>NW_020664489.1:4213342-4308245 GCF_002925995.2 Terrapene triunguis | reverse complement strand
AGAGAGAGAGAGAGAGAGAGAGAGAGAGAGAGAGAGAGACAGACACAGACACACACGGGGCGTGCATGCCCCTCACTGGAACTGCGAGGGTTAACCTCTCACTGTGGGCTGAGGAAGCCACGCCCCCATGGCTGTAATGGGCATGCTCAAAGTGCAACACCAGTATAAAAAGGGAGCAGCCTGGCTCAGTCTGGGTGGACCACCATAGGGGAAGGAGGTGTGCCGCCGGCTCCTGCTGAAGGGCCGCAGGCGCTTCCCAACGCGGAAGCCAGCCAGTTGACAGCAACCCTCAACCCCCAGGCGCTGGATGCGACAGAGGGAGAAGGAACCAAGGGAACTAGGAAGCCACGAGATGTGGAGAAGCGGTTAGGAAGTAACCCACGAAGTCTTTGCAGGGAGTTGGTTGGACAACTGGAGGCTAGCTTAGAGTGTTTTGGCCAGATCCCCGCTGAGCTGGTGGCAGGCAACCCTACCACCAACAGGACCCTGGGTTGGGACCCGGTGGAGAGGGAGGACCCGGCTCCCCCTATCCTGGCCGCCGCCAACCCTGAGGTGGTAGCCCATCCTGACAGTGATTGACTCTGGCTACTAAGCAGCCCAGCCCCAAGCCTGGGGGCAGTGATTGACCCTGACTGGTAGGCCGCCCAGCCCCGGCTGGGAATGCGCCGGCCCGACTGCAGGCCCGACCCACGACAATGTGTATATATAGATTATGTATATATAAATTTTGATATATTAAATCCCATTTGTAGCAAGCTTTCATGTACAAACACCTCTCAGAACGAATCAATAGAATTACACAAGTGCTATATACTTGCGTTCTATAAGAGCCTGAAGAGTCAGGGCAGCTTGGTTTGAAACATTTAGTTTAATACAGTCTACAGTGTTTCAAAGATTCTAGTGCAAAAGTTTATCTCCCCCCCAACAAGAATTTGAAAAAGGAGAGAATTACCAGGATCATTTGGTTACAGGAGACAGAGAATGGTTTAAATTTTGAATTCCCTGGTTTTCTGGGTAGTGGTCGCATAGAATGAAACTGCTGAAGTTTAGTTATTATAGAGAGGTTTTTTGTGTGTGTTTGTAAGTTTTGTCGAGGGCACCTAGGGAGAATGGACAGACCTCAAAAGAAAAAAAAAATAGCGCACACATTTAGGGAGGGACTGATTTCCCAAAGTGCTCACAGCACTGGCCTAACTCTGCTCCCACTGAGGTCAATGGCAAATCTCCCATCGACTTCAGTGAAAGCAGAGTTAGACAGACAATGAAGACAGCTTTTGGAAAATCTCACCCATAGATTTCTCTCCATTGTATTTGCATTTACATTTGTCAATAACTATATTTTAATCAATCCTCAGCAATGAGATGGAGTCCAAACAATTCTAACCTGAAATCATTCTGATGCTAGGTTGTCTGGAGTTATATGTTGCTCATAACAACAAAGACTTAAGCCACAAAAGAAAAGCCTCGTTTACTGTATTTCATAAGAAATGGGTGTAAGGCAGCCAGGGATAGGTAAACATATGGACAAGGAAGAATCTCTCCTCTCCCTCTGAATATCTAAAAGGCTATTTAAAAAACCTAAACATTTTTTATTTATATTCTTCATATATATTCCTTAAAATGTGTCTTTCTAGTCCTCTGCCCCTCTCTCTTTTCACTTTCAGGTTCACAGCAGTCACGGCTGTCAGCCCATGTACAGAAAGTAATTCTCAAAAGTAGTCTCTGTGTTTAAACATTTCAACACATCAGTCTTCTTCAGGGAACTCAACATATGCTCACTGGGACATTCTAGACACAAAGAGTTTTCTTTGTATAACTTTGTGGAACTTTTGAATGACTTTTTTACATTATGTGACAATTACATTCTTAGAAAAAGATAAGGCAGGAGACTTCATATTTTTCTTGTTACAATACTCAAAGACATAGATATGGCTATATGCTGTAGAACAGGGGTCGGCAACGTTCAGCACGCGGCTCGCCAGGGTAAGCACCCTAGCGGGCCGGGCCAGTTTATTTACCTGCTGACGCGGCAGGTTCGGCTGATCGCGGCCCCCACTGGCCGCGGTTCGCTGTCCCGGGCCAATGGGGGCGGCAGGAAGCCGCGGCCAGCACATCCCTCGGCCCGCGCCGCTTCTCGCCGCCCCCATTGGCCCGGGACGGCGAACCGCGGCCAGTGGGGGCCGCGATCGGCCGAATCTGCCGCGTCAGCAGGTAAATAAAGTGGCCCGGCCCGCCAGGCTTACCCTGGCGAGCCGCGTGCCGAACGTTGCCGACCCCTGCTGTAGAATGAGGGTGAAGAGGGAGAGTAATCCTTGTTTATTAACTAGGTGAATTTCTCCAAAGTCAAAACTTGCCTATCCTAAAACAATAGATTAAAGACTATGGAACACAGAAAAAGAAATCAGACTGGAAACAATTTGAAAATTATGAGATTCTGGGAACAGAGTAAGTTCTGGTCTTATTTTGTTCTTGGTACAACTGATAAGACATCAACACATTAAAAACAGAAGAGCATTTGGTATCTGTTGAATGCAGTGAAAAATGTCTTGCCCATAATGTTGAGATTTTCCTAAGCATTGGTTATGTCATGAAACACATGTACTCTAAATATTAGGCCTGTGTGTTAGAATGGGATATTTACAGGAAACAAGAATATGAATTCAGCTAAATTTCACAGTGGGAAATTTAGCTGAAATGCTGTAGGTAGAACATATGTGAAAATAACAGAAAAACGCCAAATTAAGAAGAATTGCTTCTTGTGCTGGCGTTTGCTGTGATAGCGAGAAACAGTCTGCCTAGTTTTACTCAGAATCCACTCAACAGTTGCAATATGCTCTTAAGTCTCAATCCTGCAAACATGTATACATGAGTAAGCAGGGCTACTGCCTTTAATGGGAACACTCATGTAGATGAAGTTGCTTGTGTGCATGTTTGCAGAATTATTATTATTATTTGTATTACTGCAGCACCAAGGAGCCACAGTCATGGACCAGGACCCCATTGTGCTGGTGCTGTACCAACACAGAACAAAGAGATGGGTCCCTGACCCAAAATGCTTATAATTTAAGCTTAAGAAAAGAGACAACAGATGGACACAGAGAGACTAATGGGGAAGTACAAGGAAACAATGAGAATATTGGTCAGCCTGATAGGAGTTTTAAGGTGGATAATGAAGTAGCTTTGCTGATGCTTTCGAGAAGTTCCTGACAAGGATATGGGGCAGCATGGCAGAAAGCACAAAAATGCTTGTTTGAAAATTTAACAAGTGGGCAAAGGAAGCTGACATCACTGGTGATCAGAGGTGGAAGCCAACCTCTGAGCAGCAAATGAGAGAGAATAGGTAGGGCAAGGATAGGTCATAAAGCACCTTGAAAATGAAGACAAGAAGCTTATTTTTGATGCATTAGAGAAAAGGGAGACAAAGAGGGGTGATATGGTCAAAGTGACAGGCTAAGAAAATGATCTTTTCAGCTGCATTCTGAGTGACAACAGGTGGGACAAGACTGTGTTTGTTAAGGCCAGAAAGAAGGATTTTGCAGCAATCAAGACATAAGATGATGAGAGCCTGTACAAGAGTTTTAGATGCGTGGAAGGATAGGGAAGGCTTATCATAGATGTTATACAGAAAGACTCTGCAACACTTAGATATTGTGAGGACCTAGAAGGAGTTCCAAGTTGAAGATGATGCCCAGGTCATGGACCTGAGTGACAGGCAGGATGGTGGTGTTGTCCACTGTGATCAGGAAAGGAAGGGTGTGTGTGAGTGTCATCTTAAAGAGCTCTGTTTTAACCCTGTTGAGTTTGAGCTGATGGCTACACAGTCACAAGAGATGTCATGAGGCAGGCTGAGATTTCAGAAGCAGGCAGGTCTAGAGTAGAGCAGATCTGTGACACGTCAGCATACAAATGGCAGTTGAATTTGTGTTTGCAGATGAGATTAGCCAGAGATAAGGGGTAGAGGGAGAAGAGAAGGGGACCAAGGACTGAGCCCTGTGGAGCCCTCACAGAACACTGGAGGGGAACAAGAAGGATCCTCCAAAGGGTACCCTGAAGGAGCAATTGGAGAGGTATAAAGGGAGCCAGCAGAGGATGGAGTCATGGAAGCCAAGGGAGGACAATATTTCAAGAAGAAGAGCAGAGTTGACTGTGTCGAAGGCGGTTGACAGGACCGTGAGAATGAGGATGGAATACTGGTTATGAGCTTTGGCTGGGAAGAGGTCATTAGAGACTTTGGTGAGAGCAGTTTTCTTGAGTACAAGGGGTGGAAGCCAGATTGAAGAGGTTCTAGGATGGAATTAGAGGAGAGGAACTCCAGACAGTGATTGTAAACAGTGTGTTCAATGAGCTTAGAGAAAAAAGGGGAGAAGAGAGATGGGGTGGTAGATAGGAAAAAGGAAGGTTTTTTTTAAGATGGGAGCTACTACAGCATGCTTGTATAAGAACCAAAGCAGAGTGAGAAGTTAAGGAGAAGAGTAAGGGAGGGGAGGGGATGAGATGGGAGTGAAGGAGGGCCTGGAATGAGATGGGGTCACTGGGGCAAGTGCAGAGATTAGAGGAGGAGAGCAGATGAAAAACTTCTGCATCTGCGATGTGGGAGGAGGATCAAGTTTTAGGAGAGGAAGGGGGGAGGGAAGTTCACATAATATTTTGTCAATTTTCTCTTGGAAGAAATTGGCAAGATCCTGTGCTGAGAAGTGGAGGCAGAAGGAGGGGAGGGTTTGAGGAGAGAGTCAAAGGTGGTAAAAATGCAGGTGAGATTGCAAAGATGAGATTCAATTAAGTTGGAGAAATAAAGTTGTTTAGCTAGGAAGACGGCGGAACTGAAAGAGGAGAGAATGATTCTGTAGTGGAGGACATCAGCCTGGTCATGGGATTTCTGCCAGGGATTTTCCAGAGTGCAAAAGCAAGAGTTGGGGAAGCGGATGTTGGGGAGATTAGAGTTGACAGGATGGCCCTTGTTGTGGGAGAGAGGGGCGAAAGAGTCAAGGATGGAGGAGAGTGAAACATGGACAGAATCAACCACCATATTAATGGAAGAGAGGACAGAGAAGAGAGGGCTGAGAGCAGACAAAAACACATGAACATTGATGGACTGGAAGTAAAGGAAAGTCTGAGACATGGGGCACTGGGATTGGAGGTGGGGAGGGGGATATGTTCTATAAATGTGGTACTTTCTTAACTGGATCAGGAAAGCTCTTATCAGCTTGTGTGGCATAAGACCACAGTGTTTCGAAATTTAGGATGGCAATAGAAATCAAAGCTCAGGCATTTTTGTGTCAAAAGCATAATAATTTTTTATGTAAAGGACCTTTTCTGTTCATATCAGGATGCCTGATTAAGGATGTCAAACCCTAGTTTTCCATATGTCACTATTCGATTACTGCCAAAATAATTCCAAATACATTTCCAATCATGGAATAAGGAATCAGTTTTCATTATTTCAAATACAAATGGTATATAAATGTTACAGTAGAGATCCTTGACTTGGTCGGAATGTGTAATTAATGTAATTGATTTTAATTATGGAGTCTGCATTTTCTCTTTTAAATTTGCAACAAATCAGACAAAAACCATACTGTAGGTACTGTGACCATCTCTACAAATCATAGTGTCATCTATGAAATCTGAATTTTCAACTAACCATGCTGTTTCCCAGTTGCTCACTCGTTTGTTTATTACAGCAACATCTGAAAAATCCTTAGACTGTATAAATAATGTATCATACTCTTAAATAACAGGATGCAATGCATTGTGTGATTGATTACCTTTGGTACCTATACTTCATGAAAGTAGGGAACAAGGCTTTTCTGAACTCCTAGAAAATTACATTTTGGTAAAACCACCAAAGAGCAATTAAGTATGCTCGAGACGGTTAACATTGCATATTCAATTACTAAACCTTTAACTTTCAGTTGCTTCACAAATGAAATGTTATCCTGAATTAATTGCCTGGAAAAAGTACAGGTATCCCAGGCAGACACATGATTTTTCATATCCCCTCCCCCAATCACTTTCAGAATGGGCAGACAAAAACTTCCATGGAAGCAGGAAGGGAAGTGGGTAAATATTTATTCCAATTATTAAAAAAAATCCATCAAACTGGATTTTAAAGCTGTCAGGTTCCAACCTTTTTGAAATGAGGGTGCCAGTGTGGATTATGATTTTTGTATCATAAAACTCTCCATTTGGAACTACAAGACCACAAGCTGATTTCACATAGGAGCAGGAATGGTAACGACTTTTGGTAGTTATTGACTTGGACCCAATTTGATTCAGTGATCTAAAGACAAAAGGCTTGGTAATCTGCTACTGATTTCCTGAATTATGCAGTCCCCTAGAAATCATGTTTGCTTGTGCATTAATAATTAACCCAATTAGTAATTAACCCAATGACTGGAAGATAGCTAATGTAACGCCAATATTTAAAAAGGGCTCTAGAGGTGATCCTGGCAATTACAGACCGGTAAGTCTAACGTCAGTACCGGGCAAATTAGTTGAAACAATAGTAAAGAATAAAATTGTCAGACACATAGAAGAATATAAATTGTAGGGCAAAAGTCAACATGGTTTCTGTAAAGGGAAATTATGTCTTACTAATCTATGAGAGTTCTTTGAAGGGGTCAACAAACATGTGGACAAGGGGTATCCAGTGGACATAGCGTTCTTAGATTTCCAGAAAGCCTTCAACAAGGTCCCTCACCAAAGGCTCTTACGTAAATTAAGTTGTCATGAGATAAGAGGGAAGATCCTTTCATGGACTGAGAACTGGTTAAAAGACAGGGAACAAAGGGTAGGAATAAATGGTAAATTTTCAGAATGGAGAGGGGTAACTAGTGGTGTTCCCCAAGGGTCAGTCCTAGGACCAATCCTATTCAACTTATTCATAAATGATCTGGAGAAAGGGCTAAACAGTGAGGTGACAAAGTTTGCAGATGATACTAAACTGCTCAAGATAGTTAAGACCAAAGCAGACTGTGAAGAACTTCAAAAAGATCGCACAAAACTAAGTGATTGGGCAACAAAATGGCAAATGAAATTTAATGTGGATAAATGTAAAGTAATGCACATTGGAAAAAATAACCCCAACTATACATACAATATGATGGGGGCTAATTTAGCTACAACTAATCAGGAAAGAGATCTTGGAGTCATTGTGGATAGTTCTCTGAAGACGTCCACGCAGTGTGCAGCAGCAGTCAAAAAAGCAAACAGGATGTTAGGAATCATTAAAAAAGGGATAGCGAATAAGATGGAGAATATCTTATTGCCCTTATGTAAATCCATGGTACGTCCACATCTTGAATACTGCGTACAAATGTGGTCTCCTCATCTCAAAAAAGATATACTGGCATTAGAAAAGGTTCAGACAAGGGCAACTAAAAATGATTAGGGGTTTGGAATGGGTCCCATATGAGGAGAGATTAAAGAGGCTAGGAAGTTTCAGCTTGGAAAAGAGAAGACTAAGGGGGGATATGCTAGAGGTATATAAAATCATGAGTGATGTGGAGAAAGTGAATAAGGAAAAGTTATTTACTTGTTCCCATAAGAACTAGGGGCCACCAAATGAAGTTTAAAACAGCAAGTTTAAAACAAATAAAAGGAAATTCTTCTTCACACAGCGCACAGTCAACCTGTGGAACTTCTTGCCTGAGGAGGTTGTGAAGGCTAGGACTATAACAGGGTTTAAAAGAGAACTAGATAAATTCATGGAGGTTAAGTCCATTAATGGCTATTAGCCAGGATGGGTAAGGAATGGTGACACTAGCCTCTGTTTGTCAGAGGGTGGAGATGGATGGCAGGAGAGAGATCGCTTGATCATTACTTGTTAGGTTCACTCCCTCTGGGGCACGTGGCATTGGCCACCGACGGCAGACAGGATACTGGGCTGGATGGACCTTTGGTCTGACCCAGTATGGCCATTCTTATGTTCTTAATAAACACTGGAAAAGAGAATGCCAAGTTGACACTAACATCCAATACTGTGAATAAAGTCACGGGTTTTATTGTGCTCCCCAAGTGCCTCTATTATCTCAGTGAACTGCTGAAGGCATGAGTGTCAAAAGTTTGTATCATCACTACTAACCGATACTGTGCTGCGGCATAGATCCACAACATGCCTTGAGTCTATATATCAGAACAGGAACAAATTTCCCCACTCAGAGTGAATGCAGCGTTCATAAATCAAAAATATTTCTAACAACCTAACAGCTGGGACACAGCATTCCATATCATGTATTATATTCAGGGCTGCATGGACTCAGTCATTTGACAGAGTCGAACCCACACCCAACTCCTCACAACAGAACTGCATTCCAGATTCTCAGCTTTAAAACAAACTTTTCAGTCCTCATGTTTACAAAGAGAGCTTTAAAAATATGAACTGAGTGTAAAAAGATATAGTGATGGCTTCCTGAGGCTGACAACTCAGATGTGGACTGCCCCATTGTCTCAATAAGCAGCTCATTCTAAAACTTGCAGATCACAATATAAAATGTCAACTACTTACTCATTTTTGATCATTTGAGAAGAAATATCCAGTTGTGTTTACCTTACAATCCCATACTGCCTCCCATGTACCAAAATCTCCTTCATCACCCATACCAAAACTTCAGCTTCTCCCTGACAACTACCGCAATGCAGCAATGTATTATTGATAAAAAAAAATATGAGGCTTACAGAAAGCTGGAAGTATGTAGAATATCCAAACAATACAGGGGACTATATTTCATTATTAATTTTCACATTTAGTGCATTTAAAACCCCCAGTAATTTTTTAATAAAACTTTCATCGAATTTTGTATCTATTGCATCAATGCAACAGGATCTAGGGAACTTGCAAGAGAATCTAGTCCAGATTGTCACGGAGGACTCAAGGTGTTGATTATATTCCACCACTAGAACTCTGGACTACTCTGCACACAACACAGTGTGCTAATATACCTATCTTTTACAAATTACTTATGCACCAATCCTGCAATGTGATGCCCATAAGCTGACCTCTGCATCTGTGTAAGGTCCCACTATAGTCAGAGGGGGATCGCACAGGTGCAGGAGTCAGCCCATGTGCATCACATTACAGAATTGGGGCCTTATTATTACCCTACCACCTAGTCCTGGATCAATATGAATACAATTTTTTTGAAAAATCTCTTTTGCCTCCTTCTCCCTCACTTGTCATGCAATTGTATAAGGGTACATTAGCACATAAAATGTTCACTGTAGTGCTTCAGCGCAGACACCACCTGCACCAACGGGAGGAGTTCTTCCATTGGTGCAGGTAATCCACCTCCCCAAGAGGCGGTAGCTAGGTCAAAAGAAGAATTAGTTTGTCAACCTAGTGCTGTCTACACCAAGGGTTAGATTGGTATAGCTACGTACTCAGGAGTGTGGATTTGTCACATCCCTGAGAGAGGTAGCTATGCAGATATAAGTTCCTAGTGTAGACCAGGCCTAAGACTAAAACAAAGTTTGTAAAGGGAAGAGACTGCACCTATCTCAATGTTTGTACAGTGCCTTGCAAAATGGAACTCTGACCCTGGTTGGGCCTTTCGGTCTTGAGATAATAGCAGTAACTAATAACTTTTACTCTAACATTTATTATTTAATCTTTGTATTGTAATAGTGCCTAAGAACCAGAGTCATGTACCAGAATTAGGTCACTTGTGTGGCCTTATATTTATTTTTTGCTTTACTTTCTGCATCTGCTAGCACCTCGTGTATAGTCAGTTTCACTGTTTTCACTGTACATTCGGTTTCCTGTTTAGTTTGTGTATATATTGTACATGCAGCCAGGGACAGCAACTTTTGTAAAATAGAAAAAGGTTTTCGCGAAACCACAGAAATTGGCAGAGACTCACGGTAGGTACAGCACCTAAAATTACTTATCTTATTAGATTTTGTGTTGACCACATCCTTTTAAAACTTTTCAAGCACAGATTGCAAGTGTTCAAATCTTAGATCACTGAAAACAAAAGGTTGGCATGAAAGCACTTCTGATATCATATTGTTAATGGTCTCTTTTATTTCATTTTTTTTCCAGTTATGCCAAGACTGAGTGACTAAGCCACTGAAAACTGAACCTCTTTGAAGCTCTTCTATTTTTTTTAAATGTTTGGAAATAATAAGCCAGATGCAATGAATATTTAAAGAATATTTTTTGTTCCTGCCATTAAAAAATGAATAGATAGTGCACTAAGGAATTTTAAATTGTGAAGAGAAAATGCCAATTTTTAAAAGCCATTAACCTTTTTGGTGAAGACTGATGCAAAATAGGCATTAAACAACTCAGCCTTCTTAATGTCATCAGTTTTTAGCTCTCCTTGCTCTCTAAGTAGAGGACCTACACTTTCCTTCCTCTTTCTCTTGTTCCTAATGTATTTAAAGAACCTGTTTTTATCCCTTGCAGGTATAACTCATTTTGTGCTTCACCCTCTCTGATTTTCTCCCTATGGGCTTGTTTATTCTTTTGTATTCATGCTTTGCAATTTGTCCATGTTTTCACTTTTTATAGGATTCCTTTTTGATTTTCAGCTCATTAAAAAAACTCCTGCTGCAGCCATATTGGCCTTTTACTATTCTTCCAAACTTTTCTTCGCATCAGGATAGTTTGTAGTTGTGCCTTTAATATGGTCTCCTTTAGAAACTGCCAGGTCTCCTGAAAGCCTTTACCCTTAGATTTTCTTCCCGTCAGACCTTACCTATCAGTTCTCTGTAAAGTCTGCTGTTTTGAAGTCCATTGTCCTTTGCTGCTCTCATGCCTTCCTTTCTTTATAATCATAAAATCTATCATTTCATGATCACTTTCACCCAAATTGCCTTCCATTTTCAAATATGCAACTTGTTAGACAGAATCCAGTCAAAAATGGCTGCCCTCCCAGTTACTTCCTCCACTTTCTGAAACAAAAAGTTGCCCCCAACAAATTCTAAGAATTTATTGGTAATTTTGTGTTTTGCCATATTACTTTTCCAACAGATATTTTGGGAGTTAAGGTTCCCCATTTCGACCAGAACTTGTGTGTTCTGGATATTTCTATTATTTATTCTAGAAATACCTCACCCACCTCCTCCTCTTGATTTGGTGGTCTTTATCAGATCCATACCATGACATCACTCCTATTTTCCCCCTTTTATCTTTATTCAGAGGCTTTCAACTGGTCTTCCTCTCACCTCCTTCAGGATCTCAGATCAAGTGTATATATTCCTGATATACAGTGCAACACCTCCTCCTTTTTTATCCTGCCTGTTCTTCTTGAACAACCTATACCCCTCTATACCAATAATCCAGTCATGAGATTTATCCCACCAGTCTCCGTGATGTCAGTTAAGTCATAATTAAGCTTATGTACTAATAGTTCCATTTTTTTCCTGTTCATTCCCTATATTCCTTAGAGGAGTAGACATCTAAGATGTTGAGCAGATTCCTCCCTTGTTGCTCCTATGACACTATTTTAAATTTTCATGTCCCCCATCCCCACAACATCTAGCCCTCTGTTAAAGTTGCCATTTTTATGTTTACCTGTGGGATTTTGTCACCTGACCCCTCTGAACTGACTTTAAAGCTCGACCTTACTAGGTTGGCAAGTCAGTGTGGGAAGAGGCTCTTCTCCATCTCTTCCCAGCAGTCATCCTTCACAGAAAAGCATCCCATGGTCAAGAAAGCTCCCACATCAACACCATCTGGACAGCCATGCATTTATCTCCAGGATGCACATGTCCCAACCTGAGTCCTTACCCGCAACTAGGAGGATGGACAAGATCGCCACCTTCACTCTCACTCACTTTAAAGGCATTAATGAATAGCTTGCACCTCTTGCTCAGGAGAAAATGGCATGGAATTTCCAACACAAGAAATGTTTTTCCTCTACATACTGCAGACCTAACATTGACAATACTGAAAGGGTCTCAAGCACGGAAAGAACACTTGGATAATTAACATGCTCAGTCACTGGCAGCCGACAGTACCTGCTGTTAAATAGTAAAGGCAGCCTGATTAAGCACCCAAAATTTTGAGTTATGGGAGTTCTATTAGGATCACATGCTGGGACCTTTGGAGAGAACTACTCTTCCCTTTTGTCAAGGAAGATTCTTTTTAAGCACACACCTCATAACCTGTCGAAAGTGAAATTCCTTTAAATCTCTCTCTTGCTCAAGTTCTAAATCATTTCCTTTCAGATCCAGATCAGATGTGGTGTATGAATGTAGCTTTGCTGGCTAACCACTATTTTGCTCTAAAGTGGAAGCTAGATATAACTCTCTCTTTTGGAACAAGGGGCTTATTAAAAGACCAAAAAGCTATTATCCTGCTGGAAAGAAAGTCACTTAGTATTCAGGCCAGCAAGCTGACAACTTTTGGTTTATCTGAAAACCTTTATTGAATTATGTGAAAGCCAGACAACTGGAATGGAGCATTGCTAATATTTCACTCTCTAAATATCTTTAAATTGTATGTTGATCTACCATTTTCTAATATCAGTCTTCAACTGAGCTACCAGAAAATGTTGACAAAATTCTGATTTCACACATCTATTCCCTACTGTTGGTGCAAATCGCTAGGCAGACAAAGACTAAGTGCTGGAATAATACCCTTACTTAGAAAATTCAACGCTAATACTATCTTATATGTTTGTGTTGTGCAAACAAAAGTTTTAATCTTTTACATTCTGTTTGAGAGAGAGAAGAAATATAGCACTTCTTACAAGCGTCAGAGAACCTTAGATTTCCTGCAAAGTAGCCTGAGAAATGACTCACTTTTCAAAATGCTTCTTGGCCATGTCACATTTATGATCTGCTTGCAAGCTGCATGCCTGTTGATGTGGTACTCTCTGTCAAAAACTAGGACAAAACAAATGGAAGTAAAGTGCTCTAAAAATGTGTGCTGACAAGCTGCAAATTACTTTAAAAGAATTGCTGGGAGAAGAAATTTAAACATTAAAAAGGCTATTTTGTACCTGGGGGGAAGCCATGTTGTTCAAGTAAAATTATTGTTTTAATGCAGCCTGTGTACTGAAATGCATTCACCAAGAGCCCCCTGACCCAAAGCACCCAGGTATTCACATCCTATACACTATTGTGATAATCTTTGCATAAAATATGCCTTGTGAGGTATGATTTAAAAACTAATAACTTGTTGGTTAACAATATCATGGTATGTAGCAATGTTATATGTAAAGTTGTGAATTGTCCCTGTATGATGGTATTAGAACATGTTCAAGACAAGATGGCCTTGCCTAGGTAAAGGTGTCAAACAGATCTGTCCTAAACAAAGCAATGTGGGTTTACCTCAGTAAACAGGACCACCAAGACAGCAGAGGGAGGAAACAGGACCATTTGGATTTTAGCAAACAGCAGGGGGGGGGGGGGGGGGGGAATTGCATGGAGCTTCTTTTATCACCAGACTCCATGTCACCTTCCTCACAGTTTGAATAAACTTTACTTTGAAGGGTAACCTTCAGAAGAATCCATCTCAAAGGTTTACTGGACCATAAAAGAAAGAGGCAAGGAACCCCAAGGTATCTCTTTCATCTAAGACAACAAAGACTTCTGGAGGAGAACCTGACTGAGGCAGGGGTCAGACACCATCTTGCTGGTTAAGAAGCCTGGTTAAGAAAAGCCACGTTGAACAAAGCCTGTACCTTGCTAGACTAAGTTTTAGACTTTTAGATGCATGTTTTCACTTTTATTTGTTTGTAACCATTTCAATCTCTATCTCTTATACTTGAGCTCATTTAAAATACTATTTTCTTTTGTTAATCAACTTGTTTTACTATTAATTTAAACCAACAGTGCTGGGTTTGAATTAAAGGGTTAGTTAACTCCAGTGGTAAAGCTGTACACTTTGTGTCTTTACAGGAACAAATAGACCTTATTATAAGAGAGGACTGGAAACTTCAGGTCACATGGTTTGGGGAAATTCGGGATTGGGAATGTGCTGGGGTCACCTTGCTGATGTAACCAAGGCTGGTGGAAGCCAGAGTGGAGCTGTAGACAGACTGCTGGGGTCAGAGTTGTTGAACCAGGGCTGGCTGCACAGCACACAAACATTCAGGGTGTGACCAGCATGCTTGTGGCTGACTGAGCATCCCAGGCAGAGAGCTACAGTAGCAAAGCATTGAGAGGGACTCAGGATTATACAGGGTAAGAGGTGACAACCCCTCACTGGTCTAGATTGTACTCCAAAGCGTGACACCCAGCACTAATAGTACCAAATGCAAACTAACTCCATTCTGCAAATGTAAATTATACCATTTTCCAGTCTAGAAATTTTTGGCTTATATTAGAAGTCTGCAATTTTATTCTTTTACAGATAATCACTTTGTCAAACTTGTTCTTCCTTACTTTTCTTTATTCCTCCCCAACTTTCCAATTGATTCCAATCCATTGAGTGCCTTTAACATGGTTTGCGTAAGCCATTTTGCAGTCTCTCATTTTGCTAAAGAATGTTTATTTGGAAATGTAGCTACCAAATGACACACCATGGTTTTTGGAAATAATGAGAAGTGAATTGAAATAAATCTCCTGCATGCTAAACAAGGCCACTGAATATAGAGAGACAACAGGCACTTGGCCAACCTCATCCCTGGCGTAACTTCATGGACATCAATGAATAAGGCTCATTGAGTTTAGATAGAACAAAGACAAACTGGAATGAATGAGATTTTCCAAATTAAGTGCTCCCACTTGAGGTTGGCTTATTTAATTTACAGATTTTATTTTTCTTTTCTATTTAATGTGCTTAGGTGGCAAGGGAAGAGGCTTTGTGTTATATATGCTGTAATAAATCACAAGAGGTTTCCTCTCATCAGTTTCCACCTACTGAAAAAAAAAAAAAAAGGCAAAATAAACATTTCAATATAAACAGAAAAAGAAAAATTCTACAGATGGGCCAGATGAAATTTTCAGAGGAAAAATTATTGGGTCAGTGTGTCACTCCCATACAGAATATAGTTGAGAGCAATGAAGTTTGGATCTCTCCAAGATGGACAGCATGCTCATTTTTAAATTCTTTGTAATTGGATTATAAGCTCTTCAAGGAGGGGACAGAATTTTCCTATGTGTATGTGCAAAGTCCCTGCATATTTTGTATGCTACAGAATATAAAAAATAATGACATTGTAATTTAGAAAGAAATATACATTTCAGTTCATGAATGTCTGCATAATAACAAATTGGCCTACTAAAAGCTCCTAATCTTCAGAAGAACCAATAAAGTTATTGGGAAATATTTTACGATTAAATTTAGGTGGATGTTAGAAAAATGAGAAACAGAACTCATTTCAATAATACCAACTGAAACCCCAAATACCACTTGACTAAACATGAAAGAGATCTAAAGTTCATTACTTCTATGATTCTTCATAAACAAAGTATGAAATAATATTACTGGACTCCAGAATGCTTGTTAAAGGTTGGATTCGTAACACATGGGAGATAGAAGGCCTTAGCACATAAATTGCAGGTGTTCCTGACCTTCTCAGAACAAAGGCCTATTGAGAACAACAATCTCTCTCACATACTCTACAGGGTTGTTAACTGCATCACATCTGGAACATGGTATATATTGTTTTCTCATAAATCTTAAACTTTTAATGTTCATCTCTTAGAGCTTGTATATTCTAGGAGCATTGCAGGAGATGCTATTACCGATCAACAGTAAAAAAGAGGTTGCAGCAGCTATTCTGATGGCAGAAAGAGTTATCATGAGGAAACAGAAGCCCGATGTTCCTTCCTCCTCAAGACACTGACTGGTTGAATTTTCCAGTACAACATTAATGGAAAAAGTGAACATCTAATAGAAACATTTGGAAAAAAATATAAGATTTAGTTAAATATGAAAAATTGCATATTGCAGTAGTTAAATGAATACTCCACTCCATTGGCCCCTGCATAATTAAATTACTATTAATAATTCACTTACCTGTCTGTCTAATCATATTAATTCATGTTTGCCTCTTTCTTGTTTTTAATTATTCTATTTATTAGTCCTTTTAATTCATTTCTATTGAGGCTCTATTAATAAGGAGCAGTGAAATAATGTATTTTGTAATGTACAACTCATTCTGAAATGATTTATCTTGGTGCACCTATCTTGATTTATAGTTAGTATAATTGAGTTAAAAAAAAGAATTAGATGAGGTCATGGAGGACAGGTCCATCAATGGCTATTAGCCAAGATGGTCAAGGATGCAATCCCATGCCCCAGGTGTCCCTAAACCACCAGCTGCTAGGAGCTGGAACTGGACAACAGGGGATGGATCACTCAAAATTGCCCTATTCTGTTCATTCCCTATGAAACATCTGGCACTGGCCACTATCTGAGATAGGATACTAGGCTAGAGGGACCACTGGTCTAACCCTGTATGGTCATTCTTATGTTATGTTCTTAGGAGCTTACACTGTTTTATGCAAACATGGTAGAGAAAAAAGATGGAGTATTCTTTTCTTCATTTCCAACATTTGATACTGAAGACTGTAAGACTGGTGCAGTCAAAAACTCCATGTATTCATAGGCAAGAAGTACAGTATTAAATTTACTATCCATACTACTTAAATCATGTACCTTTCCTTCAACAGTGTTGCCTATTCATGTTAAACTACATCATTCTATACAAGCTGTCCACCAAATTAATTGCCTGTAAAATATTTTAGCCAGTCTAAAGTTATCCAGAATGAAACTACGAGGGCCCCATCTCACCCAATGCAGAAGGATCTGTACTGAAGTCATTTAAATTCACCCATTAGATGAGCCTTCATCAACTGGGTTCAGCTTAGCATACAAGATTCTGCTTCAATAACTAAATGAACTGACAGCTTTCCATCAGCAATCAACATTCACAAGACAAAAATTGTAACAGATTTTGTATGCATGGCTGGGCTCTAGAGGAAACTATGTTTGCTTCAAACGGTTCCAAATATGAAGTATACTACACATTCTAAGTCCCAAATTGAAAAGCAGCCTCCAATATTCACTTTTTGAGGTGAAGCTAATCCTAATTCTATGCATGTAAATACTATTAGCTTGTTAGAAGAGCAATATCTTAGTGCAATGTCCCAGGACAATGTAGTCATTTCTGTATTTTAAAACAAATACATTAACACTTGGATATTAGATATGAAGGACCAAATTCATCCTTTGAGTAAATTCTTTTACCTCAAGTGAACTACATCAAGGATCAATTTGTCCCAGTGCAAAACTACTGAAGAACTTAATATGGCAGCTAATGTGTTTCTGAAGGGAAAATATCATTCACTAATAGGCACAACCAGCTTACTCTGTACAGCTGCACAAGTTATACAAGAGCAAAAAGTTGCTGTTCTTAAAAATATCCAAGTTCTCTATCTTTTCATAATCCTTTTCAGCCTGACAGATTGTAGAACACTTTACTATCTGTGTATCCTCAGAAATCACTAGGCAGCACAGAAATTCAGTCACCTCTGGGGTGGAACAAACCACAAATGCGTTACAGCACACAAGCAAAAAGGAAGTAAATGACTTATTGAAACTCCTGTGGGAATTTCAATAGACAGCTAGAGCACAGTACACAATGCATTACTGTGGCTCACTGTTAAAGAGCTCCTTCAAAGCCTCCCTGAGCCAAATGCACACTGAGCTCTTCTAATAGCCCTTGTGTTTGATTGCTCAAACTCAGCAGACAGCCGCTCCACCTCTGCCCTCCACCCCAGTAGCAAGTTCTACCCTTTTGCTTCACGGATATTATGCATGACACAGCAGGCAGCTATGACCATTAGAATACTTTTCTCACTGAGATCCAATCTTTTGAGTAAACAACACCAGCATACTTTCAAGCTACCAGAAGCAAAGTAAACGGTCACTCTGCACCTGCTGAGCCAATAGCTGCATCCATCCTTGCCACTATTGAGCTTCATGAGCCAGAGGATGAGGGATAGGCTGTGTCCCCCAGGATCACTATTGGCATTTCCACATCACCAATGGTAATCTCCTGGTCGGGGAAAAAAGTCCCTGCTTGTAGCTTTCTAAAAAGTCCTGGGTTCTTAAAGATGCGAATGTCATGTACTTTCCCTGACCAGCCCACACTGATATTGGCGAAGAGCTCCCGATGATCCACCAATGCTTGCATAACCATAGAAAAAGTAGCTCTTTCTGTTGATGTCTCTCTGTAGCAAAGTGCTCTGGGGCCAAAATAGGAATATGCTTGCCATCTGTTGTTCCACTGCAGTTCAGGAACCCTATTTTTGCAAAACCATTTGCTATGTTCTGCAAGTTGCCAAGAGCCACAGTCCTGCATAGGAGGAGGCAATTAATGGGCCTGCACACTTGCATGACGACAGCTCCCGCAGTGGATTTTCCAAGCCTGCATTACAATGCGATCCCACCAGTCAGTGCTCGTTTCTCAGGCCTAGAAGTGGTGCTCCACCATCTGCAGCTGCTCTATGAATGCCACCAACAACCTTTAGTTGGTTTTCACTATGTCCCACGGCAAATTGTCCTTCAAGAAATCGCCAAGTTCCCCGCTGATTTGATTATTCTTGCAGTTCTGCTAATACCGGAGGATCATGCATCCTGTGCTTGCAACACTTATGACAACAGTGCAGAGCTGTGCACGCTCCATGTTTCCGTCAAAAATGGTGGATGGTGAGGAGAGCCATGCAGGTTTGTGGGATTTTGAAAAAAAGTGAATAAATTATGGGATATAGATGACATTATAGGATGGAGACAATTGTATGCTGAGAAGTTGACCCCTTGCTTCCAGTCACCACTGTGTGACTCATTTTGGCCCCATCATGCATTGCCAAAACTTCCCATCTGGGAATACTGTGGCAGGTTGCACACTGGAATCTACCCCCATTGCACTACACTTTGTATCTATATAACTACTCTTGATGATTACGTGCATTGTGATCGCAAGGAGCCACGTATGCATGCACACAAGTGATATACTAACTGCAGTGGCTTAATGGCAATGTAACTCACGATGACCAAAGTTTGTAGTGTAGACATAGCTGTAGTTAGTCAACTCAAGAACATACATTTTTTATCTAGTGAAGACCGCATGCTTGTAGCATCCAGATATGATCCTTTGAGATTTCTTAATGTCTTGCCTAGACCAGGGGCTTGTCTACACTTAAAACACTACAGTGGCACAGGATTTAAATGTGTAACAGATTGGATTACCTTGCTCGACCTAATTAACACTTTCTAAAACTAGTTAAGGCAAAGCAATTGCACTTTAGCATGTATTAAACCGATCCAATTAAAGCCCAGGGGAAAGCCTAAAGTACAATTGCTTTGTCTTGACTAGAGTTTTCAAAAGGTGTTGATCTAACTTCATAGCTTTAAATTCTAGGCTACAGAACACCTAAATACTGACCAGACTCAACCCCACTTAGCTTTTTATATTAAATAAATATTAAATAAATCCTAAACCATAGGTGCTGACTCGCTGCATGCTCCGGGGCCTGGGGCGAACCCAGGGGTCAAGCACCCCCCGGCACTTTGAAAAGTCGGGGCCTGTGTCCTAAACAGATATTTAAATTAGTATAAATTAGTATAAAAACCTGTAATTATTCATGGTTAGTTCTAAAAGTACTAAAATTACATTTTTAGAATCCAACACTGTCTCAATTCTTTCACCATAAGATTGTGAGCTCTTCAAGGATTTATCTTACTATACATGCAGGCCTGGTTAATGCTACCATAACACACACAACAATAACTGACTAAATAAATAATCATCATCTTTACTACGTTAAGCAAAAGTATCAATATGGTTTTTAAAAATCAATGTATTGCCTTTAGGATAAGTTACGAGTTCTTTCTAAATGGATAGGGCTCTTAAGTTCACAATGCTAAACTATTTTCTCATTTAAGTTCTCTTATTGAAAGATAGAAAACAAACCATCACCTTGATCACTAGCCTTGGTTGAGCTATTGAAATAACTCTAGAGAAAGAGCTTTGAGACTGCAACTTTTTCTACTGAGAGCACATTTTAATGGCATGGCTTCTAAAGAGGTTGAACACTTCAAGTAGCGAGTGTCAATCTCAGCTTTTATTTTTTCTTGCACACTATTAAAAAAAGTGGCTAAAAGATTAGGATGCTAATTTCACTTCTTGTGGGATATTTAATTCTGTTATTCTTGTTTCCTCACACCAAGATATAGCTTTATAGTAAGATCTTCCCTCTTTTGTTTCACCACTTGCAAATGTCTTCAAGGCTGCATACTTGTACTCATGATCAGGAATCATTCCATATTAAGATACCTTTTCAAAAGAATCTGAAACACATTAAAAGTCTAAAATGTAGCTTACTTTGAAATAAGCCCTTTAAAGAAGAGTTAGAAGGAAAAAATAATAGCTTCTACATGTCAGAGTATCATGTTTTTGGGAGTGCTATTTGTTAAGACAAAACTGAGGTTCTGAACATATTAGTCTTTAATTTAAAAATACCAGGGTAATTCAGAAGAGTAGAGGTGTAAACCCTACTGTGTGCTCACCAAATTATTATCCCTGTAATAAATTCTGCCCAACTCCCCTCACATTTCTTATTTAATATAGTAGTTTTCACTGCATCCTAAAGATATTGTATAGTTTTACTCTCCACTACTGGACAGTAGCCATGTTTCCACCCCAGAGGCATATGCAGCCATCAGTTTATATATCAGTACATTCATAGATTCAGATTCTAAGGCCAGAAGGAAATACTGTTCCCCATGGAGGTACTTTCAGGCTGTAATCAAGTCACCCCTTAACCTTCTCTTTGTTAAGCTAAATAGATTGAGCTCCTTGAGTCCATCACTAGAAGGCATGGTTTCTAATCCTTTAATCATTCTCGTGACTCTTCTCTGAACTCCCTGCAATTTATTAACATCCTTCTTGAACTGTGAGCACCAAAACTGGATACAGTATTTCACAGAGGTCGCACCAGTGCCAAATGCAGAGATAAAAGAACTTCTCTGCTCCTACTCGAGATTCCTGTTTATGCACCCCAGAATCACATTAATTCTTTTGGCCACAGTGTCATACTGGGAGCTCAAGTTCAGCTGATTATCCATCACGACCCCCAAATCTTTTTCAGAGTCACTGCCTCCCAGGACAGTGCTCCCGATCCTGTAGGCATGGCTTACATTCTTTGTTCCCATATGTAATACATTTAGCCATATTAAAACACATTGTTTGCTTACACCTAGTTTACCAAGTGCAGTTTACATTACATTTATGAAGTATTTTGGGATCTTTCAGGAAGAAACAATCTATACAGTAAAACTAAGTTTATAAACTCCACATCTATAGGGCAGATAAGATAAAAACAGTTCACAGGTAAACAATTCTTTCAATGCGCTTATGATTAATACAACTGCCATATAAAAAAAAATATTCAGAAATGTTCAAGATGACAGTCAAATAGCTGGAGGCTATAGCAATACCCCTAACTATACACATTTGCAAAAAACTGTTTACTCTTCAATTGTCTCTATTTAAATAAGTGCTATTCCTGTAAAGCAGATCCTTTTGTATTCTTTTTGACTGTTGCCAGTTGGCTAAATATTTCACAAAGACTGACAAAGCAATTCTTTTTATATCATTCAGGTTTATGATGCCAAGAAGAAATAACCTATCTATATATCTATCCTTTAGGGATAAATGGCTTTACGGTCTTTTCCTGTCTGATAATACCCAGATTTGGGGTATTAAAAGTAGTATGGCTCTTGTGATTTGATAGAAAAAATGTGTTAAAGAAATAGGATTCAAAGAGAAGGAGGGACAGATTAAAACTACTTTCTGAGCATGTTTCCGGCAAATTGAGATTATAGAAAACAGAAAAAATGACTAAGACAACACATAGTGATTTTAATTTAAACTTGATAGCACCTGAACAGTCAATAATATCACAAGTATAGCAATAACAGTGACAGCAGCACTCAGGCCAGAACTGCAACATTATAGGTCTAGATCAGGTGTTTCAACTCAGAATACTAGATAATGTTTTCACTTCTCTTAGCCAGAAGGCCAGCATTTCACCAATAGTCTAGCACTTCTTATCTGTCATCATCACTGTGATCTGGTTCACTAAACCTACTCCCAACATCAGCTATTTATTGACAGATCTGGCTGACAGGAAAAAATTAGTTTTCCTAAGAAAAATATACTTCTGCTGAAATACTTCTATTGAAGAGACCAATATTACAAAGTAGGCTTTTATCCTCTTTAAAAATGAGGTGTCTTGAATAGGGAATCTGAACCAGTCTGGAAAAAGTCAAGTAACACTGAAGTACTAGAGGGTAGGAAAAGATGCCTCGGAAAGGATATCTGCCTCACTGTGGGTCAAGTATTTTAGACTACTTTTCTAAATGCTGTTTTAGAGACAGTCCACTATGTTGATGTGAGCAGCCAAAAACCATGACACATATTGTTGAGGACCGCAAAATGACAACTTCCGGGAGGTCTTCGTGCCTTGAACATCATTGATAAGAACGCTGTGGCTTGGCTTGACTGGATTGCACACGCCAAATAAATTAAATGCTGTTCTAGGGAAGAGGGGTAAATTTAAATTTAGGACGCCAAGTAAAATTAATTAAAAAATTACTAAAAGTATTTAGTTTAGAAAACCAAGAAATGGTAGGCCAGCGTAGGAGCCAGAGCGAGGCTATGCTGCGGCTTCTGGGAGCCGCATGGAGCAGCCCCCGACCCTGCTCCCCGATTGGCGCGCTGGAGTGGGGCCATGCCACGGCTTCCAGGAGCTGTGTGGTGCGGCCCCCAACTCTGCTCCCCGGCTGGAGTAGGGCAAGCCCCAGATTGCGTTCCCCAGCAGGATCTCGCGGGCCAGCTTAAAATGGCTCATGGGTGGCCGTAGTTTGCCCACCCCTGTGGTATAACCACTTGGTGATTAATAGGAGAAACTTTAATATCGTAAATTACAATTGCATTTTAATATCCAAATAAAATCATTATAAGAGTTTTTTAAATCTAATCTCTGTGCAGTATTTTAGTTAATTTGCATTCATTAACCAATCCATGTTGAAATTTTGGGGAGGTTTTCCTTGGGTTCAAGGCCCAAGGGACCATCATGATCATCTACTCTGACCTCGTGCACATTGCAGGTAACAGAACCTCACCCACCCACTGCTGTAATAGACCCACAACCTCTGGCTGAGTTACTGAAGTCCACAAATCAGGATAGTCTTCTCTGTTCTTCTTAGCTGTCTGCAGTTGCTTGCTTGTAGGGATGGGCAGGGTGAGCTGTGGACTGCTTGCTATTTAAGCAAAGTAGCAGAGTGTGTGTGTGAGAGAGAAATGTTTACTTCAGAGTTTTCTCCTTCCTGTTTCCATTTTTTTGGCCTTGTGTAGATTCAAATTTGGTTGCTGTCACTCCTTCATTGGCAGTGGTCCCCAACCTTTCTGTGTGGCGGGCACCAGACGACTAGCCACCAAGGAGCATGGCCACCGGACAAGCAGCCGCCGAGAAGCAGCAACGCCAAGAAGCATCACCGCCAAAATGCCGCCGAGAAGTAGCGTCATCAAGAGGCATCACCCCGAAATGCCGCTTCTTGGCGGCATTTTGGCAGCTGCTTGTCCGGTGGCCAGTAGGCGGGCGCACAGATGCCCCGGCGGGCACCATGGCGCCCGCGGGCACCGTGTTGGGGACCACTGTTCATTGGTTCAGGTGACACCTTCAGCTCCTGAACATGTAGGTTGCCTAATAAATATGCAACCCTCTTCTAATTGCCTTTGTTCTTCTTGTGGTCAGAAAGCATCAGATAACTTTTAAAGGTCATCTTAACTCTTTCCTTTTAGTCACTCACTTTCTGAGATATTTCTTCAATTTTATTAGAGTTTGACAGGAAATGAAATTTTGTTTTCAAAAAGTCCAAACAGTCCTATTTTTTTTATATAAAAGTTTTCAGTTTTCAAAACAGTCTTTTAAAGTTAAATAATTCTTAAAGACAGCCTTTAGTTTAGTTTTTAAAGAAGTTGTTGATATTACATGATAATTTTTGGAAAGACAATTCTTCTTGTATTCCTGAGTTGGATAAGCTTGTTGCTTGAGCACTGCCAGAAATTAATTAATTCCCAACTAATATAAATATTCTATATCAAATGGCTTCTTACATTAGTAAGAAGTTTAGCAAGGTCATTAGACTTTATGACGGTACACAGAACATTTTACCATTTACATAGCAACGATATTAGGAGCTTTACATTTAGCTAACATATTTGCAAGTATGCATTTCATAAAGGTATTTGCGATTTCACCAACAAACAAAAGGTTTAAACCATTTGCAACTACATGTTTTTCCTGGAGACTTTGAAAGCTATTATAAAACTCATTGAAGTAGAAATTTTTGTACGAGTTTACTTAGGGTATGTCTACACTGCAAAGTTGTTGACAAAACTTTTGTCTTTCACGGGTACTTAAAAAAGCCCCCCCCGCGAAAGACAAAAGTTTTGCCGACGCAAGTGGCAGTGTGAATGTGGCACCTGCCGACAAAGCTAACGCCGCTCACGGGGCTGGAAGTGTTTTGTTGGCAAAAGTGCCGACGCAGTACCGACAGAGTGTTTACACACGCTGACTTTTAGTGACAAGGCTGTGTTGACACAGCCTTGTCGCTAAAAGCTGTGTGGTGTAGACAAGCCCTTAGAAGTTTTTCTTGGGAAGATGAAAAAGTCCACTTTACACCTAGATTGATTGTTTGGATAACACAACTTTTCACAATCAGGTTTTCTCCTAAAGCATGAATGTTTTATGTTGTTTGTTTCCTTGAGATAAACGATTACATTTGTATTAAACTGGTATCTTATACAAAGGAATATGTTCTGGTCTAGATAAGACATTCATAGGGATACTAAACATGGTTTTATGGCTAAGAAAGGCTCTTTTCCTGACATTTAGCTTGCCCTTGGGGACAGAAAGCAGAAACCTCCTGCAATTTCTTTAATCAGCCGTAACATTTTAGAATATAACTAAAGCTTACACAGAAATTGTTACATTTTCAAACAACCTGGCTATAAGACACTTGTAGCCACAGGCACTAATTCCGTGGGTGCTCTAGGGTTGGAACACCCACAGGAAAAAAAATGGTGGGTGAGCGCCTCCATCAGCACCTCCCCCTCCCTCCTAGCGCCTCCCGCCCACCGCAGCTCAGCTGTTCCGCGGCATGCAAGAGGAGCAGTGGGGAAAGGTGGAGGAGCCAGGGCTGGGTGTGCTCTGGGGAGGGGGGAGGAATGGGACGGGAAGAGGCAGGGCAGCGACGGAGTGGAGCGGGAAGAGTCGGGGTGGGGCCTTTGGGGAATGGATGGTGTAGGGGCGGAGCTGGGGGAGAACCTCTTGGCATATTAGATAGTCGGCACCTATGCTTGTAGCTATGTCTTAATATTCAATAATGGCGCAAACAAGTTTTTAACAATCTAAGTTATAATTTTACAACACCTCTACCCATATAGAACACTGTCCTTGGGAGCCAAAAAAATCTTAATGCGTTATATCGAACTTGCTTTGATCCGCCAGAGCACGCAGCCCCGCCCCCCGGAGCTGCTGCTTTACTGCATTATATCCGAATTTGTGTTATATCGGGTCGTGTTATATTGGGGTAGAGGTGTAGTACCATTTTTGCAGCAGCATTGAGGTCTTTCCGCTACACT
This sequence comes from Terrapene triunguis, assembly GCF_002925995.2. Classification (NCBI taxonomy): domain Eukaryota; kingdom Metazoa; phylum Chordata; order Testudines; family Emydidae; genus Terrapene; species Terrapene triunguis. The sequence continues at coordinate 4,282,632 of NW_020664489.1, read as the reverse complement.
GTCAAAAATCCCATGGCGATGAACTGATCAATCCACTTTGGTGGAGTGAAAGTGGGGGAGGCAAACAAAGATTATAGATTTTTGATTGTAGTGTTGTTTTAGTTGTGCTGGTCCGAGGATAATGAGAGACACAAGGTGGGTGAGATAATATCTTTTTTGAACCAACTTCTGTTGGTGGAAGGGACCAGCTTTTGAGCTTCATAGAACTGTTCTTCAGGTCTGGAGAAGGAAACCAGAGTGTCCAAGTTTTAAATACAAGGAGGGACAGATGTTGTAGGAGACCACTTAAAATGAGGTGGGGAATTAACACCTCTGCAGTCGTAGGACAATAGAGGGTCAGTAGGCGGCAGGGTGTATTACACGTTGTGGTAAAGGGCCATAAAACCAGTACATCTGTTAAATCCATGGTTTTTAGTGTCCAGCAGAGTTATGAATTTAAGTTCCCAGGCTTGTCTTTTGAAGATGCTGTGGAGGTTTCCTTAGAGGATGAGGGACTGAGCAGTCTGGTCAGACATGGAGCAATCGCTATGTGAAAAGTTTCTGCCCAAGTGTTCACATGTTCTGTGAAGCTCAAAAGCTAGTCCCTTCCTCTGATAGACATTAGTCCAATAAAAGATATTACTTCACCTACCTTGTCTCTTTAAAGATTATGCAGGCAGTCACGATTTTTGGTTTTAACTTTTTATCTTGAATGACCAGACTTTATAAAATGATGATTGAACCAGCTACAATTCTGTCAAATGCAGCTTGCTGGGAAAGCAATCAAGGTTACATCAATCACTTGAACAAGGAAGCTGCTGTCACTACTATGCATCAGTTTACTTAATTACATTGCAAAACCATGTTCACTAATCAGATCATTTTAATTCAATTCTGAGATAATTATTATTACTGAGCTCTTCTGTGACATCTGCGCAGCCTAGAAGAATTTATGGTAATACCAGAAGAGCTTGGGTGTGAAAACAAACTGATGCTCTCCAAGATGAAATATAGTATTTGTGCAAAATTAAAATGCATTCTCTGCCCTGTAGATTTTAAAGTACACTTTGATATGTTTTAAAACAAAAGTACTTTTGTAAAAAGTACTCGGGAGGTATGCTGCCTGCCGGGAGCCCGTATCCGAGACGTTACGGAGGCATTGTCGAGGATTATCCAGCCCTCTGACTACTATCCCATGCTACTCATCCATGTGGGCACAAATGATACTGCGCGGTGTGACACTGAGCGGATCAAGAGTGACTACAGGGCTCTGGGAGTACGGGTGAAGGAGTTTGGAGCGCAGGTGGTATTCTCTTCGATTCTTCCTGTCAAAGGTAGGGGCCCGGGCAGAGACAGATGCATCATGGAGGTGAATGCCTGGCTGCGAAGATGGTGTCGCCAGGAGGGCTTTGGCTTCCTAGACCACAGGATGCTATTCGAGGAAGGACTGCTAGGCAGAGATGGCGTTCACCTTTCGAGGAGAGGAAAGACCCTATTTGGACACAGACTGGCTAACCTAATGAGGAGGGCTTTAAACTAGGTTCGACGGGGACAGGTGAGCAAAGCCCACAGGTAAGTGGGGAACATGGAGACCTGGGAGATGGGTCGGAAATGAGAGGGAGTGTGGGCTATATTGGCAGAGAGAAATGAGGGTCAGGACAAAACTGGGAGGAAAGATCAAACCAGTATCTTAGATGCCTATATACAAATGCGAGAAGTATGGGTAATAAGCAGGAAGAACTGGAAGTGCTAATAAATAAATACAACTATGACATTGTTGGCATCACTGAAACTTGGTGGGATAATACACATGATTGGAATGTTGGTGTGGATGGGTACAGCTTGCTCAGGAAGGATAGACAGGGGAAAAAGGGAGGAGGTGTTGCCTTATATATTAAAAATGTACACACTTGGGCTGAGGTAGAGATGGACAAAGGAGATGGAAGTGTTGAGAGTCTCTGGGTTAGACTAAAAGGGGTAAAAAACAAGGGTGATGTCATGCTAGGAGTCTACTACAGGCCACCTAACCAGGTGGAAGAGGTGGATGAGGCTTTTTTTAAGCAACTAACAAAATCATCCAAAGCCCAAGATTTGGTGGTGATGGGGGACTTCAACTATCCGGATATATGTTGGGAAAATAACACAGCGGGGCACAGACTATCCAACAAATTCTTGGACTGCATTGCAGACAACTTTTTATTTCAGAAGGTTGAAAAAGCTACTAGGGGGGAAGCCGTTCTAGACTTGATTTTAACAAATAGGGAGGAACTTGTTGAGAATTTGAAAGCAGAAGGCAGCCTGGGTGAAAGTGATCATGAAATCATAGAGTTTGCAATTCTAAGGAAGGGTAGAAGGGAGAACAGCAAAATAGAGACAATGGATTTCAGGAAGGCAATTTTGGTAAGCTCAGAGAGCTGATAGGTAAGGTCCCATGGGAATCAAGACTGAGGGGAAAAACAACTGAGGAGAGTTGGCAGTTTTTCAAAGGGACACTATTAAGGGCCCAAAAGCAAGCTATTCCGCTGGTTAGGAAAGATAGAAAATGTGGCAAAAGACCACCTTGGCTTAACCACGAGATCTTGCATGATCTAAAAAATAAAAAGGAGTCATATAAAACATGGAAACTAGGACAGATTACAAAGGATGAATATAGGTAAACAACACAGGAATGCAGGTGCAAGATTAGAAAGGCAAAGGCACAAAATGAGCTCAAACTAGCTACAGGAATAAAGGGAAACAAGAAGACTTTTTATCAATACATTAGAAGCAAGAGGAAGACCAAAGACAGGGTAGGCCCACTGCTCAGTGAAGAGGGAGAAACAGTAACAGGAAACTTGGAAATGGCAGAGATGCTTAATGACTTCTTTGTTTCCGTCTTCACCGAGAAGTCTGAAGGAATGCCTAACATAGTGAATGCTAATGGGAAGGGGGTAGGTTTAGCAGATAAAATAAAAAAAGAACAAGTTAAAAATCACTTAGAAAAGTTAGATGCCTGCAAGTCACCAGGGCCTGATGAATTCATCCTAGAATACTCAAGGAGCTAATAGAGGAGGTATCTGAGCCTCTAGCTATTATCTTTGGAAAATCATGGGAGACGGGAGAGATTTCAGAAGACTGGAAAAGGGCAAATATAGTGCCCATCTATAAAAAGGGAAATAAAAACAACCCAGGAAACTACAGACCAGTTAGTTTAACTTCTGTGCCAGGGAAGATAATGGAGCAAGTAATTAAGGAAATCATCTGCAAACACTTGGAAGGTGGTAAGGTGATAGGGAACAGCCAGCATGGATTTGTAAAGAACAAATCATGCCAAACCAATCTGATAGCTTTCTTTGATAGGACAACGAGCCTTGTGGATAAGGGTGAAGCTGTGGATGTGGTATACCTGGACTTTAGTAAGGCATTTGATACGGTCTCGCATGATATTCTTATCGATAAACTAGGCAAATACAATTTAGATGGGGCTACTATAAGGTGGGTGCATAACTGGCTGGATAACCGTACTCAGAGAGTTGTTATTAATGGTTCCCAATCCTGCTGGAAAGGCATAACGAGTGGGGTACCGCAGGGGTCTGTTTTGGGACCGGCTCTGTTCAATATCTTCATCAACGACTTAGATATTGGCATAGAAAGTACGCTTATTACGTTTGCGGATGATACCAAACTGGGAGGGATTGCAACTGCTTTGGAGGACAGGGTCATAATTCAAAATGATCTGGACAAATTGGAGAAATGGTCTGAGTTAAACAGGATGAAGTTTAACAAAGACAAATGCAAAGTGCTCCACTTTGGAAGAAAAAATCAGTTTCACACTTACAGAATGGGAAGAGACTGTCTAGGAAGGAGTACGGCAGAAAGGGATCTAGGGGTTATAGTGGACCACAAGCTAAATATGAGTCAACAGTGTGATGCTGTTGCAAAAAAAGCAAACATGATTCTGGGATGTATTAACTGGTGTGTTGTGAGCAAGACACGAGAAGTCATTCTTCCGCTCTACTCTGCTCTGGTTAGGCCTCTGCTGGAGTATTGTGTCCAGTTCTGGGCACCGCATTTCAAAAAAGATGTGGAGAAATTGGAAAGGGTCCAGAGAAGAGCAACAAGAATGATTAAAGGTCTTGAGAACATGACCTATGAAGGAAGGCTGAAAGAATTGGGTTTGTTTAGTTTGGAAAAGAGAAGACTGAGAGGGGACATGATAGCAGTTTTTAGGCATTTAAAAGGGTGTCATAAGGCGGAGGGAGAAAACTTGTTCACCTTAGCCTCTAAGGATAGAACAAGAAGCAATGGGTTTAAACTGCAGCAAGGGAGGTCTAGGTTGGACATTAGGAAAAAGTTCCTAACTGTCAGGGTGGTTAAACACTGGAATAGATTGCCTAGGGAGGTTGTGGAATCTCCATCTCTGGAGATATTTAAGAGTAGGTTAGATAAGTGTCCATCAGGGATGGTCTAGACAGTATTTGGTCCTGCCATACGGGCAGGGGACTGGACTCGATGACCTCTCGAGGTCCCTTCCAGTCCTAGAATCTATGAATCTATGAAAGATGCATTTAAATGTCTCAGCAAAAATGGAGATAAACACACAAATAAAATTAAGCAGTATACATTCATTAGCCTTAAAGACAGAACCCTCAGAGGCATTCCTCAAGAGTATCAGATATCAAGTATTAAATGCATCAAGAATATAAAATCTACTCTTACCTATATCAGAGCCTTATAATTTATTCCTGAGCTTTATAACCTATTCCTAAACCTTTACTACTCATGAGGATAGTCCATACACATCTAAGTAGTACCATTTACTTCAATGGAATGACTCATCTGAATTCGTAGATTATGAAGTAAGAAGTGACCATTGTGATCATCTAGTCTAACCTTTATATCACAGGCCATAGAATTGCACTGAATTAATTGCTTGTGAACTAGTGGATATTTTAGAAAAAAGATTTGACTTAAAAATTTCTAGTGATGGAGAATCCACCACACCTTTTGCTAAATTGTTCCACTGATTAATTAACCTCACTTTAAAAAATGTGCACCTTATTTCTAATCTAAATTTGTCTGGCTTCAATTTCCAGTCATTGGTGTGAAGGATCTCAGATCTTGAACCTGGGTCCCCAGGAAGTCTTCAGACCAAAGCCACTGCCCAACAGCATGCTAGGAAAAGCGGGGAGTGTGGGCTGGTGGAGCATAACTCAGTGACACTGTCCTCAAAGCCCCTGATTGGAGGAGATATCTGGCTTCTCCAATTGGCTCAGACTTGCTATTTCTAAGCCAGGCGGCAGAACAGGAAGTTTTCTGAGCAACTGGGTGAATCCTTGGCTGGCTACTACATTGGACTCTGCCTTCTTGCCAGACTCCTGAGCCCTGCCTTCTTCCTAATTCCTGACACCCTGTCCTGTCCCTGCCTTACTGCCTTGTTCCAGATCCCCGCTTCTACGTCTCACCCTCTGGCTCCGAAACCTTGACTTAATTCCTGGCTCTGACACCAACTCTTGGATCCCGTTCCTGGCTCCTGAATCCTGCTACAACCACTAGACCTGACCACCACTGCTCTGACCATTAGGTATAACCACCTACATCCTGGTCCACAACAGTTTGCTCGGATCAACACCCCCTCCAACTGGCCCAGACAGGCATGGACCTAGTGGAGATCCCCCTACCCTGAGAAATGCCAGCACTCCATCAGTGGGTGATCCACCTCCAGACAGACAACCAAGCCATGCAGATGTGGATTGCACGCTGATGGACAAGAATCAGGCACTACATGAACAAGTCCATCAACTCTGTGCAGAGAAAAATGCCACATCACCCCCCGCCCCGAGCCAGGACCTGTCATCACCTTCCCAGAGCACTTCAGTGTGCAATGCTGAGCTGGAAGCCATAAGAGAGATAAAAGAGTTGCAGGAGGAGGTGGCTCATCTGCATAGCATCTGGGAGCAAGAGAACTTTAGCGACAGAATGCACATGGAGACATCTGGGATGGAGGATGCTAGCTGACTACAGCAGCACCAGATGAGGAAGGAGAACTGGATCAGCAAGCATTTCCAGTAGGTTATTAATAGACAGCAGAAAGCCTGCAAGGAATGCAAGATGGGAAGCATCAGCAAGAAAAACTACCTCTTGGATGTCAGAAAGTGTAGGGAAAAATGAGAACTGGCAAAAGCCAAGCAGAGTTGGAACTTGAAAAGAAAATTAAAACCAGTAGTAAAAGGTTCTATAGCACTAAAAAGAAAAGGAAAACAAGGAAAGAAGTGATGGGCTGCAGATTAAAGATAATCTAGGCATAGCCAACATCTAAATGAATACTCAGTTTTCAGTAAGGGTAATGAGGAGGGGGTAGTGGCAGGGTGGCTAATGGAAATGAGGACATGGAAGTGGAAATTACCGCATCTGAGGTGGACGGCAAACTCAAACAGATTGGATGGCCCAGATAATCTCTATTCAGGAATATTAAATGAACTGGCACATAAAATTGCAAGGCCAAAAGCAAAGATTTTTAATGAATCCATAAATTTTGGGGTTGTACCCTATGACTGGAGAATTGCTAATGTAATACCTATTTTTAAGAAAGGGAAAAAAAAGTGGTCTGGGAAACTGCAGGCCTGTTAGTTTGATCTCAATTGTATGCAAGGTCCTGGAACAAATTTTGAAAGAGAAAGTTATGGACATAGAAGGAAAGTGGTAATTGGGAGAAAATAGAATATGGTTTTACAAAGGGTAGATGGTGCCAGACCACCCTGATGTTTTTCTTTGAGAAGATAACTGATATTTTAGACAAAGAGAATGCAGTAGATCTAATCTACCTGGATTTTAGGAAGATATTTGATACAGTTCCACAGGGGAAATTATTAGTTAAATTGGAGAAGATGGGGATTAATATGAGAACTGAAAGGTGGATAAGGAACTGGTTAAAGGAAAGAATACAACGAGTCATACTGAAAGGTGAAACGTGCAGGAGGTCAGACTAGATGATCACGATGGCCCCTTCTGGCCTTAAAATCTAAGAGAACTGGCTGCGCTGCAAGAAGACTGGTTGTTGGCCATCTTGGGCAATAGACAGTGCTCCTCCCTGCAGGTGTCCCCCTCCCCCCAAGGCGAAGAACTGGCATGCTGTACTGGCAGCAGGAGATGAAGAGCAGACTCCAAGGGCTGAGAAGGAGGAGCCATTCGCCCCCAAGGCTGTACCCGAGAGGAGGAGATGTAACGTGCTGATGGTCAGGGACTCCCTTACGAGGGGAATGGAGGTATCCATCTGCTGACATGGTGGCCTGCCAGGTGTGCTACCTGCCTAGCCTGTGTCTGAGAGATTATGGAAAGGCTGCCGAGGCTTATCTGTCCCCTATGGCCACTATTCCATGCTGCAAATCCATGTGGACACTAATGATACTGCTAGATCTGACCCTAAGCAGATCAGCAGTGACCATAATAAGGCTCTTGGAGCTAGGGGTCAGGGGTGCAGATTGTGTTCTTGTCCATCCTCCCAGTTGAGGGTAAGGGCCCAGCCAGGGACACACATACCCTGGAGATGTCTACAGGAGGGCTTCAACTTCCTTGACTATGGGATTTTGTTCCAGGAAGAATGTCTGCTGGAAAGAGAGTTCATCTGACCAAGAAGGGGACGCACACCTTTGTGCACTGACTCGCCAAGGGTTTTAAAGTCAGTTCAAAGTGGGGCAGGTGACAAAAGCGCACAGGTAAGTATAAAAAAGGTGACCTTAAACATAGGATTAGGTGTTGTGGGAGACATGGAAAATTACAACAGTGTCATGGAAGAAAACAAGAGGGAAAGCAGTGGGACATCTGCTCAACATCTTAGATGTCTATACAGTAATGCAATGGGGAATAAAGAACTGAAAGTATTAGTACATAAGCTAAATTATGACTTAACTCGCATCACAGACTTGGTGGGATAAATCCCATTATTGGAATAGTGGTATAGAGGAGTAACAGCTTGTTACAGCTTGAAGACAGGCAGGGTAAAAAGGAAGATTATATGCACTTGTTCTGATTTCCAGAAGGGAAGTGGGAGGCAGACCAGATCACCGACAATGAGAAGTACTCTCATTTTCCATAGATCAGATGGTGTGGCTTTTGACCAAACATCTGCAGACAAACAGACCATCTCGTAAACTGGATTACCAGTTCCTGGGCCTCTACTGGATTTGCTGACAAATCAACCTGGTTACCTTAGAACTCTTCCTGCCTCAATCCATCTGGATCCATCCAGTGTCTCACATATCACTTCTAAAGCTCCATACATAAAACCTGTCTCCTCACCACTCTCAACTGCCCTCCCCCACCAATATGTATTCAAGGGCATGATGAATATGTTGTCCGTGAGATCCTTGATGCCCGAATGAAACAGGATAAACTAAGGTATTCGACTGATTGGGAGGGTTATGGTACCAAAGTCAGTACACTTCTAGACTGTGATCAGGTCACTCCTTAACCTCTTCTCTTTGTTAACTTAAACATATTTAACTCATTGAGTCTCACTATAAGGCATATTTTCCAATCTTTTGATCATTCTCCTGGCTCTGCTCTGAACTCTCACCAAGTTACCAACATCCTTCTTGAATTGTGGACACTAGAACTGAACACAGTATTTTAGTAGTCGTCACACAGAGTTGTAGAATTAGCCATCATTTAACAGATGGAGACAAAAAGACACTTGGTCAAGACAACTTCCAGAGAACTGCACTGCAGACACTGGCAGAATACCAGATGAAAGGTTACAGCCAATCATCCCCTCTGCCCTCTTTCAAATGTCCCCTTGAAACTCCCTTCTGTAGTCTCATCCTCCACTGCTGATTTCTCAAGACTATCTACTTTAGTTCCTGTGATGCATCTCTAGAGCTTTGTGCTATAACTCTCCAAATGAGACTAAACTCCTCAGGACAAGGACCTGGACTTGTGTCATAAATATGTTGATATGAAAAAATTTCTACCACAAGTCAGAGAAATTAAATTGGTTTGTAGATATGCTGCTAACAAATTTATTTTGAAAACTGAGGGGGAGTGCACTGTATCCGTTATTTGAATGCCATTTGTATACTTAACAGATTGTTTAAATTTCATAGTCTACCCATCAGGGTAATCTGATTGTGGGTCACGAGATATTTTGCTGAGATTGACCGTCCACAGGCACAGCCCCCCGCAGCTCCCAGTGGCCGCGGTTGACCGTTCCCAGTCAATGGGAGCTGCGGGAAGCGGCGGGCCACAGGGAACATTTCTTAGTTTCCTGAAGTTCCCATATATCCTACATTTTGTATTTTATATGTTTTCACCATCTGAATAAATGTGGTTGCTTAGAAAGAGCTGTGTGGAGTACTGGTAAATCACACCCGTCATAGCCCTCGGAGAGAAAGCAATTCACCTGGCCTTCAGGCAGATTGGCTTGCTGTGGATATCACAGTATATGGCAGGAGAGTCATACACAGTGTACGACCTCCTGCAGAACACTGGCCATACAATTTCACCAAGTGATTCCTGCATCAAGTCCATAACTTCTAGTTGAGCTGGATTACAGTCTTATAGCAAGTATCAGTCATTGGTACTTAATATTAATTTACCATCTGACTTGCTATACACAGACCCTGTTTTGCTATGTACCTTCTATTGAGTCACACAATGCTATGAAACCAGTAGTTTGAAATATTTTTATGCTAGCTGCTACTGTGAATGATGTAACTGACACATTAAAAATAAATTCTGATACATATTCTGGCTGCACTAATCTTTTAAATTCTCTTTTGTATTCATACCAAGAAAGCTTTTTAAAGTTTAATTCACTCAAAGTGACTGACAGTCAAATGCAATCAGTAATTTGTTAAAAATATAAACAATTTTAATTGAAGATTGTTTTTGAAGGGAGATGCTTAATAAATTACACTAGGAATTGTCTTTCAAATACATATCAGGAAAAATACAATACAGCACATTTTGTTGAGCACCTGGGAAACTGTATTTCTCATGCATTTGTAATAATCAGTTATGAGTATGTCAGTCCCATTAAAGCAGAGTCAATTAATCTAATTGATCTTTTACCACTGTTTGAGTCAAGCAAACAAATATCTATGGCCTTGCATACATTGGGAGAATTTGTACGCATTTTTCTGCCCCAGTGTAGCTCCACCAGTGCTACCAATTCAAACATGACCTGAAGACAGGGAACAGGTATTTTTAATCACTGTTTAATAGAATATGCATGATCAACATGGTGCACCATTAACATGGACCATCAACAAAAAGGCTACATCTAGACTGCATAGCTCTTGTTGTGGCCTTTAGAGTATGTGTAGCTATATGCTGCAGTGAAAAAGGCTCTGGCAGATGGAGGCAGCAGGGAAAGACTTGACAGTGGGGAGCTTTCGGAACCTTTTCCCACTGCCTTCCCTGACAGAACCTCTCTCCACTGCCCAAGTCTTTCCCTGCAGCGGGAAAATGCTCCGGCAGTGAGGAAGCAGCGGGACATTATACTGCTCGAAATAGTAGTGTAGACAGGGAGGCACAACTTGGGTGAGTAGAGCGCCATGTAGTAGCGTATATACCCACAGGATTCAGGAGTGTCTTTACTTGCCTAAGCAGTGCCTCATGGCCTATATTGATATTTATACCCATGTTAGGGGGCGTGCAGTGTATGTACCGTACATGCTGCCAAAAGGAGTGTGCAGTGTAGACGTACCTACAGAGAAGGGAGTTAGCAGAAACCAACTCACCAGAAGGTGATTTCTTGCAATGCAAAAGAGTGCCTTCCACATGCTGTCTCCAATATTCCAATTTTTGTATGCTTGAATATTAATGACAATTTCATCATGAAATAATTTTGAAGTTCATGAAATATATTTTATTCATGTGAGAGCCAAAGAGTGCAGATGGTATTTCCATTGCTGATGTCCCTCAGTAGTCTACTGAGGGCTGAATCAGTCCATCCTCCTGGTAGCCTAACCACACCACTCAGTTCTGGAGATATGACCACCCTCCGCAGGCTCTGGTGAAAAGAAAATTTATAGGTTTTTTTCATCATCACAACACCCCCACCCATTCCCAGGGTGGATTTTCCATCCTGGGGCCCTACACATCAGGGTGTGACCTGGATTCTGACAGTGTAACTCTGGCTGGTAGTGTACAGTATAAGTTCAGGTTCTGTGGTGAGATTGCTCAGTCATTTCCCTCTAATTTTTGTCTCTTAATTGTAGCTGTGTTTTAGCTTTACATCTGTCAGTTCAGACCTTATTCAAGTTTCTTATTTTACTTGGAAAAATACTACTATTTTAAGAAAGCAAATTCCACGTGTAGTGTCAAAAAGATAAGACATGAGATCTGGAGGAGCAGGTAGGTGCAGTATAGTTATTTGTTTAATACCAGATTTAGCTCCTGCCTGTGACATTTAAAGGTAGTTTAAGTGGCCTTAAAATTTCACTCCAAACTTTCAGATGGTTAAAAGTACAAGTATAAGAGAACAAGTGGGGCTCAGAGAAGGTGAATCTCAAGTGGGAAACAAGATAAAGTACTGACTAATGAGAAAATAAATCAGTGGTACAGTTCAGGAATTAGCATAGGAAAGTGAAAGTGTTAGACTAAGTGGTCATTTCTGAAACTCTACAGATACAGTATAGAGAATGCCCAGGGAGAAAAAGGAGGGTAAGAGAAACAAATGGTTAAAGAGGTGGTCAACAGAGAAGGAATTCAAATTAAGTATTAGTATTAATAATAAAGAATAATGAAGCATTAGTCATTTTGGAGAAAAGGAGTTTGAATCAGACAGACAATCCCAACTTCACCAGATTGGGGAATGATCTCTGTCTAGTACCGATATGTAAACCAGAAAGTGAATTGAGATAATCATTTCCTTTTCAGGTAAATTCTAAGGTAATTACAAAAGGGGCAAATGGTTAAAAAAAATGGAGGAAGAACGGGATACAAAATAATCTGAAATAATCACAGACTGACACTAAAACTACAGGAAATAAGCAAAATTAGGTAAAGGATGATATTTCAAGAAACAAGGCAAGATGTCTGTAATATATAAGGATATAAACTTTTCTAGAGAGGAAAAAGTCAAAAAATGGGATAACATTACACTGTACATTAAAACATGTACAAAGTGAAATACAGACTGACTCTGAGGGAAAGGATAAAAATAAAAGTTTATGGTTTATGGCCAGACCCATATAAATCAGAGGGTAAATTCCAGTGGTCACTTGCTACAGACTACAATGAAAAATTGGATAAAACCTACTCAACTGTATAATACCAATATCACTACTCCAGGACTCAGGAGTCATGGGGATTTTAATTATCTAGATATTTGCTAAGGCACTCATAGTAAGACTCAAATATAAGAAAGATTTTAAAGAGTCCTGAATAATTTTTGATTAAGAGCTGCAAAAGCAGCTAGGAAAGATGTTACTATTGGTCACAGCCTAATAGCAATGACCATGGAGAAGAATGATTTTGGTCAAATGATCACAAAAGGATGACTTTTTCAATAATAAGAATGGAAGACAAAGATGAAGAGACAGGAAAAGAATGGAAAATACCAAAAGAAACTGTCATACAAAACAACTGAACATTGGAAAAAATATGCAAAAAGCTCCATGTGACTACAGTGATGGTACTCAAGGGTCAGAAAAGACATGAACAAAAAAAAGAGGAAGACATTATGTAAGAGTGTTTGTTTCTTCTATAATTAAGAAGTCGGGCTGTCGATTAATTGCAGTTAAAATTTACTCAAAAATTAATCGCGATTAAAAAAATTAATCGTGATTAATCACAGTTTTAATTCCACTGTTAAATAATAGAATATCAATTGAAATTTATTAAATATTTTGGATGTTTTTCTACATTTTCAAATATATTGATTTCAATTACAACACAGAATACAAAGTGTATAGTGCTCACTTTATATTATTTTTTATTACAAATATTTGCACTGTAAAAACAATAAAAGAAATAGTATTTTTCAATTCACCTCATACAAGTACTGTAGCACAATCTCTTTATCGTGAAAGTGCAACTTACAAATGTAGATTTTTTATTACATAACTGCACTCAAAAACAAAACAATGTAAAACTTTACAGCCTAGAAGTCCATTCAGTCCTACTTCTTGTTCAGCCAGTCACTCAGACAAACAAGTTTGTTTACATTTATGGGAGAAAATGCTGCCCACTTCTTATTTACAATTTCACCTGAAAGAGAGAACAGGCATTTGCATGGCATTTTTGTAGTCGGCATTTCAAGGTATTTATGTTGCAGATATACTAAACATTCGTATGTCCCTTCATGCTTCGGCCACGATTCCAGAGAACATGCTTCCATGCTGTTGATGCTCATTAAAAAAAATAATGCATTAATTAAATTTGTGACTGAACTCCTTGGGGGATAATTGTGTGTCTCTTGGGGTACGTCTATACTTACCTTCGGGTCCGGCGGTAAGCAATCGATCTTCTGGGATCGATTTATCACGTCTTGTCTAGACGCGATAAATCGATCCCGGAAGCGCTCGCCGTCGACACCGGTACTCCCGCTCCGCGAGAGGAGTACGCGGAGTCAACGGGGGAGCCTGCCTGCCGCGTCTGGACCCGCGGTAAGTTCGAACTAAGGTACTTCGACTTCAGCTACATTATTAACGTAGCTGAAGTTGCGTATCTTGTTCTGTTTTACCCACATTCTGCCATATATTTCATGTTATAGCAGTCTCGGATGATGACCCCGCACATGTTGTTCATTTTAAGAACATTTTCACTTCAGATTTGACAAAATGCAAAGAAGGTACCAATGTGAGACCCAAGGTTTAAGAATCTGAAGTGCCTTCCAATATCTGAGAGGGATGAGGTGTGGAGCATGCTTTCAGAAGTCTTAAAAGAGCAACACTCCAATGAGGAAACTACAGAACCCAAACCATGGATGGATGCATGTCCTCTGAAATGGTGGTTGAAGCATGAAGGGAAATATGAATCTTTAGCACAGAGGTTCTCAAACTGGGGTTCAGGATCCCTTGGGGGTCACGAGGTTATTACATGGGGGGACGCGAGCTGTCAGCCTCCACCCCAAACCCCACTTGCCTCCAGCATTTATAATGGTGTTAAATATATAAAAAAAGTGTTTTTAATTTATAAGAGGGGTCACACTCAGAGGCTTGCTATGTGAAAGGGGTCACCAGCACAAAAGTTTGAGAACCACTGCTTTAGTGCATCTGCACATAAATATCTTGAGACACCGGCTACAACAGTGCCATGTGAATGCCTGTTCTCGCTTTCAGGTGACATTGTAAGCAAGAAGCAGTCAGCATTATCTCCTGCAAATGTAACCAAACTTGTTTATTCGAGCCATTGGCTGAACAAGAAGTCAGAGTGAGTGGACTTGTAGGCTCTAAGGCTTTACATTATTTTATTTTTAATGCAGGTTTTTTTTTGTACATAATTAAACTTTCATGATAAAGAGATTGCACTACCGTACTTGTATTAGGTGAATTGAAAAATACTATTTCTTTTGTTTTTTACAGTGCAAATATTTGTAATCAAAAATAAATATACAGTGAGCACTGTACAATTTATATTCTGTGTTGTAATTGAAATCAATATATTTGAAAATGTAGAAATATTTAAATGGTATTCTATTATTGTTTAAAAGTGTGATTAATTGCCCAATTAATTTTTAATCACGTAATTAATCCTGATTAATTTTTTTAATGGCTTGATGGCCCTATTTAGAAGAAAAAAATTCAAGTACAGTATTAGGAAAGAATTCATGGATTAGGCAAACAAAGCGATCTGTTTAGGAATGCAATTGAGCCACCATCATTATAAGATTTCCATTGGATTAAGTTCTTCAAAAATTAAGGCAAAGGAACTCCTGGAGCTAAGTGGAAGTAGGGTGCACAGGACAAAATAGCCCAACAAGGCTTTTTTGAGCCACTATGTTTTCTCTCTCAATAACTTCTCAATGTAGTAAGTTATAGAATAGAGGTGCACAATTCTGTTGTTCAGGCACCAGTAAGATTTCTGGGGTCTCATAGAAGTATCTTGTTTAGGTAAGTGCACCTCTTCCTTCTAGCAGCCTCACCGAGGCCCCACATTTGTGTGCGTATTTGAAAATTCACTTGAAACACATACACAACAAAGCAGGGAAGCTTGGAATTCTTGTCCTCTTGTCCCCGGCTGCTGGGTGGGAATAAGCCTCCATCCTTCCTCTTCTCACCATAGCAATGGAAGCATTTTCCTTTTTGTCTCTTCACTACTCTCAATTTCCTCTCTTGCCCCTGAACCTGAGTGTGTGAATGCCAATCTTTCCAAGCTGCACTCATGTCCATTTTACACTACTCTTCCTGAGAAATGGAAGAGGGCTCTCTGCAAGGAAGTTCAGCTGACCCAGAACTACTTACTCAGACCAATGGACACTCTGGCCATGTCTCCACTACCACTTATGTTGGCAAAAATTATGTCGCTCGGGGGTGTGAAAAAAGCACATCTCTGAATGACATAAGTTTCGCCAGCTTAAGTGATAGTGTGCACAGCGCTATGTCGGCAAGAGAGCTTCTCCCGCTGACATAGGCTTGTTGGGGGTGATTTAATTATGTTGATGGGAGAGCTCTCTCCCGTCGCCATAGAGCGGCTATATGAAAGATCCTACAGTGGCTCAGCTGCATCAGTACGACCTGAAAATGCTTTAATAAATGTAAATAGTGTAAAGAACAGTAATATCTACACAAGTACAGTGGTACTATTTGTTTATGGTAGTGCCCATTATGTGCTACGCACTTTCCAGACAGACAAGAGGAAACAGCCCTACCCCAGAGATCTCGCAATAAAGATAAACAGACATACACATAGTCAGAGGCTAAAGCAATTGGAAAATTCTCTCTTTTTTAAAAAAACTCCATATATATCACAAGTTGGTCTGCACACTGGCAACACAGTATTGGTTTCAAATTGAAATAGGTCAGTTGGTCCATTATGGAAAAGTTTTCCCAAATCCTAGTTATATGTATTCATCTTTTTGCTTCTGCACTTCTCTGGTTCCTATGGGGAAAGTTATGTTGAACTAGATTGGGCTGCTGCAATCTCCTTAAAACCATGACACATACAATAGTTGCATACCATCTCTAAAGACTTTTTTGTTGTGCCTCGCGAGGAAGCTCCAAAGCTTCATTGGGTTAAAGTTATTGCAAATGTACTATGCCACAAAGTACTTAGTAACGCAATTTTTATTTTGCTAACGTTCACAGTTTCTATCATTATGGCATTCAAGAATGGCAATTAAATACTTTTATATCATGCCCTGAACACTGTTTGACTTAGCCTCTGATGGAGTGAACAAGAGTGAGTTTTAGTTCTTAAACTCAGATTTCATTCCAAAGGGCCCATATCTTCTTATGATTCTATAAGGCAACCTCCAATTTTAATCACAGGGCTTTCGTAATCCCTTTATTGTTGTAACATTCCTCTTCCTACCATTCTTTACTTCTGGGTCAACAGCTATTTAAGTAGTTTGAGCTACTGTAAGAAGTTGCATTGCTCAGGAATAAATTGCAAACAACTATTGAAGTAAAATTCTTAGATCGTTGTAGCAGGCAGAGCCCAGAGAATCTCTGAAGGCAGAAAATTAAATGAGTAGATCCATTACCTAAAGACTATATTCAGCATTCACGAAGTTAAAGTGGTCAGAGTGAATGGTGAAACATTCTAGATACCCCGTTTGTCCTGGCAAGAAAAACTGATTATTGGTGAATAGAAGCACTCAAAGAAAAACTGCACTAAAAGTTCTTTCAAGATGGCTTGTCAGGTGCACATTTTCAGCTCTGCCAAGGGAGCAGAGTTAAAATGCTGAAATTTTACCACCTGGATTGAAGAGGAAGGCCAAAGCTTGGGGATAAATAGCACTGAAACAGAAAAAACATGTCCTTGATGAAACGAAAGGGAACATCCATCAAAGTAGATCTGCTGAAAGAAAGCTACAAACTATACAATTAACACACAAGCCTTAGAAATTATCTGAAGTTAAAAAAAAAAAAAAAAAAAAAAGAATTGGCAGCATTCCATCTGTTCAACACTGAAAAAAACTGACGGGATGTGAAATAACTGAGTGTTTGTTTTATTAAACCTTAGATGGCATAATACCTGAGAGTTTAACTGAAATTCTAAAGCAAATGGCAATTTAATCAAAACATAAAAAGTTCGTGGCTCACAACATTTTAGCTGACTAAAGTACCTTGGAAAGCATGCAAGATACCATAATACTGTATCTCCATGCCCTGAGCTCAGTCTGATGCCTGAACTGTGGTAGCAAGTGGAAAGCATTAGAATCATAAAATTATAGAAGATTAGGGTTGGAAAAGACCTCAGAAGGTCATTTAGTCCAACCCCCTGCTCAAAGCAGGACCAACCCCAAATAATCATCCCAATCAGGGCTTTGTCAAGTCAGGCCTTAAAAACCTCTAAGGATGGAGATTCCACCACCTCTCTGGGTAACCCATTCCAGTGCTTCACAACCCTCCTAGTGAAATAGTTTTTCCTAATATCCAACCTAGACCGCCCCCATTGCAATTTGAGACCATTACTCCTTGTTCTGTCATCTGACACCACTGAGAACAGCTTAGCTCCATCCTCTTTGGAACTCCCCTTCAGATAGTTGAAGGCTGCTATCAAATCCCCTCTCACTTTTCTCTTCTGCAGACTAAATAAGCCCAGTTCCCTCAGCCTCTCCTCATAAGTCATGTGCCCCAGCCCCCTAATCATTTTTGTTGCCCGCCACTGGACTCTCCAATTTGTCCACATCCTTTCTGTAGTGAGGGGTCCAAAACTGGATGCAATACTCCAGATGTGGCCTCACCAGTGCCGAATAGAGGGGAATAATCACTTCTCTCAATCTGCTGGCAATGCCCCTACTAATGCAGCCCAATATGCTGTTAGCCTTCTTGGCAACAAGGGCACACTGCTGACTCGTATCCAGCATTTCGTCCACTGTAATCCCCAGGGTCCTTTTCTGCAGAACTACCGCTTAGCCATTCGGTCCCCAGCCTGTAGCGGTGCACGGGATTCTTCCGTCCTAAGTGCAGGACTCTGCACTTGTCCTTGTTGAACCTCAACAGATTTCTTTTGGCCCAATCCTCCAATTTGTCTCTGTCACTCTGGATCCTACCTTCCCCCCAGTTTAGTGTCATCCGCGAACTTGCTGAGGGTGCAATCCAGCCCATGATCCAGATCACTGATGTGACAACATATGCAGAGTTCTTTCCTACAGTGCAGCTTGCACAGAAAACTTGTAGAAAGCTTTGCTCACATGCGTACCCATATTTTGAGAAAATGCAGCACCCTCACTGGGGACTCTCACTCTGAATCTTGTGCAGCAGCACTACCACCGGACAACCTAACTGAACTGGTCCAGAAGCTGTTAAGCCGTTTGCTGTTTCCCCATTGGAGTAAGCGACATCTGGCCAAATGGGCATTATAATTACCAATTTTAGCAGCCACATAGAGGAAATGAGGCTTAGAAAAAAAAGCAATGGGAATATTTGGGTTTCAAGAATATCATATGTTGGGATTAGTGTGCACTGACTAGACCCATTAGCAAAAAGAAGCATGAGATTTAGAACAGTTTTAGCACTATGCCCAAATCCTGGGAATCGGGACTAGCTGTCTGGCTCTGGTGATCTCTGCAGAAGAGAAGGGGGAGGCTACAATAGCCTCTTTACCTCTTTCACTCCCACTCTGTGCTAGATAACTGTCCGTGGATCCACCCACAGGAGATACATTAACCCCAACCAATGCCCCAGCATACTGCCAATGCCTCACACTGGATGCTGTGCCACCATGGAGCTGGAAATCACTTTCCAAACCAGTTTGCTAGACTGGTATTTCTTCCTGTGTCTTCCAAGCTGTAAACGCTTTTGGGGCAGGAACCATAAACCCCGATGTGTTTGTGCCTATCACATATTGACAATATCTTAATATGAAATAAATAACAAACTTCACTTTATTTGACCAAAATAAAGGTTCCATCACAGGGATACTTATGCTTTACAAAGATAGCAGCATTGTGAATGAGAAATAAGTGCATCTTTGATAGGAAAATTCACTTACCGGTGAATAATGTGATTAATCCGAGTACTCCTTTGTTAAACATAACATCAATAGTGTAACAATGATTTAACAGGTCAGATTAGAAAACTAGAACACTAAATCAAAAGGGGTTTACAGTTTGTGCTATCAGAAGTGTTTTGCTATGTAAGCTAAAGGCACCTGGCAAGAAAGAGTTTCTTAAGCTTTGTGCAATTCATGTGAGTTACCTACTAACTTAAACACAGATGTGATGACTCAAGTACTTATTTTAGAATATGAAATTTGATTTGCTGGGATATTACAGTTATGGGCACCTTAAAAATGTAAATAAGCATTTTACATCCATTTTATAGTACACAAACATACTACTGAGGAAAACGGGCTGGTTGAGATAGTCATTTAAAATTAAACCTAATGTTTTTATGGATTTTCAGCTCAAATACAAGCTTAATGGTAAATCAATTATGTAAACGTAAGTTGACTCTGGCTATAATTAATGAATCAATCTTTCTTGTCCATACGTGATTTATTTTGCTGACCCAATGTTATACCAGGATTCACAGAATCTTGCCAAGTGTCTTATAGGAATACATAAAATACATACACAGCAAGAACCACGCATACTGATAGAGATTTAACATGCTGTATTCCAGAAACTAAAACCAATTCCCTGTATAGTGCTCATTACATTTCAAAACAGACAACTGTAAAATTGTAGGATTCATCTGTACTAACATTAATTTGAAAAACTGTCTCCAATTTAGATATCATGTTCTAATGTGCTGTTCCAAGTAAACAGTAAGTTAAAGAACAAAAATGTGGAACATTTGATAATTCTACTACACAACCATTTACATAGTAGTAAGAGAAAAATCAAATAGCAAATAATTGTGTTCAAAAGAGAACATTTTTCTCTTAATGCTACATAAAAATTCCTTCCTCAATGGCATAAAGTTTACAAATCTTTCCTGTAATGGTGAATTCTGCTTTGAACCGCTATCTTACAGGTTTTCATGGCACTATTATCTATTCAGAAATATTTATCACAGATCAAAACTAAAACCGATGACAGTGGGGGGAAAGGTGGTAGACTGGGTAAATACGTAAACCCATCTCTGAAGATCAGGGGTTACACATCTTCCCTTAAATCATTAATACAAATTAATTTGATGGTGTCAAACTACTCTCAGTGGCCACTGGACCACATCCCAAAACCACCACCAAATGTAGCATAGTTCAAAAGCTCTGCTCAGTAGAGGCCCAGAACTGGAACAACAGAGATGCTGTAGAACTAAGGCGCACTACAAAGCAGTTTGAACAGCAAGCTACGGGATGTCATGAGAATAAAATGACACTTGAAGTAATATGGATGAACTTTAGTTTGGCATTACAGTATGGGAAAATAATGAAAAATCACAAGGCAAGATATAAAAGCAATATAGTTTCAAATCCAGATGCTAACACAAAGAGGAGAAGATAGAGCATTGACAAAAAATCATAAAAGAGAAAGGGAAGAGTCTGGAACAAGAGAGCATCACCTGGAGGAAAAGAAAATATAAATAAGATGGTTGGATGAGATAAGATATCAAGGAAATGGAAATCCATTAATAATGGAATTAGTGTCCAGGCAGCTTCCACAAAGTAAGCAAAATTATTTCCATGGCTCAGGGAATTTGAAAGAACCATGTAATAGGAAGGTGATGGGTAGTATACAACAAATGATTGTAAGAACCATCTTGTAAAGTTGTAGTTGGTATACAATTAGTATAAATACTAAATAATATAAATGGAGCAAATTATGATATTCAGCTGCTACAATATAGCAAAGAGCTTGAAACAAACACAGAATTTTCCAAAAAATAACAGCGATGAAAGTTACGCTAGCAAAACTAGAAGACCCAGCTGATAAACTCTGACTTTTAAAAGTGTTTGGGGTGCACTGCTAATATATTTACAAAACAATCATTTATAAAGCTCACAGTAGTAATCCTTTCTTTCAATATGAGTGTGATGGGTTCCCCCCGGGGTGCCACTTGGAACTGGGATACCACTTAACCCGGCCTGACCCACCAGCCTGGGCTCCCTTTCACACTGTGGTGATATGATAAATTGACAAGCTCTCCAAGCTTGCTCTTTCACTAGCATACACACAGACAGGGAGACACCCAACTGCAGCTTCACACACACATGCTGAGATCAGCTCTGCTTGGGAAGGCCCAGCTAAGGCACCTCCCAGTTGTGTAAACCCAAAATTATACTATCTTGCACTGCACAGAGAACTGCACAGCGTAAGCTCATAAAATTCACCCCCTCCCTCAATGTGGAGAAAAATATGCAACAGCTTTCTGCCCCAAGCTATAATTTCCACACACTTGTTTTAAACAAAACCAAAATAAGTTTATTAACTATAAAAGATAGATGTTAAGTGATTATAAGTGGCAGCAAACTGATCAAAGCAGATTACATTAGTAAATAAACAAAACTGCAAACTGATCTTAACACACTAGATAGGTAGGATATGAATTAGCAAATTCTCACCCTGAGTGTAAACAAGCTGGCAGATTCTTAAGGCACAAGCTGCCTTGGCTTTCCCAGGTTTTCAAACACAGGCTAAAAATCCCTCTAGCTTGGGACCATCACTTCCCACAGTTGAGTCCTGGCCCCTTAGATGTTTCCAGGTGTGTTGCTGTAGGGAGAGTGAGGTACCATCATGATGTCATTGTCCCCTTTTTATATCTTCTTCCCACCTGCTGGAAAGCTCTTTTGCTCTGACCTGGGTCAAACAGTTCCCATTGTGTAGTGCTATCTCTGAGAGGTTTCTATTGTACACAGTTCCTGGGGTAATCCTTATGCTTGTGTGCCTTTCCTCAATAAGCCATTAACATTGTTTGGCCTTTTTTACTGTAGTACATGAAAGGTTGCTTGTGGGTGTTTTCAACCTCACACGTTTCAGTAACACATACATTACCAAACTTTATAATTTCACATACAATCCAACGAGATATTACTGTCTAGCAGATCTAGACTTTTAGAATGATACCTCACAAGGCATACTTTGTACAGAACATATCCTAATTACATGACAGTGGTGAATATTGGAGTGTCAGGGTGTCACAATGAGGATGAAGAATAGGGCCCTAGATGTCATGTTTAAAGCATTTTTAAAGCTTTAAGGATTCTTTCTGCACATATTTTCAATTGCACATAGCACACAACTGTAGAAAAACTGATGGTGACTAACTTTATCGCCTGTTAGAGTCAGGTAATATCCACATCAATATTGTCCCACACACAGTGAAGCATGAACTTGATTTCTGAATGAAATATGTAGAGTGGGGGGATTTCTCTCCTCCCAGAAGCCAATAAAAATGTCTCTCTTTTGGGACTTTTCTTGAAGAAAAATGCAAGCAAATTCAGAAGACAACACTTTCCTGTCAATCTGCTCCTTGATTCTGACATTTCAATGAATGATCTGGGATCAATCCTACATTAGTATATATATCAGTTACATGCATGGTACACATGGTAACAACAAATTAATTCTTAGGTGGTTACCTCCTGATGTGTGTGGGAAGCCTACAAATGCAAGAAATCACCTCCCAGTTCATAGAGTTAAAAAAACCAACTGATAAATCACCCATATAATAATGCTGTAGCTTTTTATTATGTGATTTGGCCTTGCAGTATTGCAAGGACACTGGTAAAAGAATTTAGGATTATAAAAGGACAGGATAAGAAGCCAGCAACCAACTAAAACCTAAAATTGTAGTATTGCTCAAAATATAATTGCATTTAAGCGTATTTAAACATTCATGTTTAAGTTCCTATCTGTTAAGAATAAAGCTGTGGCCTTTTTAATGCCAGTTGATGATTCATTGTGTGCATAGGCAGAGAGTTTTAGGCCAAGTGCACATTTTAGTATTGGTCATAGTTTTCACAGAGGAAACAGATACTAAAAACATCCAAATGTCAATGGAAAACTTATCAATGAAATGCAGACCAGGACTGGAGGCTGTTGGCAGTGGGGTGTGGAAAATGGACTTGGAATTGTGGTGAAAGGGACCATGAACCAAGGGGAAGGGACTATGATTGGTTCTCGGCAAGGATACTGGGACTGGGAGCCAGTGGGGCGGGGGGAAAGAGAGACAGGTCTGACAAGGAGCCAAAGTGCCAGAGGCGGGGAACTGGGATTGGTTGTGCAAAGAGACTGAAACAAGGAGCCAAGTTGGTGGTAAAGACAACAGACGAGGAGTCCTGGGAATCACTGTGGATGCAGGCAGAGAATTAAGCCAAGGAGCTTGGGGGGTAGAGGGGCTGATTGGGGGAGAAGACAGAGCACAAGGAACCAGGGAAAGCAAGAGAGACTAAGACTTGGAGGAGGGGTCTGAGATGAGAAATCCGAGGAGTGGAGACAGGAGGTGAGGGGAATGGGTCTGGGATGTGGAACAAAGGTTGAACAACACATGGGACAGGTTGGCAGCGACAGGACAGAAGAGGTTAAACTTGGGGACAATGGGCAGAAGAGTCTGCGCCAATTAGAAAATACTTCAGAGTCTGAAACGGAAGCCAACATTTCCAAGTCTCCCCATTCCTCTGCTGTCAGCAAATATCTGTAAAACCCACTGGCTAAGTCTTCCATCCCCCTCTATTGATGGTCTATGTAGAGGAGAGCCACCTACTACTGCTCTCAGTGCCTCCATTAGCTCAAGTGGCAGAGATCTGCATGGAGGATCTAAAGGTTCCAGGCCTGGGTGTCAATATGATGCCACATGATGACATTTTTTCTAGTTTGCTTTATTAAAAACCTAGAAAATTGCACACAAAAAACTATGTCATTAAGGCTACAAAGTCAAGCACTCAAAAGTTAGAAAATGCCAGAATTAAGGCAGTCTGTGAAAGCTTAATAAAGTCCCCTTCTGCGTATGCATTATGACACACACTTTAATTACATGATCATACGTTATTTTTTCCATGGGACCTCTTTTGAGTACTTGACTTTGCAATGGTAATGATGTTCCCTTTAATGACATTGTGTGTGTAGAATAGGATAAATCACCTACTGCAGTCCCTCTGGAATACTGGGGTGTAACATATTAGGCAGACTGCCGTTTATCCAGTAGGGCTAGGCTTACACACCCCAATAAAATAAATATATACGTAAATATATGTACAGGCAGGAAAGTCCAGGGTGTTTGTCCTTTTTACCAGAGTCTGCAGAGAAGCTCATACTGAAAAACTTTATCCCACTGCAGTTTCTAATATTAGCTTCCAGAGTCTGCCCCATCCCCATTTCTCCCACTGTTCTCCACTGCTCTTGTTGTTAGTTTGCACAGGCAAGAAGGCAGTCAACCAGAGCTAATAGCAGCTTGAGTTTAGCTCCTTGTGAAGAATCAAGAATCGGGATGAAGAAACTACAGGAGGGTGGATTCTCCCCCCTGGGGTGGGGGAAAGAGGAAGGGAGAGAGGAGGAAATTCCATTGAAGGCCAAAAAAGAGGCAGAGGGAGATTGAACAGAGAGGAAGATGCCAAAGGGATGAGGACAGTGCCAGGAAGAAGTAGGCCTTATGGCTAGGGCTAATATCACCAAATGGGGACACCAAGCCATTACACTGCAATTAGACACCAGTGGCTGGCCCATGCCAGCTGACTCAGGCTAGCAGGGCTCGACTGTTTAAGTGCAGTGTAGACATCCAGACTCACGCTGGAGCCCAAGCGCAAGTATCCTGTGAGGTGGGAGGGTCCCAAAGCTCGGGCTCCATCCTGAGCTGGAATGTCTACACCGCAATTAAACAGCCCCACAGTCCGAGCTCCACGAGCTTGAGTCAGCTGGCACAGGCCAGCCGCCAGTGTCTAATTGCAGAGTAGATATACCCTAAGCTTCCTCCACAAGATATATGACGGGTGAGATGTACGTGGTCGTTTTGGGAATGGTCATGAGGCCTAAATAAGCACATCTTTTTATATGCTAGTCACTTAACTTTTGGGGTTCTCTTATCAATAATTTTGTTTTGCTGCTTTAATATGAGGTCTTTACAAGGTCGCCTCATTGGGACTGATGCGTCACCAAATGGGATATATTGGGTGAAGGAGTTAATGGATTTTCATGCTGGTAGGAGGGCAGATATTTGAAAACAGCTCTGAACAACAGTTTTGAGGGCCTGATTAAGATTTTTTAAAAAGACACTTAAAAATTCAACTGAATGCACACATATCTGTGTGGCAGCTGGGATCTTGATGACTACATGACCCTGGATTATTTTGAAAACCTCCAGTGGAAAAGTTTCCAAATGTTGGCAACTATGGTATTATCAACCAGCATGGAGATAATAGTATTCTGATTGCTGATTGTAAAGGACCAGCTTTCATAGCTAGTAATAACTGCGATTGCAGAGGATCTTGAGAGTAGGCTACCGAGTAATGCAAGCTAAATATTCCAAAAACATTAGCAGAAGATGAAGAAGTTGAACAACTAGAGGAGTCTGATTTAAAACTTGCACTGTTTCCTTAGTGGATGAAGAATTGAACAGTACCAAAAACATCTAAAAGATTACCATACCTCATCTGGCAATTATTTTTTCTTACACAGCACCTTTGAGGTGCATTCATGAGATTTGTACACAGATAAGACAGGAACCTGACGGAAGATCTTATGATCTAAATACATTCAATACAGATGTGGGAAGCCAGGCAGTGGGTTGCTGAAAGGAATACCAGAGGTGAGTTCAAGCTGCAAAATTAAGAGCCTGATGGTGTTTTGGTTGAGCCCCTCTTCGAAGAACAACTACTGTATATACATAATATTGTATTATCTGTATTACAATAGAGCCTAGAGATACATTGTGTTGGGTGCTGTACACATGCATATTACCCATAACATGAGAATATACTGCTATTCTAATTAGACTGGGACAGTAACTCATATTCTGGTCACATAGAAAGAGTTCAAACTTCATATAGAAGTGTTTTGTGTAAAAGCTGCTGTAGATACTAGGCAATAGATCTGGATCTAAATTCAGATTTCAAACATGCTCAACATTTGGGGTGCTCAAGTCTTAGGTTTCCAGTTCAGGCCCTACTCGAATTTATAATACTGGGGAAGAGTTACAAGGAGTGTGGTGCATTTAGCACAAAAGTCACAGTCACAAGCAACGCTTTGACCTGCTGCTAGAAATGTATGTAGAATTTGCTTCCTGAATGCAATAGATGGGGAAAGTATTACAGCTTTAAAAACTTGTGCTATTAAGGTAGAGGAATTTCAAGTGCAGGTTCCTGAACAATATTAATGAGTCAGTTAACTATATAACACTGAGCCTCTCAAACAGCAAATCACTATGAATAATTTTCTAAAGAACCACACATTTAACACCGTCACATGCTAAGCCAGCACATTGATATTCTAAAATTCAAAAGGGGATAAAAGTAATTTAAAAAAACGTAACAGACTTTAAATCATAAGATGTCTTTTTCTATAGTATTTAAAGTTTGAGAGAGAATACATACAAATGTAAGTGATAAACTATAGTACTAGCTTGAGCCTGGCATTGGTCAGAGACATACACTGCCCACTTCCTTACACAGCCGAGTCAAAGACCATTCCTTCACTCTCAAGTCCTGGGCTTGTCTTGAGCAGAGCACCAACCAGGCTAAATTGTGCCTAAATGGACAGTGAACAAATGAATACTAGATAGAACTTACTGAGGTTCTTGCTAGTTTCCAGAGGCCAGATTCCTCAGAAAATTCAGCAAGCAAAAGGCACATCTAATCTGTACAGGTCTGTCGCATTTTACGCGCATTTAACATACGCGATTTCAATTTTACGTGGTCGGCAAAAACAACAACAAAAAAGAGAAAAATAACAATTTTAATATTATACCTGTAGTGCGGGCGATTTTGCCCGTCATTGAACTCAATGGAATTTTGGCTATACGCGGTTTTCGCTTTACGCGCGAACCGCGGAACAGAACCCCCGCGTAAGATGAGACAGATCTGTACACAGCTGCAGTGACTGCACATGTAAACAGCTAATTATGGTTAGACTAGGCACATCCAACTTAAAAAAAAGTCTCAAAAATGAAAGTATCACATTAGACCACTGCATAAACTAGCACCTTACAAATCTATTAAATAAAAATAAACTTTTACTGTCATTAATACTAAAATCACTATTCAAGTTGAGGCAAAAACAGCCAAAAGGTGGAAATATAAAATAAAGGCCAACATTCCATCCTTGACTAATTTATGGCTACAGATAGATGCTGCATAGTTAGCATGAAAATCAGCCAATGTTGAGAAGGAACTCAAACTAAATGTGGCGGACATCTTTGCTTCTAATTGTATGTGTTTGCATTTAATTTAATAATAAGCAGTGCTCTGAGAGTTCCCTTTAGTTTCTTGCACACATATAGATACGTTATATATTCAAGTACAGATTCATAGACTTCAAGGCCAAAGGGGACCACTGTGATAATTTAGTGGGACCTGTATAGCATAGGTGTGACCCAGGGACCACTGGGAGCCAACTAGCAGAGTGCACGGGGTTTTATAGGGTTCCCAGGGATCTCCTGGGTCATAAATATGCGTAATGGTTCAGAGGGTGACAGGTAAGGCCTCTACTGAGAGCAAGTAGCCCACTGGTCATCACTGCAAAATGTATTTAATAAGTTATATATCTATACTGCAAATTATGCTCTTACGGTCTTGGAGTTAAGGCAGGTCATCAGGAAGTGACATGACTCGGACATGTTCCTTTCAGGAAGGAGGTAACAGATGCTTTTCTCCCTGTCTGGTCATAAGTTATTGTATATAGTCTGCCTAACAATGAAGGCCTATTTGCATACTGAACCAGGAGCTAGTTCAAAGGTTGTGACATCTGCAAGAGAGAAAATCCAAAGGAAAAAACAAAACTGTGTGTGTGGGGGGGAAGGGGGTGAAATCCTGTTTGTGAATGAAGAAAAAAGGGTGGGACTTGTATATTATGGGAGGCAAAGGAACACACTGAGTCCTTCACCCACTAGGCAAGCTGTCAGTGCGTGTCTGTCTCATGAAAGGAGGATCACAGTCAATCCTGGCTGCAAAATGCTGCAAGGATTTTGGGTGAGCAATATTCTACTGGACTTCAGAGTAACTAGTTAATTAAGTCTAGGATCTAGCATGTAAGTTACAAATCTATTTTATATGTATTCATTTGTTTCCAATACTTCTACTTGCTATGACTTGAATATCTGTGCTTTGTTAAATAAACTTATTCTTGATTTCATTATAAACAGTGTATTAAGCACAACAGTGACCTGAGGTGAAACCGATAAGTAGGGGTCTACTGTTTCTTTGGAAGCAGCAACTGTGAATAATGTGCATTTCCAGGGGACCAGGGTCTGGAGAATCCAGGAAGATGTAGGTTAGAGCGTGCCTATCACTATCCTGTAGAGAAACAGGGCGGGTTGGGTAAGCCCAGAGGGGTGTGCTTGTGTTGCTGTAAGGTTGGGGAGCTGAACCCGGCAGGTCCAACCTAGGCTTCCATATGCTAAGGGCAGGTGGTAGCGACCCCAGGTCACAACAGGCCAT
This sequence comes from Terrapene triunguis, assembly GCF_002925995.2. Classification (NCBI taxonomy): domain Eukaryota; kingdom Metazoa; phylum Chordata; order Testudines; family Emydidae; genus Terrapene; species Terrapene triunguis. Next base: position 4,254,030 of record NW_020664489.1, on the reverse strand, counting down.
AGAACCTCTATAACACAGGCTACAGAACTTCCCCTGCATGTGGTACACATTGTCAGATCCCGCAGGGAGGGGGAGAGAGTAAATGCTGCTGGATTGCGACTCCCTCTACTGTGCAGGTGGGCAGAAAATGAGAAGAGCCTTGACCAGGGGTGAAAGTAAGATAAAAGACTTACCGGAAAAGGCAGGGCCTCGGACGGAAGGGGCAGCGCCTCGGGCAGAAGGGGTGGGGCTTCGGCCAGAAGGGGCGCGGCCAGCCAGCCATACTGCGCTGCCTGGGCTGTGCCGGCCGTGGCTCTAGCAGCGATTTAAAGGCCTGGGGCTCTGGCCGCTGTTGCGGTAGCAGCGGCTGGGGCCCCGGGCCCTTTTAAACCGCCAGGCTCCAGGGAAGCTGCCCCTTTTGCTCCCGACCCTACCGGCAGGGCTGCCAACAGCGGAGGAAGGGGGGGAAGAGGGGAGAGAGAGAGAGAGAGAAAGGGCAGCAGCTCTTTAATATCAGCTGTGTACAGGCCCGTACCGGCGGCCACTTCTTACCGGTACACCATACCGGCCCACTTTCACCTCTGGCCTTGACTCTACTCCAGCTGACATGAAGGGGGAAGTAGGCTGCTTCGGGAAAAGGGCTGGTTCAACTTATTACCCCCAGGAGCAGAGAAAGCAGAACTGAGTCACTATTTGCTTCCTGTCCCCTCTTGAGACTACTCAGCTACTCATTGCCCTTACTCAGGCTGGATTGAAAGGTGCCAATCCAGCCCTTAATGCTTTAATTAAAAGAACACGGTTTCCACCACCAACAGGTGATTTAAACCATACATTCCAAATATTAACAAAACCCACTATATTCAAAAGGAACACAGAATATGTGCATATGTTGGCACATATTTATTTTGTTTCACAGTCTCATAATTTTTGATAACCCAAAGTTTTAATTTAAAAATATTGAGGCTTTGCTTAATGCCAAAATATCATCATTCTGGAATAAATGCAAACATCTCAATTTGTTCTGTAATGTGTTGAAAGCTCCACAGCTGAGCAGTGAAGTCTAGGATGGCGCCAGCATTCTACTCAATCCACCAAACCTGAAGAAATCATTTAAAAACAAACAACAAAAGAAGGATGAATATGAAACCTGCATAAGACTTATGTAATTGGTGAGGTGATCTGCATTCAAAGCCAGTCATTTTTGTATATAATTTTACACACCATTAAACAAACAAGCCAAAAGTATTGGGATTAAAATGGTAATGGAACTGCTATGAGATTTCTGTTGCAAAGATTTAAAGAAATTTTCATCCAAATGAAGTTTTATTTTTATTGTTATTTACATAAACACTGAAAGAAATTTTGAAACAAGGCCTGCTTTAAGAATGTCAGATAAACCAGAGGTCCCCTGAGAGGTTTTTACTGTGTTGCACACTACAACTGTAGGAAAGGGGAAAGTAGTTTGTTCGTAGTAATCTTTCGCTCTCCCTCACCCATTAACAAATGGAAGAACACTTGCTGTTTCTCCTCTACTTGCAAATACATATTGGGTCTTCATCAGAAGCTTCCCAAAAAACTGCAATCCAGGCAATTGAAACAAAGGAAAACAGCAGCGGGAGGACAAAGCAGATGCTTTTCTACCCTGGATTTGAAAGTAGAAAGTACTAAGACATTAAATGAAAATCTGCAAGCCACAAGTACGTAATGTGAAACATTACAACCTACATTCACAGAGTAGACCTATCATGAAGATGATTGTATTAGATCAATTTTGATCTGTGATACTAATACTGCCACCTGAGATCATTCACACTAAAAATCTCTCTCCACTAAACATGTGAAGGCTTCTTATGATTCAAATCAGCATGGAGAGTGAAACAAGTTAGTTTATATTCAGTTAAAATTGTTCTGGTTCTCTGGCACTAGTACAACGCTGCCAGGTTTGAGTAGAAAATGTGGTTGGAGTTAGGGTGAGTGATTTTTTAAAAAGTTCAAGCTGAATGAAGCACAAAAAGAAAATTGTATACATGCCTATATACTACTATGCTGGCACTTAATCAATGAGTGTAATAAATATTTTAAAACTAACAACAGTAATATATTGGCAAACAGTGATAAGAACTAAATTTGTAAATTCTTCCCCGAGGCAGTGTAACCAAGAATTACTTTTTACTTAGATTGTAAGCTTGATGAGGCAGGGACAGTCTTTTTTTGCTCTGTGACTGTACAGCACCTGGCACAGTGGGGTTCTGGTCCATGACTAGGGCTCCTAGGCACTATGGTTATACAAATAAACAACCATAGATATTTTTATCTTGATAGTGCCCCACTTACTAAACAACTGATATCACAGAAAATGACAAAGCAGAGAATATAAGGAATTGCACATCAATTTGAAAACTTGCACTGCCTTGTTTACATTAAAAAAAATTGTACCAGAGTAAAATCAATTTAGGTACAATGATTGAAGCCCCTGACAGACCCATTGCACCAGCACAAAGAATTAAGCTACACTGGTGTAAACCCCACTTTGCACCAGTGCAGCACATCTACATGTGCATGTGCATTTTAAGAACCTATCATTAAGCCTAAATCAATGTAGCACCAATTGTTTATATGTAGACAAGGGGCAACATTTGCAAAATTGCTTACATTTCTTAAGAGTCTAAGGCCTGGTCTACACTACGAGTTTAGGTCGACTTTAGCCGCGTTAAATCGACTTAAGCCTGGACACGTTTACACTACGAAGCCCTTTCTGTCGACTTAAAGGGCCCTTTAAACCGGTTTCCTAACACCACCTCGACAAGGGGATTAGCGATAAAATCGACCTTAGGGGGTCGGAATTGGGTTAGTGTGGACGGAATTCGACATTACTGGCCTCCGGGAGCTATCCCACAGTGCTTCATTGTGACCGCTCTGGACAGCACTCTCATCTCAGATGCACTGGCCAGGTAGACAGGAAAAGCCCCGCGAACGTTTGAATTTCATTTCCTGTTTGCTCAGCGTGGAGAGCACAGGTGACCATGCAGAGCTCATCAGCACAGGTAACCATGATGGAGTCCCAGTCCCAGTCCCAGGATCGCAGAAGAGCTCCAGCCTGGACCGAACGGGAGGTACAGGATCTGATCGCCATCTGGGGAGATGAAGCAGTGCTCGCCGAACTCCGAAACAGTAAAAGAAACGGCAAAACATTAGAAAAGATCTCCAAGGCCATGAAGGACAGAGGCCATAACAGGGACGCGCGGCAGTGCCGCGTGAAAATTAAGGAGCTAAGGCAAGCCTACCACAAAGTCAGAGACGCAAACGGAAGGTCCGGGGCAGAGCCGCAAACATGCCGCTACTACGCGGAGCTGCATGCCATTCTAGGGCGTGCAGCCACCACTAGCCCAAGCGTGTTCTATGAGTCCCTCTCTGCAAACGGGGAAGCGGGTTCGGCGGACGAGGAAGATGAGGATGGAGAGAACATAGATAGCTCACAGCAGCAAGGAAGCGGAGAAACCAGTTACCCCAACAGCCAGGATATGTTTGTCACCCTGGACCTGGAAACAGTAACCCCCGAACTGACCCAAGACCCTGAGGGCACACAGGGGACCTCTGGTGAGTGTACCTTTGTAAATATTACACATGGTTTAAAAACAAGCGTGTTTAATGATTAATGATTAATTTGCCCTGGCAATCGCGGCCAGTACAGCTACTGGAAAAGTCTGTTAACGTGTATGGGGATGGAGCGGAAATCCTCCAGGGACATCTCCAGAAAGCTCTCCTTCATGTAATCCCAAAGCCTTTGCAAAAGGTTTCTGGGGAGGGCTGCCTTATCCCGTCCGCCATGGTAGGACACTTTACCACGCCAGGCCAGTAGCACGTAGTCTGGAATCATTGCATAACAAAGCATGGCAGCGTATGGTCCCGGTGTTTGCTGGCATGTAGACAACATCCATTCCTTATCGCTCTTTGTTATCCTCAGGAGAGTGATATCATTCACGGTCACCTGGTTAAAATGGGGCAATTTTATTAAGGGGACATTCAGAGGTGCCCCTTCCTGGTCTGCTGAACAGAAATATTCCCCGCTGTTAACCACGCGGTGGGGGGGAGGGGTGAAGTGACCATCCCAGAGAATTGGGTGTGAGGGGGAGGGGAGTTAGTTGGGTTTGTGCTGCATGTTAAACCTGAAATCGCAGCCCCTCCTTTTACATTGCAAACCCATTTTAAATGGCACGGGTGCTTGGTATGGGAAATGAGGGCAGAACTGTTTGAAACCATCCCCACATGTTAAGAAGGTTAAAAAAGCCCAAAGACTATATGTCTTACCATGGCTGCCTGCAAGCTGAAATCTGTGTCCTGGCACTGCGTGAGTGATCTCTCACACCAAACCAGGAGACTCTCAATATAAGAGGAAAAATGCGACCTTGTAACGAAAGCACATGTGCTGTGTGATGTTGTGAACAGCAAAATCTAACGTGAAAGAGTCTACCCATTGTTCTCTAAAATGTATCTTTTTTAACAACCTCTCCCTTCTCCACCAGCTGCAAATCTTACTCCTTCGCAGAGGCTAGTGAATATTCGAAGAAGGAAGCGAAGGACGCGTGACGAAATGTTTACTGAACTTCAGACCGCCTCCCACGCTGACAGAGCACAGCTGAATGCGTGGAGGCAGTCAATGACTGATTTTAAAAAAGCCCAATATGAGCGAGAGGAGAGGTGGCGTGCTGAAGATGAGAAGTTGCGTGCTGAAACGCGGGCTGAAGAGGAGAGGTGGCGTCAACTTGTAATCAGAAAGCAAGAGTCGATGCTCCGGCTGCTGGAGCATCAAAGTGATATGCTCCTGCGTATGGTTGAGCTGCAGGAAAGGCAGCAGGAGCAGAGACCGCCGCTACAGCCCCTCTGTAACCAGCAGCCATCCTCCCCAAGTCCCATTGCCTCCTCACCCAGACGCCCAAGAACACGGTGGGGGGGCCTTCGGCCACCCACTCACTCCACCCTAGATGATTTCCATAGCAATAAGTTTTAAAGTTTTAAATTGGAGTGTGTCCTTTTCCTTCCCTCCTCCCCCACCCATCCCGGGCTACCTTTCCAATTATCCCCCTAGTTGTGTGCTGAATTAATAAAGAATGCATGAATGTGAAGCAACAATGACTTTATTGCCTCTGCAAGTGGTGCTCGAAGGGGGGAGGGTAGTAGGGGAGGGTGGGGTGGTTGGTTTGCAGGGAAGTAGAGTTAACAGGGTGGTGGGGGAGGGGCAGAGGGTTCATCAAGGAGCAACAAACAGAAGTTTCACTCCGTAGCCTGGCCAGTCACAAAACTGGTTTTCAACGCTTCTCTGATGCGCACCGCGCCCTGCTGTGCTCCTCTAACCGCCCTGGTGTCTGGCTGCGCGTAATCAGCGGCCAGGCGATTTGCCTCAACCTCCCACCCCGCCATAAATGTCTCCCCCTTACTTTCACATATATTGTGGAGCGCACAGCAAGTAGCAATAACAATGGGGAGATTCTTTTCGTTAAGGTCTGAGCGAGTCAGTAAGCTGCGCCAGCGCGCTTTTAAACGGCCAAATGCACATTCCACCACCATTCGGCACTTGCTCAGCCTGTAATTGAACAGGTCCTGACTGCTGTCCAGGCTGCCTGTGTATGGCTTCATGAGCCATGGCATTAAGGGGTAGGCTGGGTCCCCAAGGATCACGATAGGCATTTCAACATCCCCAATGGTTATTTTCTGGTCTGGGAAGAAAGTCCCTTCCTCCAGCTTTCGAAACAGAAGAGACTGCCTGAAGACGCGAGCATCATGTACTCTTCCCGGCCAGCCCACGTTGATGTCGGTGAAACGTCCCTTGTGATCCACCAGGGCTTGCAGCAGCATTGAAAAGTACCCCTTGCGGTTTATGTAGTCGGTGGCTTGGTGCGCCGGTGCCAAGATAGGGATATGGGTTCCGTCTATCGCCCCACCACAGTTTGGGAATCCCATTGCAGCAAAGCCATCCACTATGGTCTGCACGTTTCCCAGAGTCACTACCCTTGATATCACCAGGTCTCTCATTGCCCTGGCAACTTGGATCACAGCAGCCCCCACAGTAGATTTGCCCACTCCAAATTGATTCCCAACTGACCGGTAGCTGTCTGGCGTTGCAAGCTTCCACAGGGCTATCGCCACTCGCTTCTCCACTGTGAGGGCTGCTCTCATCCTGGTATTCTGGCGCTTCAGGGCAGGGGAAAGCAAGTCACAAAGTTCCATGAAAGTGCCCTTACGCATGCGAAAGTTTCGCAGCCACTGGGCATCGTCCCAGACCTGCAACACGATGCGGTCCCACCACTCTGTGCTTGTTTCCCGGGCCCAGAATCGGCGGTCCACGGCATGAACCTGCCCCAGTAACACCAGGATTTCCACATTGCTGGGGCCTGTGCCTTGTGAGAGGTCCATGTCAATTTCCTCATCACTATCGTCGCCGCGCTGCAATCGCCTCCTCCTCAGCTGGTCCTGGTTTGGCTTTGGCATGTCCAGGAGGCTCTGCATGTTTTCCAGGACAATGCGCGTGGTGTTCATAGTGCTCATAATTGCCGTGGTGATCTGAGCGGGCTCCATGATCCCAGTGCTGGCTATGGCGTCTGGTCTGAAAAAAGGCGCGAAAGTAGTATCTGACGGACCAGGGGAAGAAGGGAGGGAGGGAGAGAGGGAGGGAGGGAGGGGCGAGTGACGACATGGCATACAGGTACAGGGAATTAAAATCAAGAAAGGTGGCTTTGCATCAGGGAGAAACACAAACAACTGTCACACAGAATGCCCCCCCCCCCCAAAGATTGAACTCAAAAGCCTGGGTTTAGCAGGAGGAAGGGGGGGAAGCAAATGAATACAGAATAAATCTATTTTTTACATCTTAAGACGACGGTGCAGCATGACTGATAGCGCTTGGCATTTTCTGGGTGCTTGGCAGCAAATACTGGGCGCTTGGCAGTTAGCCTTCAGGTCTACTGCACAATCTGATACCCACTGCAGTATGACAACGATGGATACCAGTCGTAATATACTATCTACTGCCCAAAAGGCAAGGGGTTGCTGCTGTGTAGCAATGTTGCCCCATCCTGCGCATACTACGTCTGATAACCATCATCATCAAGGCAAGGGGGCTGGTGCAATGCAGCCCCACGGCTGCCAGCCCCATGTCTGCCAGCACCCAGATAGCCCTCGGCCTCTTCTGGGTGCTTAGCAGACAATATTGGGCACTTGGCAGAAAATAGCATACTACGACTGATAACCATCATTGTCTGCCCGGGTGCCCATGATCGACAGCCACTGCAGTACGATGACGACGGTTACCAGTCGTAATATACCATCTTCTACCAAAAGGCAAGGGGCTGGTGCAATGCAGCCCTACGGCTGCCAGCCCCACGGCTGCCTGCACCCAGATCGCCAATGAAGGCTACCAGTCATGCTGCACCGTCTACCGCCAAAAGGCAGTAAGCTGCTGCTGCTGTTTAGCAATGCAGTCCCACGTTTGCCGGCACCCGGAAGACATATGGTGACGGTGAGCTGAGCTGAGCGGGCTCAATGCTTGGCGTGGTATGTTGTCTGCACAGGTAACCCAGGTAAAAAGGCGCGAATCTATTGTCTGCCGTTGCTGTGACGGCGGGGGAGGGGCCTGACGCAATGTACCCAGAACCCCTCGCGGCACTGCTTTGCATCATCCGGGCATTGCGATCTCAACCCATAATTCCAATGGGCGCCGGAGGCTCCGGGAACTGTGGGATAGGTACCATAGTGCAATGCGCCGGAAGTCGACGCTAGCCTCGGTACTGTGGACGCGGTCCGCCGACTTCATGCACTTAGAGCATTTTAGGTGGGGACACACACAATCGGCTGCATACAACCGGTTTCTATAAAACCGGCTTCTATAAATCCGACCTAATTCTGTAGTGTAGACATAGCCTAAGGCTATGTCTACATTACAAAGCCTATGCAAGTATAGCCATTTAAATCCCAATGAAAGTCAAAGTGGGTTAGGCTCTCAAGTACCTAAATCACTTCTTGAAAATTTTACTCCAGGCCTAACAGTGATATAATTATTTTTTCCCGACACCTGATTATTAATAGATATTTCTAAGTATTGCCTATAGCTAGTTATGAATACCAAGTTAGCAATGTTCTCTCACTTTGTTAACTCCACAGTCATATTGCAAAAATGCCATAATACTAGCTGCAGCTGAGATTAGTAGAGTTATATGAACATATGCAAAGCAAAGCAACTAATCAGTTTTGAGTACAGCATGTTTTGAATCTACAGCACTGTGCTCTTATAACAGTTCTAGCAAGCCTATCACAATCTGGTTAGCCTCAGAAATACTAACAAAATAAAATTGACAGACAGTTGAGAGAATTAAGTCCTTTAAAATAGGTATTCTTTCATACAGGAAAAAATATCAGGAATATTGATTCTCATGAGTAAACTGTGGGAGCTAAATGTCACGTAATAAATTAGGAGTTAATTTTGTCACTGACTTTATAACAAAGAGCACAGACAAAAAATATTATGTAACCAAATTCTAAAACCAAGATGTTTTTTAAAAATAGAACTATAAAAATAAGGCTCTTGAATCAATACTGGAACACCTAGCTAAATGATTTACTGTTCAAAAGATTTTAATCTCATTCATTGGGAGCTGCTGTATGCTTTGAAAATCAGGTCATTTATTTAGGAATCGAAATAAGGATTTAGAAGCCTGATGTGAGGTGCTCATTTTTGATAGTCTAGGTTTAAAGTTCTTTGGCAATCAATCTTGTGTAATGTATATTTTGATACCTGCTAAACCAGCATTCACAGTCTAGAGCGATTTATCAAGGCTTCTGACTAAAAATGCTACTATAGAAAGACATTGCAACTTCAATGCTGGTCAGTTTACAGATCCCTGAACTGCCACGAAAATTATTGAAGACACCTGTCCCCTTAAGGAAAGTGTGGATTTTCCTTAAATAAGGTACTGTGCCATGAGAATGAAATTTATTTTCTGACTTTCAGGAGATACATTTTGCAAGCTTTTGAAAAACAAGACTTCTGAAAACAAGAAAACAAAGTGTGTAAATGAAATATGGAGGTGAAGACCTCAAAAGCTCCTATAAAATGTCTTAAAAAAAAATGGACCAAATCTTGCAGTGAAATATACTGGATTGACTGTGTTAATTCACAAACCAGGTACACCACACACAAGAGTGAAAGTTTATCTTTACTGATCCAGTGAGCATCCTCCTTATTCTAGACTTTTAGGGAGCTTGAGGATAGGTCAGTCTCTATGTCTGTTCAAACCTAAACCTCTGCTGAGCCTGCAAAGGGTGCCATTTGGGTTGGTTGATCACCAACTCATTTCACACTGAAAAATGACCATTACTTTTGATTAATAACAACAAGTGTTAATTTTGGACTAGCAAATGGAAATGGTTTATATCCAATACCCTACACTATTTAGGTGATTACATTGGAAAAATTTATGTGTCTACCTCTGATTAAAAAAAATCAATCCACATGACTCCTTTGTGGCAAGATCCTATCAGTTTACTATGTGCTCAGAGATTTAGGTACAGTAGCATTGACTTGATCATACACATTTGTAGTGTCAAAAAAGTTGTGGTCTATTATTAGAAGCACGTTTAGTGCCATATTAACTGGAACCATCAACATGTTATTTCCAACGTATTTAAAATTCAGGGAAGGTTACTACACATTCATAAAGGCTCATTTTCAAATGGTCAGCACTGTACACAGTATTTTAGATTTTAAAATATTTCAAGAGCAATTTAGGATTATCCACCCATAAAGAAGGCTTATAAAATTTCACTTTAGAAAAAGCAGTTTGTTAAAAATGGGGAAACACATTTGAAACTAACATATTGTGACTTTCATTTATTAAGTTTCCCCTTTTAGAGCATAAGTGCTCTGGGATTTAATTTGAATCTGAGATTCTCAATTTGCATTGAGTAGCCTGTCTGAAATCACTCTGAGTCAGGAGGTTTTAAAAAAAATGTAGATGTACCTTTTCATTAACACAAATTATTGAATTAAAGCATTTTCCCACTTAAAGGGTTTATCAAAAAAGCTACTAATGATACAAGCACAGAACTGTAGGAAAATCACTTACAGTATATTTAGATCATCATCTTAGCATACCTTTTAATTGTGAGGGGGTCCTATGAAGGAGAGGTGCTACTTATAAATTAATTTTTCAATGGAACTATCTTCTGCTTGACTTTGGCCAGAAAGTAGTGACCCTTAAAAGAAACGTGTCTCACTCATGACAGTGATTTCATTTGGAATCTATCCGCATAAAAGACAATGGAAGAATTTACTCATAAGTGAACCAAATTAATACTGCTTCATTGCTTGCTCTTATTTTATTTTGTATGTATACACACACACACACACACACACACACCCCATAAACCCTGTCCCCATCCAAAGGGAGAATGCACAAGAAACTACACCTCTACCCCGATATAACGTGGTCCTCAGGAGCCAAAAAATCTCACCACCTTATAGGTGAGACCGTGTTATATCGGGTTGGACTGGACCGGCTTCCCTGGCAGTGATTTAAATGGCCCGGTGCTCCAGCTGCTGCGGGAATCCCCGGGCCCTTTAAATCACCGCCCGAGCTCTGGTAGTGGGGCTCGGGCAGGGATTTAAAGGGCCCGGGGCTCCCCGCTGCTTTACCACATTATATCCGAATTCATGTTATATCGGGTCGCATTCTATCAGGATAGAGGTGTACATGAGAGCTAATTTCTTGTCACCACCTGTGGCTGTTCCAGGGGAAAGCTGCAATCTGGCTCTCATTTACTAACCATTATTGAGTATACAAAATAAAGTAAGAGCATTAAGAGTATTAATTTGGTTCACTTATGAGTAAATTCTTCCGTTGTCTCTTATGCGGATAGATTCCAAATGAAATCACAGTCATGAGTGAGACACACACACTGCAGAGGAATACAAGGGTCTGACTCCAAAACCCTGCCAATACTCCATTACGTGCAGAGATCTCGAATTCCTCCTTCATTTACACTTTTCCTCCACACTCTCCATTCTAATACCACGTATCTAGCAGCTGCAAAGGATCTTCAGAGCCTCCACCCTCACCTTACACAGGTGCTCATGAGACAGGCTTCCTACAAAGAGGTGGGAACTCCAGGCTCAGAGAGTGTTTTTGCTCCAGCCCTATGCCCCCAGGAATGGGTTCCAGTGGCTATGGAATTTTCAGCACATCTTAAGAATAAGGCTCCACCCCAAAGGAGTCCCTGGGGACGGGGGTGGGCCCCGGCAAGTAAGAGCCCTCTCCCTTTCCCTGCATTTGAATTTTGCAATTTAGCATGAAGGGCTCTGAGGCACATCAGACTGATCATGTCAGATCATTTGGGGAGGAGGGGTAAAAGGAAAGGTGCAGAAGGAGAAAAGGCAGGGCTCAATGTGTTCCTCTTGTTAAAATCCCAGCAGAATATGGCACATAAGGCAGAGGAAGTAGCAGTACAAGGTAGAGGATTCTAGTGAATCCTGTAGAGAAGTGCCCTACACAGATGTCTATGTCTAAATCTGCCTCTTTTCCTTCTCCATTAAATATCTGTCGCCTGACCATTAGGGTGCATTTTGTCCATGTTCTCCCACCAAGACCCTTGCCAACATTCAAAGAGAATGCAGCAAGTTTCTGTTCTCTATTACTCTCTGAGATAATCTTGGAAGGAGATCCAAAAGCCTAATACATTTATAGGTGTGGAATTCCTCTGTTGGCAGGGGGGAAAAGGTGGTGGAAAAAGCAGGTTCATATTTATGATCTTGATGCTGATGCCAATCTGCATATAACACTTTGAAATTATTCAACAAGAATTCATTCTTGTGAAAAAGAGTCTACGATGAGTGAAAGCTTGGATGTCACTCATATATTAAAAGGAAATGGCTAGACCACAATTTAGTGTTCTTCCTGGATAACATTGCACTAAGCTAAAGGGAGTGGAATGACTTGACCTTGTCACTCATACTTACCTAAAGGGGGAAAACCCCTGTTTGTTAGTGCATGGGGACACCAGCTTGAGCACCTGGCTTTTCAGAAGATTCTCTATTTCTTGGGCATGAACTGAAATAACTTGCTCTTGATGTGGTGGACACTATCCTTTTCCAGGCTTTTCTGATTTGCTTTGAACTCCAGCACCACTCAGAGCCCATCAAAAGTGTGTCCTGTTGTATTGCAAGTTATGCACGTTGATAAATACTGGTGTTTTGCAAGTTACCCAAGAAAGCCATCTTGCTTGTACTCTATGCAACATATGTACACGCAAAATTAGCTTTTTGTAGGGCTGAAGTCATTTAAGAATGTGACCATAAGAGAATAATGGATGAAAGATAATTGATGTAATGACCCAAAGAGGAAAGTAAACCCAAGAAATATAAAACCTCAAAGTATCAGCCTTGGTACACTTATAGTCTTATTCGGTCTGCAGAGCACACACAGAATTGATGGCTGAGCATAAACAGAAGTTACTAACACCTTCCTCAATCAAACCCTCAACACTTGTCAGACATTTTAATTAAGCAAAGAGTATGACAATCTCAATACAACGTGCTGAGAACATGAACATAGTGAAATCACTGCCTAATGCTTAGCAAGACTGCTCTCAGAATGACTAAGCATCAATAAATTTCAGTAGCACGAGCCAAAAAATATGTACTGAATGGAAGCTGAGTTCTGTGGTTCCGTTTTAATAGCTAACGCAAGCCCTGCAAACGGTCATTGTCACTATGGGGCTGTTACAAGGGTATCTTCTGACTCTGAAGTCCTATTCTGGCTCAGCAATCCCCCTGCTCCCTAGTGCTGCTGGCAGCTAATGCCTAGCCTCTTTCTGGAGAATGATGATGCCCTCTTAAAGGACCAGTCTTCATTATCTGTATTATGGCAAGAAAATCATATCTGGAGTTCTATAGAGCTATTGTCTGTGTACACACACACACACACAATAAGACAGTCCATACCGCAAAGAACCAACAATCTAAATAATCAAGAAGTGACGTGAGTTTCCCGAAATCACATACTAGGTCAGGGACTGAGGCAAGAAATAAAACTATTTGGACTCCTGGTCAAGTCTTCTCTCCCTGAGACCTCTCCGAGCCCCCATGGACAATTCGTCAAAGGTTCATGTTTTCAAAACTATTTCATATTTCAACAATCGTTCTTAAAACCACTTTCTCGCAGCACTAGAAACCTGGCATTGTGCTAAGCCATGAGAACTAGAATGCTTAACTCACTAAACAGAGTAAGCGGCAGAAGAGAAATTTCCAAGATGGTTTCATTGCAGCTAACCCAGCTGTTCCTTGGGAACTTTAATAACCACAAATCGTCAGGACCTTGATTTTAGGTCTCATCTGAAGTTTAAAAGACTTTTTTTTTTTTTAAGGGTCATATGATAGACTATCAAAATGTAGTGTCTTAGTTTTTGCTTCTAGTAATGTGCAACATATATATTAATGGTAATTAACAGCAGTATATTTATGTTTATAATACATTTACTAACATCTCAGAACTTTCCACGTTTTTGTCTTCTTTGATTATGTACGTAACAGAGTGTACTGTCAACCAGTCAAAAGACAAAGCAGCTGCCCATTTATTTCTGGTGTAGTGAATAAAAGTATGACAGGTACTGTGATGTTATCAGTACTAAGTGCTGCTAAAACACTTTCCTCAAATTAAAACATAGCAATTATAAATTAATCTATTAGATTTATCTACATTCATTTTTAAGAGTGAATTTCACAACTGAATTACATGCATGCTGGTGAGAAAAAAAAGGTGAAGACACGCCAATTACTCTTCCACATATTGGACTCATAGTTGTGAAGTGGTTACAAAAGCCTAGTTTGGGTCTTTCATTTGATCCTGGCAGCTAGTGCACTTAAAGCAGATTAAAGGTCACATGTACAGAATTTTTCTAAAATAGCTTTAGTCCACAGGCAAGACAATAGGTGGACAATGCACATCGGTGACTGGATCCCCAGACACCACAAGCGACCGCTGGGCAGACCCAAAACGTGCTGGGCTGATCCCATGACAAAACTCTTTGGCCAGAAATGGAAAAAAAATCACAACAAAACGGAATGGTGTGGCGTCGACTTGCATTCGTGGAGGGACAGACGAGGACCAGCCGGACAAAGGTGCTTTAAGAAATGAGGAATCTTCCTGATTAACTAGTTTCTTGTGTGTGTGTGCATTTCTGCATTCATTATAAGTGGAGCTGGTAGCACTGCCTATGGTAAGGTTGCTCAACAAACTGCAGCCAGTGGGTTGCCTTAGTAAAAAGTTTGGGAATCACTGGTCCACAAGACATATTGTAAAATGTAGTGTCCGTAGTATGTAAGCGCGAGAACTCCTGATCCAAGAAGCACATATGTTTTTAAACTGCAGTTCCTTTTTCAACAGTGTATGTCTGTTTTTTCCTAGTATTTTAAATCTGAGAATCCACACGGGGCTGCTTGAGCCTGACCTCATGTGAACTGTGAAAAGCTTCAGATGCTGTTCCTTCATCTGTGAAATTTTCTGGACTAGGGGACATTCTAAATTAATTCCTCAGGATCCAGACAGCCTGGACTTGCCATCTTTATACATTATCTGCTACTTCCTTTCACTTTCCAGACTGAGAGTACATGCTCCAAGTTGTCAGCCTATCCCACTGGAAGCATTTTCTCTTCAAAAGGTCAATGCCAAGATATTCAGTGAGAGCCACTGAAAGCGACATGACTCCACTGCACAGAGCACTAACAAAAAATATCCCTTGTGTACTTAAACCCAAAACTTTTGCTTATGCAACAGAGCTATGTCAGCTTTAGAAGCTACTGCACAGATGGTGGTTGCAACAGACTTATGAAGAAGAAACACTGTTGACAGAAAAGAAAAAAATAGCAGCTCACTCAAACAGTCACACCTCAGAAGCAGCAGTGGGGTGGGGGGAAGAGATTCAGGCTGAGAGTAGTTTCAACAGAGGCTTCCCTCTACCTAAAACCTCCTAGAAGTACAGGCAGCACTAGAATCTTTCACAGCTAACACAGGTTTCCAATTCAAATACAAACTGCAGCTAATGGGTTGCCTTAGTACAAAGTTTGGGAATCACTGGTCCACAAGACACATTGTAAAAGGTGGTGTCCATTGTACGTAAGTGCAAGAACACCTATAAAAGTTCTGGGTATTCAAATTTACTACATTCACTGAAATGGAGAAATCCAGGATCAGAACAACTTGCAATGTTTAAAACTTAGGAATGGATTTTAAGACTCCCTATGCATCCACTCAGAGCAAAGGACATGAGAAACAGGACTAGTGAAAATGCTGCATAGCATTGAAGATACAAACACAACACAGATCTGAGAGAAGAATGATATCACCTTACACTTTTATCCTGTAAGGTCTTCAGAGCAGGGACTGATATTTAATCGATACTGTACAGTGCCATAATATCTATAGCACTACATAAATAACTCAAAGTGGGTGGAAACTCTTTAACCAGATATCAGTTTTCACTTAATCGATTTTAATAAAATAAGGAGAGAACACTTTGAAGAACCAGGGAAAGGGAAATATCCACCTAAATGGATCCCTTTGTATGTGTAGAGCCTACATTTTTCATTTTTTGAAATATCATGGATTTGCTTTTTATCCCTTAAGAAGGTGTAGAATTAAAAAAGCAATATAGTATTCATAAATGTTAAATACCTTGATTAGGATCAATACTTTATTCCTATATTTACATTTTGCTAATTGTTGATTCTGTAAAGTAATTTCCCTACCAGTCTTCCACATTTACACTTAAAAATATACATATTTATATTTTAAATTGTATGCAAAAAAAGTCTACTCTCTGATTTAGAAGTCCATGATGCCGAGAGCTCTCCTTTCAAGCTGTCTTTGAAGATGGAGCGATACTTAATACTCAGCATAACCAAGCTTTTCATATTATACTGTAGAGTAATTACTTCCCACTTTAGAACTACAACATGAGTTATCATCTCAGACTTGTACTCCAAGTGCCATAGCCAGCTTGGAAAAATCTGACAGAGAACATTATGGGTTTACTCAAGGGAGTCTGATCTGTGATAACTGCCAAGAACAAATCATGACTATTCAGGCATAGCATAATGAGATGCAGTATGAGAAATGACACACATTATTGGGCCTGTACAGTATTCTGGAAAATCATTGTAACTGAATTTCCTCAGGTCAGCACACGTCGAACCATACACAATACTAAAATATGCCAATACAAAATTGTAACTGCACATATACTATATGCTCATAACTACTTCAGAGGGTCTTCATGTAATAAAACTTCCATTTAAACACAGAGAATTCTTCATGAATTTTGTAACATGAAGGCTAAATGAAACCTCACTGTAAATCTTACAGGTTGCCATGCTGCATGCAGAGCCATAGGCCTACACAAGCATACAGTAATCAGATGAAATCACATTACATCTTAAAAACTGCAACTGGCTGGATACACAGCATAAAGTGAATGCCTCTCCCAAAGAATGCTCTGGGCATAGAATAAAACTGCTGAGAGAGAAAACCAAAAAACGAGAAAATAAAAACAAGTAACTTTGCATCATCAATGGGCAACAAATACATTTGCTTCCTCCACTTAGTACTGTACCACCACTACCTGTCACACCAAAACAAAGCAAGAGTATGGGGATGAAAATGACAAGCAAACAGAAAAAAAATCTTTAAAATGCTACTGTATTAGGGAAATCCTGTAAAAAAATAGTCAAGTAAAACAACTGTTTGATGAGAGAAAGAAAAGCAGTCTTTAAATTCCAGTTCCAGAACTATAATCATTGGTCTATCAAAACAATAAAAAGCCTTACCTTCTCGCTTTTCCTCCTGGCTTCTCTTCTTGCTTCCTTTTCTCTCAGCCTTTTCTCCTATGAGAAATAACAAGATCCATCATAATTTTAAAGTCATAGTCCCATTTTATCTTCAAAGAGTAAAATAATTTTTAAAGTTGAGCTACCCTGTTTAACCCATTCCTATTCTGTGTGGCAGTAAAATAAAAACAATGAATACATGTCTGACTGAGGCACTATTCATTCATCTTTGTCCTACCAGGGAAGATTAAACATAGTGCAGATTAAAACCATAATCATCTCTACAAGACAACATGAATCTTTTAAGGCAGTTGTTCACAGAGGTCTTCCAGGGGTACATCAACTCCTCTAGATATTTGCCTAGTTTTACAACAAGTTTCATAAAAAGCACTAGCCAAATCAGTACAAACTAAAATTTCATATGACTTGTTTATACTGTTCTATATACAGTACACTGAAATGTAAGTACAATATTTATATTCCATGATAAAAATGAGAAAGTAAGCAATTGTTCAGTAATAGTGTGCTGTGACAAGTTTGGTTTTTTTTGTCTGATTTTGTAAGCAAGTACTTTTCAAGTGAGTTGAAACTTGGGGGTACACAAGACAAATCAGACTCCTGAAAGGGGTACAGTAGTCTGGAAAAGTTGAGAACCACTGTTTTAAGGAATGATGCAATTAAGCATTCTGATAGTATTTTTAACAGGTTATTACATTTAAAACGCTAACATGGCATTGTCAAGTTCCACGTTTATGGTTTCTCATTGATCTCACATGAAATCTCAGTTGACAAGAAAAATGATAGTTTTCGCAACAGTGAGCTCTGCTAAAGACACTTGAGTCCTCAATCAAGCTGTGTTCTTCCTGGCTTCCACATAACCACCATTAACAGACTCTGCAGTGGAATAGACTCAGACTTTAAGGCCAGAAGGGACCATCATGATCATCTAGTCTGACCTCCTGCACATTGCAGGCCATGGAACCTCACCCATCCACTCCAGTAATAGACCCCTAACCTCTGACAGAACTACTGAAGTCCTCAAATCATGATTTAAAGATTTCAAGTTACAGAGAATCCACCATTTACTCTTGTTTAAACCTTCAAGTGACCCATGCCCAATGCTGCAGAGGAAGGCAAAACCCTCCCAGGGTTTCTGCCAATCTGACCCTGGGAAAAATTTCTTACTGACCCTAAATACGGCAAGACCCACCAACCCGGACACCTGGGAAAGAATTCTCTGTAGTAACTCAGAGACCTCTCCATCTAGTGTCCCATCACCAGCAATCACAGATCGGCTACATGCCATTGTAGGGAGTTTCATCATACCATCCCCTCCATAAACTTATCAAGCTCAGTCTTGAAGCCAGTTTGCTTCCATCACTTCTAAATTCTTTACAGTTACCTCATCATTAATATACAATGCTACTTCATCCCTTTACCTTTATTTCTGTATTTCCTGAACAGCACATACCCATCAATACCTGTACTCGAGTCATGACTATTATTCCACCATGTGTCTGTTGCCCTGGTTTCACTTCCTGCATCAGGCAAGTAGGCCCTGTATCAGTTTAAATTCAGCCTTTTTATATCTGGAAAAACCCAGTCTGGACCAGTAGATGAAAACCTCCCCAGGGAGGTACCTCTCTGGAGGTATTTACAGCCTGACTGATTCATCTTAATCACCCTCTCCCCACATTGTTTTTTGTCCTGGGGGAGTTGCGGTAACCCTCTCCTCTGGAGTGGAATACAATTCCTGGCTGATTTGATACATAAACTATTCATAAACTTAATAAAATATTGTCCCCAAAGATACTGCATGTGGTTGTAATATCTGTCACTCCACTGACTTGCTGTACTCTGAGGCACACACCGATGCTTTAGACTTAAGCAATAGCGTAGGTGACACCTAGACCATGTGACCCGCCATGGGCGCTGGAATTGCCATGGAAAGTTTCCTCCAAGTAAGGAGAAGCCAAAAGCAAGTTCCACAGAATGAATTTGGAGACGGAGAAAGGAGTCCACATACTGACATGTTAAGTGCGTACAACCACCAAGAAAAGGTAGTGATGGTCAGAAGGGTGTGACATGAATTAAGATGGATGTTTTGCATGGGTGGCAAAGGGCCCTGGATTGGAGCAGCATAGGTAGAAAAACCGTACTTTAAACTTGTTTTTGCAGGCCCATATGAATAATCAGAGTACCACAGAAATAATAGAAATGTAGGCCTGGGAGGGATCTTGAGAGGTCATCTAGTCCAGCCCCCTGAGCTGAGGCAGGACATCCCTGACAGGTGATGTTCTAACCTGTTCTCAAAAACCTGCAATGACAGAGATTCTACAATCTCCCTAGTGCTTAACTACCCTGACAGGACGTTTTTCGTAATGTCTAACCTAAACTTCTCTTGCTGCAGATTAAGCCCATTACTTCTTGTCCTATTTTAGTGGACATAGAGAACAATTGATCACCATCGTCTTTATAAGAATCCTTAACATACCTGAAGACTTATCAGGTTCCCCCCTCAGTCTTCTTCTTGCAAGACTAAACATGCCCTTTTTTTTTTTTAAATCTTTCCTCATAGGTCAGATTTTCTAAACCTTTTATCATTTTTGTTACTCTTCTTTGGACTCTCGAATTTGTCCACCTGTTTCCAAAAGCGTGGTGCCCAGAACTGGACACAATACTCCAGCCAAGGCCTCACCAGTGCTGAGTAGAGCACAATTCTCATAAGATTAGCTCCCCTCCCCCCCAACAACTGCAGCATGCGGTGACTCGTATTCAATTTGTGATCGACGATAAACCCCAGATCCTTTTCAGCAGTACTACCACCGAGCCAGTTATTCCCCATTTTGTAGTGTTGCATTTGATTTTTCTTTCCTAAATGTAGCTGAAGCAATCTCAGAACCATTAGCAATTATCTTTGAGAATTCATGGAGGAGAGGTGCTGCTTCCCAGGATAAGAGTCCCCCATGATGTAAATACGACCTACATTCTTTGTTCCCCGATGCACACCTTTACATTTAGCCAAATTAAATCACACATTGTTTTCTTGCAGATAGCTTACCAAGCCATCCGCATAGCTCTGTATCAGTGACCTGTCCTCTTCATTATTTACCACTCCCTCAATTTTTGTATCATCTACAAACTTTCTGTGATTTTTTTTCTTCCATGTGATTAATAAAAACATTAAACAGCATAGGACCAAGAACCAGTCCCTGCGGGACCCCACTGGAACACATCTATTTGATGGCGAGTCCCCATTAACAATTACATTTTGAGAACTATTAGTTAGCCAACTTTTAATCCATTTGATGTGTGCCATGTTCATTTTATATCTTTCTAGTTTTGTACTCAAAACGTCATGTCGTACCAAGTCAAGACCCTTACCAAAGTCTAAATTACATCAAGATTATTACCTTTATCAACAAAAACTTGTAATCTCATTTTAAAAAAATCATGTTCGTTTCACAGGATCTATTTTCCATAAACCCATGCTGATCTGCATTAATTATATCACCCTCCTTTAATTCTTTATTAATTGAGTTGCGAATCAGCCGCTCTATTATCTTGCCCAGGATCCATGTCAGACTGACAGGCCTATAATTACTGGGCTCATCCTGTTTTACCTTTAATCACAGAAATTCATCATGTATTCTTTTTTGTGTCATGCATTTTACAGAAAGAAAATGAGAACTGTTTAAGAGTTTTAAGAAGTGGGACTATTTCTTGAAGTCTTAGAGGGATTTTAAATTTGTTAGTAATAATTTTCTTCTATGGAGACTGGGATAGTAGGATTCAGGGTAACTGGGGAACTCAGTTTTACCACTGGAGGGAAACAGAAGTAAAGGCAATTGTTGCAGAGGCTCACTCCATTCACAGATGAGCAAGAGAACCAGGAGAAGGAGCTTTATGCAAGGTGTGGGTGGGGTGTGGGTGGGGGAAATGGGATACTGATGCCAGCACTGAGAATTATATCATCACAGTAGGGACCATGATTCAATACACCCTAATAACTGGTATATACAGTGGTATTTATGATAAAGTCTTGGCTTCTTTCAAATTTTTTGCAATATGAAATATAACAGAAAATGTTTCCTCCTTCAAATATAAGCTTTCTAAAATTTTAAATTTTGCAGTCATCTGAATAACTTATCCACTAAAAAAAAAATCAGCCAACTTAATGTATTACATGCAGAAAGCCCAATTATAATATAGACTTGGATAAAGAAAGGAAGAAACCACTGGACAAACCCGCATAAGTGAATTCTCCCTTTTTCCCTTCCCCATCAGATCTGCAGCAGTATATGCTATTTCTTGCTTTTCCAGCAACCCAACTCTGTGGCTCTTTTCGATATCAATATTTTTCATACACAGAACTTGCTACTAAGCATGTATTAAATTTTCCACCCTTTCCAGTCCAATTTCCAAACTATTTTGTTATGCATTCCTGGCTCTGGCATATCACCTGGATCAGTGTCACTTTCTCAGTTCTATGATAAAACTACCTGCTCCCTTTAAAATGTTACCCTGAAAAGAAGGTGGAAGAGACTAGAGTGATATTAACAGGGAACTGGGAAAGTGAGATGGCTGATATTCCACAGCAGGACAGAAGAGTTTTGAAAATGAGCAGCATAGACTTTTCAAGAGAGGAAAATTCTACTGTATATGGAAGAGACAGCGGCTCAACATTGGCCACAGGATCAGGTTGAGATGAAAGCAAAAGCTCATATTCAAGGGAGCTACAGCAGTATAATGCAAAGAAAGGGCTGAGAAGGCACAGGGTTGAGAAAATGCATGAGAGAGAAAGACAGATGACAACATAATATATAGGATAGTTTATAAAAACACTGGAGAGAAAAAAGGATAGTAACAATAGGAGGAGTGGAATTAGAACTCAGAGGGAGCAGAAGATAAAAGCAATAGCATGCAAAACTAGAGGGGAAGCTTTGTATGAGGAGAATTGCTGCCATCAGCACCTTAAGTATTGGAAATCATAGAATTTTAGAATATCAGGGTTTGGAAGGGACTTCAAGAGGTCATCTAGTCCAACCCCCTGCTCAAAGCAGGACTAATCCCCAGACAGATTTTTACCCCAGTTCCCTAAATGGCCCCCTCAAGGATTGAACTCACAACCCTGGGTTTAGCAGGCCAATGCTCAACCCACTGAGCTATCCCTGCCCCCAAGTAATTGTACTTTGTGAGAAAAAGTAAGGAATCAGTTCCTTTTTGACAGATGAGGAAAACAGGTGGACAAAATTATTAATTTAGGCCTCAGTTCAGGAAAGCATCCTTATTCAGGACAGTGCTTAAGCACACACTTAACTTTAAGCATCTGCATAAATTCCATGGAAGTCAACAATGCTGTCCTGAGTAGCAATGTAATGCTTTTCTGAATCAGGACCATATCTGAGATTGAGGGCCCATTCTTCTCGGCACAGAGCAAGAAACAGTCCCTACTGTAAAGAGCTACTCTAAATGATAAGACAACGGGTGGGGGAAAGTAAACAATACCCGTATTATACAACAGTGAAGACAGACAGAAATGAAATAACTTGTCTAAAATGACAAAGGAACTCTATGGCAGGAGCCAGAAAATGGAATCCAGATCTTTTAAATCCCAGTGTGGTGTTTTAACCCACAAGACCTCCCTTCCTTGCATTTAAATTACATTCTGCTAGAAAGGAAGAATGGAAGGACGGGAATAGACGTGCACAATATATTGTAAGATAGCTGGAAAAGGCAACCAAGCAAATGTAGATTTAGCCAATGATAATCAAATTTATTCCACGTCAGTTAATTCTCATTTTATAGAAAAGCCTGTATCTGTAGAGATTCATGAATCACTAAAGTCTCTGACACTTTAATTTTTACAATTTTCTACAAGCAGCAGCAGAGTCTGGATTTTCTTGGAGTTTGCATTTTCATAATACATAATAAGAATGCAAGGTTCTATCATGCTATAAATCATTACTTGGAAGAATAGCATATAATTCAGCAATGAAAATAAAATTTATTAGTAGCGGGAAAACAGAGGATTATGTTTCCTTCCTACAAATACTTCATTACATATGCCCCTGGCCTACTGGCGGACTTCTTATCTGATACAGCTCTACAGTTCCTCAATATTGCAAATTTCCAACTGAAAAGGCATAAATAAAGGCAGATCCTGTTATTTAGTATGGCATTCATTTTTTATTGCCAGTATCTGTATATCATAACTTCATAACACAGCAGCCTGAGATTGTCAGTTAAAGCTGCAGAGCTCACAATTTGATTCAAAAACTTTCTCCCCAACAGTGGTTGTAGAAATCATGTCTCTTTGGCATCTCCATTTGTATCCAACTGCTTGCCCCTTATAGGGTAAAGAGCAACAGAGTCCTGTGGCACCTTTAAGACTAACAGATGTATTTGGAGCATAAGCTTTCGTGGGTGAATACCCACTTCGTCAGACGCATGGGTAAACTTCTCTTCCAGATGAGGGGGTTATACAAACACTAAGGGCATGTCTACACTTGCCATTTAAAGCGCAAGTTGTCCCTTTTTGCGCAAAAACCGCGGGAGCGTCTACACTTGCCAATGACTTTTTGTGGTGAAACTCAGAAGTTTCACCACAAACAGAAAACTGCCTCCCCGAGAGGCGTACAGTTCTTACCAGTGATACTTTTGCAGTGATGTGCAAGTGAAAACAGGTTCTTCCAGTTTACACAGCTTTTAGCCTCTGGAAGATATCCCACAGCGCCTAGGTGACCACTCTGGCCAGCAGCTCTGCTGCTCTGACACCAGGTAAACAGACCTGGCCCCTCCCCCTGTAAAGCCCCGCGGGGGAACTTTGAAACTCCCCTTCCTGTTTTCTTGGCAAGTGCTCACTTATCATCAGGTGACAATGGCTGCTCCACAGAGCAAATGATCCCCTGCTTGGAGCAATGCTGAGCTACTGGACCTGATCAGTGTTTAGGGAGAGGAGGCTGTACAGGGAGGCAGGATGCCCCACGATCACCCCTCTCCCCTTCCCACAAGGCCTATCCTCAAAATGGAGAGAGCTGCACTGTGGGATAGCTGCCTTCAGTGCGCTGCTCTCATCGGCGATGGAAGTGCTGCAAATGTGAACACGATCTGATGCCCGTGGAAGTAAGTGAGAACACAAAGCAGCACTTTTCTTTTACCGGTTATTACCAGTAAAACTGACAGCACAAAAACTCTGCAAGTGTAGACACAGCCTAACTTTCCAGCAAGCAGGGGTGCAAATCGACCCTGAACTAGCTTGCCTCACATTAAGTGTCTGTGTCCTGCTGATGAATACTAAAAGTTCCCTAGTGCACTTCAATATACTCCTGTTTCAAAGTGGGGTAGATCAAGCGCACTGTCGAACTTTTAGCATGTGGCAGCAGGGTCCACACGGCAGGCTAGCGCAGGGAGAGTCGTGCCCCAGCAGGCCGTGAGCCACCTTTGTTTAGAAAGGTTTGAGGCGTATTGCTTTCCTTTTCAGACTGTCAGCCCAGAATGAATCATAGGCCTGGTCTACACTAGGCTTTTATGTCGAATTTGGCGCCGTTACATCGAATTAACCCTGCACCCGTCCACACCACGAAGCTATTTAGTTTGACATAGAACTCTCTTAAATTCGACTTCTGTACTCCTCCCCAACGAGAGGAGTAGCGCTAAATTCGAAATGGCCATATCGAATTAGGCTAGGTGTGGATGGAAATCGACGCTAATAGCTCCGGGAGCTATCCCACAGTGCACCACTCTGTTGACGCTCTGGACAGCGGTCAGAGCTCGGATGCTCTGACCAGCCACACAGGAAAAGCCCCGGGAAAATTTGAATTCCCTTTCCTGTCTGGGCAGTTTGAATCTCATTTCCTGTTTGGACATCGTGGCGAGCTCAGCAGCACTGGCAACGATGCAGAGCTCTCCAGCAGAGATGGCCGTGCAATCGCAGACTAGAAAGAGGGCCCCAGCATGGACTGATCGGGAAGTCTTGGATCTCATCGCTGTGTGGGGCGATGAGTCCGTGCTTTCAGAGCTGCGCTCCAAAAGAAGGAATGCAAAGATCTACGAGAAGATCTCTAAAGCCATGGCAGAGAGAGGATACAGCCGGGATGCAACGCAGTGCCGCGTGAAAATCAAGGAGCTGAGACAAGGCTACCAAAAAACCAAAGAGGCAAACGGACGCTCCGGATCCCAGCCCCACACATCCCGTTTCTACCAGGCACTGCATTCCATCCTAGGTGCGGCCGCCACCACTACCCCACCCGTGACCGTGGACTCTGAGGATGGGATATTGTCCGCGGCCGGTTCCTCGTCGGACATGTTAGCGGACGGGGAAGATGAGGAAGGAGATGAGGAGGACGAGGCAGTCGACAGCGCTTGCACCGCTGATTTCCCCGACAGCCAAGAGCTCTTCATCACCCTTACCGAGATCCCCTACCAACCGTCCCCATCCGTTACCCCGGACACCGAATCAGGGGAAGGATCAAGCAGTAAGTGCTTTAAACATCTAAACTTTTATTTTTAACAGAACTGGAATATTTATAATATTAACAATGGGTTTTTCATGATTTCTTTGCCTTAGGCGATAAAATTTTTAGTCCCAACTATTTAAAAAAAATCTAACAATGTCCGGTTTTTCATGATTCTGCTGCCCAAGACGCTCCACTCTTTAGTCCCTGCCAGTGCAGCTACACCAAAATCTGGTCTATATGTCCGGGGATAGAGACGAAATCCTCATGGGAGATCTCAACATAGGTCTCCTGGAGGTAATGTTCAAGCCTGGTCATCAGGTTCCTGGGGAGAGCGATTTTATTGGGTCCTCCATGGTACGAGACGTTTCCTCGCCAGGAGACAATCAAATACTCAGGGATCATTGCACGGCAAAGCATGGCGGCATACGGCCCTGGTTTTTGCATGCTTTCCCTAAGCATGCGTTCCTTCTCACTGTCCGAGATCCTCATCAGGGTGATGTTGCTCATGATGCCCTGCTTTGAATTAGGGAGGGGAATGTTAGTATTGGGACTGCTTTACAGCGACGCGGTGGAGGTGGGAGAGGGGCAGCATACAGGGATCTTTCCCTGGGACAGCCGCGAGGGGGTGGGACAGGGGCAGAGTTCATGCTTGCCGGATTGCTGGCAGCAGAGACTGGCTTTGCTTTCAATGTGAAAGGGGGCCAGCGCTACTATTAAAGTTTTAAGCAGCCACAAGTCTACGGCTTACCATGTTTGCCTGCTACACAAGTTGAGGTGTCCTGCCCCGCTTCTCAGATCGCCACTGCAAGACCCCAGGCACTGAAGGCGAGGTCCGAAAATTCGACCTTGTCCTGAGTGCGCATGTGAGAGGTGCAGTGCATGGTCTTGTTCACAGAGAAAGACTATGTTCTTTGTTCACAACTTCATTTATCTGTCTCAGGAATTCACTCCCTTTTTCCCATTCCCACAGACACATCTGCGACTGTCTCCCAACCCAGCCTGGCATCACACACCCAGAGGCTAGCGCAGATTAGGCGGAGGAAGAAGAAGACGCGTGAGGACATGTTCTCAGAACTAATGTCCTGCTCCCGAGCCCAGGCAGCCCAGCAGACACAGTGGAGGGAGAACTTGTCCGAAATGCACCGAGCAATCATGGAACGGGAGGAGAGGTGGCGTCAGGAAGACCAGCAGGCGACTCAAACACTGCTTGGACTAATGAGGGAGCAAACGGACACGCTCCGGCGCCTTGTGGATGTTCTGCAAGACCGGAGGCAGGAGGACAGAGCCCCGCTGCGGTCTATCTCTAACCGCCCTCCCCCGCCACCAAGTCCCACACCCCCCTCACCCAAAGTCCAAAGAAGGAGGGGCGGCAAGGGCCGTTAAAACTTTCAGTCAACCACTGCAGACTGCTCTAGCACTCTTGGGCTCTCATTCCCCAAAATTTGAAAAGTCCTTTCCTACCCACCTCACACAAGCCCCCGGCCAAGTTTCACCCCCCCCCGTTTCATGTGTGGTTCATAATAAAATATTCGTTTCTGTTAATTACTGTTTCCATGATTTTCTTTTGGAGGAGAGTCTGTCTGAAGGGGGGGAAGGGGCTTGGTAATTGGACAGGACAGTCACCTTTAGTAGGGTACAGAGGCGGGGGCAGGTCCAGCATCAGGACACATACACAGTGCAGTCACTAGTTGCCCTGGTCAGTCTGGGAGGTGGTTTTCATGTTCTGTGTGTGGGGGGGGAGGGGGGTAGCTCTGTGACTTTGTGGCAGGGGAGGGCAGTTACAGATCTTATGCAGCGGTCCTTATCCTGGGTCACAGAGCCACGCAGCAGGGGATCTGTAACCCTCCTCCCCCTGCCAGAAAGTCAGATGTTGAAACAACCAGTCCACCACTGCGGAGCCTGTCATTCCGGGATTTTAGAAGCATCATTTGCATCAGAACACTAAACCCACCCCCCGACACAGTCTGCGTCCCCGGTTTAAAACATTCACGCGAAAACAGTAATAAAGACAACGGTGTTCATTAACAAAACAGAACAGATTTTATTTTTTGGGAAGGGGGTGAAGGAGGTATGTAGCTGGAGAGGATAGTCAACATAAACTGGGTAAAGAAACGGGGGCAGGTTCAGCTTCTCTTTAAACAAAGTTAATAGTCACAGGTTACCCTGCTCACTGAGGAACCTAGCTTTCAAAGCCTCCCGGATGCACAGCGCGTCCCGCTGGGCTCTTCTAATCGCCCGGTGGTCTGGCTGGGCATAATCAGAAGCCAGGCTATTTGCCTCAACCTCCCACCCCGCCATAAAGGTCTCCCCCTTGTTCTCACAGAGATTGTGGAGCACACAGCAAGCTGCTATAACAATGGGGATATTGGTTTCGCTGAGATCACAGCGAGTCAGTAAGCTTCTCCATCTCCCCTTGAAACGGCCAAAAGCACACTACACCACCATTCTGCACTTGCTCAGCCGGTAGTTGAAGAGTTCTTTTTCAGTGTCCAGGGCGCCAGTATAGGGCTTCATGAGCCAGGGCGTTAGCGGGTAGGCTGGGTCCCCGAGGATCACTGTAGGCATCTCCACATCCCCAAGAGTTATTTTGTGGTCCGGGAAGTAAATACGTTCCTGCAGCCGTCTAAACAGACCAGAGTTCCTGAACACGCGAGCGTCATGAACCTTGCCCGGCCATCCGACGTTGATGTTGGTAAAACGTCCCCTATGGTCCACCAGTGCTTGCAGCACCATTGAAAAGTAGCCCTTTCTGTTAATGTACTGGCTGGCCTGGTGATCCGGTCCCAGGATAGGGATGTGAGTCCCATCTATAGCCCCACCGCAGTTTGGGAATCCCATCTCGGCGAAGCCATCTATGATGACCTGCGCGTTTCCCAGGGTCACTACCTTTGAGAGCAGTACCTTAACGATTGCGTTGGCTACTTGCATCACAACAACCCCCACGGTAGAATTGCCCACACCAAAGTGGTTCGCGACTGACCGGTAGCTGTCCGGCGTTGCAAGCTTCCAGAGGGCTATGGCCACTCGCTTCTGGACAGTCAGGGCTGCTCGCATCCGGGTGTCATTGCGCTTCAGGGCAGGGGACAGCAACTCACAAAGTTCAAGGAAAGTCCCCTTCCGCATGCGAAAGTTTCGCAGCCACTGGGATTCATCCCAGACCTGCAGCACTATGCGGTCCCACCAGTCCGTGCTTGTTTCCCGGGCCCAGAATCGCCGTTCCACAACATCCACATGACCCATTGCCACCGTGATGTCCTGGGCGCTGGGTCTCGTGGTTTCGGACAGCTCTGTGCTACTCTCCGACTTCAGGCCCTCACGGCGGTGCCGTAGCCTCCTCTCCTGATTTCTCTGCATCTGCCTCAGGGAAAGGTGTATGATAAGCTGCGAGGCGTTGAGAACGGCCACAACTGCAGCGATGGTCGCAGCGGGATCCATGCTCGCAGTGCTGTGGCGTCCGCGCTGTCACTGATCAGAAAAGTGCGCGAACTGATTTCCCGCCGGCGCTTTCAGGGAGGGAGGGAGGGCGGTAGTGACGGACAGATGACGACAGTTACCCAAAAGCACCCTCGACACATTTTTTTACCCAGAAGGCATTGGCGGCTCGACCCAGAATTCCAATGGGCAGCGGGGACTGCGGGAACTGTGGGATAGCTGCCCACAGTGCACCGCTTCCAATGTCGATGCTTGCCCCGTTAGTGTGGACTCACACAGTCGAATTACTGTCCTTAGTGTGGACACACACGTTCAACTTTGTAATATCGATTCCACATATTCGATTTAAGTTAAATCAAACTACCCTCATAGTGTAGACATACCCATAGGCTTAACTGGAAAGCAAAGCAAGACCCTGCTCTTTTCTTCTCAGCCAGCGCTTCCAGTCCCTGCATTCCTGGAGTAAGAAATTCAGCCCTAAACCAAGAGTGGCCAACATGTGGCCTATGTACTGGAGCAGCCTGCATGGAACTTGGTGGAAGGAGCATAGGCTGCAGAAGAGAAGAATTTGGAGAAGGCAAGAGGAAGTCAGTGTGACAATCAGGGTCCAGACACCCCCAAGGGAGAACAGGGGGGCCTGAACTACAAAGAGCAAGCAGTTGAATCAACTGGTTGTATACAATGTTATTGTGTATAAATATATATCAAGTAAGGCCTTTTATGAAAGCCTGAAATGTTCTGAACTTGATGGTCATTAGGATATACATATATAGGTTATAACTATGAATATGTGCATATATACAGACATATAAATATATGCATATATTCATAGTTATAACCTATATATGTATATCCTAATGACATAAATATATGTCTGTATATATGCATAGAACACAGTAATAGTAATTAGGACTACGTCTACACTTAAAATGCACTTCAGTGTAGACACTACTTATGATGAGGGGTAGGGTTCTCCTATTGGTATAGGTAATCCACCTCCCCGAGAGCAGTAGCTGGGCTGATGACCGAATTCTTCCATTGACCTAGCGCTGTCGACACTGGGGGTTATGTTGGCTTAATTATGTCTCTGAGGTGTGTGGATTTTTCACACCCCTAAAAGACAACTATGCTGATGTAACTTTTCAATGTACACCAGCCCTAAGCTACAACTACAGCCATGTGGAGAAGCAATCAGACAGGGAGGGGCACTTCCTGGGTAGTTGTGTACATATATCTAACTCCAAGCGCCTAGCATGTATAACCCAGAGAAAGACAGTGGTGGACTATTAACGTTAATGGAAAGACATTGAAAAGAAAACCCCAGTCTTGGAAAATTAAGCAAGGAGGGAGTTTCCCCTGCTCTGTGGTCTGGTCTACACAACAAAGTTAAGTCGATGTAAGCCACCTTGTGACAACCTAGTTGTGCAAGTGTCTACACTTACATTAGTGGGAGACAACTTTAAGTGCGCTGTTATGCTGATATCGTAACATCAGCTCCCCAAGAGGCATTGAGCCACAGTTGATGTATGCAGTTTGATGCTGCTCAAGCGTAGACAGCTTTGATCCCAACAAACAGTTCATATGGTGTGCCAGTATGAATGGGAAACAGCATATGAATTTTGCATTGGCTGTTTTTTAAAAAGGTTGAAATCCAAGCAATGCATTCTGAGGAGAGATCTGAAAGGGGTAATAAAAGTTGGTAGGTGCACAAAAAGAGGAAAACTGTGCCAAGTGTCAGGGGCAGCATGGAAGAAGGCACACAAGGAAAAACGTGAGAAGGAAACACATGGAGCAAAGGAAGCAAGAGGGGAAGCAGGAGGAAATAGGAGCCAAGATGTGGGCCGGGAAGTTCTGTGTAGCTCCATGAAAGCGATGAGGAGAAAGTTAAACTTGATGCAGATGGTGAGGGGGAAGGCGGTGAACAGATTTAAAGAGGAATATTTTAGCTACAGCATTTTGGATAAACTGAGTTGAAAGGCCAGAAAGAGAGAAGTGGTAATCAAGGCAGGAGGAGACCAAGGCACGGGGAAGGATTACAACTGTTAGGTCATCTTCTTATAAAGAGATGTCAAGAGGAAGAATTGATATGATTTAGTAACAGCCTGTATTAGGGGGAGAGAAGTCAACACTAACGCTGGGTGACAGGGAAGAAAGTGGAATCATTAACATCAATGGAGAAGGCAGGGTTCACTCTGCTGGGTTGAGTTATAATTAGCGGTGGGTCACAGACAGGTGTCAGAGGTGCAACATTGTAAGGGAGAAGAAATTACAGAGTAATAAGTGATGGATTTAAAAACCATGTGTAGGAGATATTGGAGTGGTAGAGAGCAACTAAATACTTGTGACAGACAGCCTCAATTTCCTCCTAGGGAAAAATACCTGGCAAGATCCTGAGTAGAGTGGGAAGAAGTGGGAGGGCCACATTGTCAAAGATAGAGAAAAGCTGCTGGGAATCAAAGATACAAAAGTCAGGAAAGGATGAGAAACCAAACTTCTTTAGCAAAGAAGATGGCTGAACTGAAAGAAAAGAAGAAAAATTTGCAGAGAAGGCTGTTTGAGTTTTCTACCAAGATGCTTAGCTACACAGGAGCAAATGAGACATCAGCCACAGTTGGAGACTGGCAGAAAAGACAAAATGGTGGGAGAGGAAGCAAAAATAATCATAAATAATAAATAAATAATAATAATAATAATGAAAAGGCTGAAGGAGAGCAAAGGGACTCTGAAATCAACAGAAGGGAGGGATGTCAGTGAGGGAAGAAAAGTATTGAAAAGTGCAGAGATGTTGATGGATTTGTGGTAGTGAGAAAACTACATTTTAAAAAAGGACAAGAATATGGAACTTTGGCAAGCATTAAACTGCACATGTGAGCCAATGAATGCCTAGATTCAGTAGGACTGCAATTTCAAATGGAGTTTTATCTGATTAAAGACTGCACAACCAAGCCCTGAATCAGGGTACTCTCTTTGGACTCTGTCCTCTCTAATTTTATTATTTGTTATATACTTTTGTTCATGTTTTGTGAACAAAATTACAGTAATCACACTTGTTCAAAATAAAATTTAATCTCCCATCTGCTCTCTAAAATACAAACAGTATCTTAAATCTTTCTATCCTTTGTTGCATGTTCTGGATTCAATGCACATCATTTGCAGGACTAAACTTGTCTTGTAGCTGACACCAAAGACATTTTGAAGTTTTTCGGTTTATTTGCATTTTTAGATGGTCTTCACCTTGGGTCTAGCAGCCTTAAAAAGAGTAAATTTGTCCATACTTCCCAAATACCACTGTGTATTTTTTATTTAGGTGATTGCTATACAAGTAATTCTTCCAAAACGTTCCACACAATATTGGTCTCATTTTAATCATCCCATAGTTCTTTCATATTGTACCCAAGCTGTAGGCACAGCAACAAATTGCATCTTACTGCAAGTCTTCCAAAAAAACACAACACACCAGCAGCATCCATTCTTCCACAGTTAACATTGGTACAGTACATTAGGATGAATCATATGTTTTCCAAGAGAGTTATTACTAGCAACTCTGCTCTGTATTGTTATATAACATGACTGGTTCTTTATTGGCTTGACCCCCCTCCCCCCCCCCACTAAGAAGTCATCTAGTACAGGCTATCTTAGCCAATTTCAGTTACCATATGCATATGGTAATTTTAACTAATATACAAAGGCAATGTTATTTTATCCCCTAAACCTTTTATTATCTTTTGAACCTCATCTTCATCCCACAATATTTATTTTTCCCTCATGAGTTATCTCATGCTTCTGCAATATCAGGAAACTGTTTCATTATTCAGTACAATTTTTGAAGAGCAGCTCTGAAATTGTAATACAGTACTCCCCTTAGTCAATGTTATGTTTCCCTGGTGATCATGCTCTATATTTTCATTCTTAGACTTTATCTTCTACTGAGGTAATAAATACTTTAAATAAATCACAAATACAAATTAACACCAGCACCATTTCTTTAGATTTTGCCTTTTGTGTAAGTTTTCTGCTAAATATTGCACAGAGTAGAAAGACCAACCGAGTATATATTTATCACGCAAGATTACCAAGAGCAAAATATGGTCTTGGGCATAAGGATAAATCTATTCAGTTATGCCCTGAGAGTTATTAGTGGAAATGAACTTACCACCACTACCACTATAAGAAAACTGGCATAAAGTGGTTCACTATCCTCATCACTTCAGTGGTAATATGTATATGTGCTCAAACATGCGTAAGTTCTCTCTCTATGTTTTGCAAATACCATCTAGAAAAATAAACTCATTTTTCAACACAAAATTCCCATCCTTTTCTTTTTATTAGCTTTGAAATAGAAAGTAGGAGGAGGTGAGGGGGGACTTATGAGACACTGGATTTGCAGGATTTCAACATCAGTTGATATGGGACCTAAATGTGATACAAAAAGTGAGTTTCATGGTCAAAGATATTCTACAAAGATGACTTTTTTTTAATACACATTTTATTTTTCACCTCCTTCCCAATAACTAAAGCTTTGCATTATATATGTGCTGCTAAATACATTTTTTATAAACCTTCAACTGAGTCATTTGTTTGATAAATTTCATTTAATTTTATTCACTGGCTTTTAATAGTCAACCCCTATGAATTACCCGGAGTTCCTAAACTATTAGTCTCTGCAGCACACACCTAAACCAACAGGAAGTCTGAAAACTCAATATATTTTAGAAGCATTGGAATACCTACAAATAGGCTTGTAGATTTTGTAGCCAGCTGGTTAATATGGATGGTTGGTTAAGGCCTGATCCCACATGAGTGAAGTCAATAAGAGATTTTTTTTAATTGACTTCAATCCGCACAGGAGTAAACTCTTTAGTTATTAAGGCTCACATTCAGAAATGGACTTAAGCACCTGTCTAACTTTTAAGCAGATCAACAGTCACAGAGAAGTCAATGCTTGAAGATTAGGCACATGGTTAAGTACCTTCCAGAATTGTGGACTACCTGATTTAAAATCTGGTTTCTCCCCACTCCAATCAATGAAACAGTAAATACTTAGCACTTATAAAGCTCCTTTACATTTTCAAAGCTCCACAGAAACATTAAACAATTTGGACATCATCCCTGTTAATTATGCAAGGTATCATCACCCCAATTTTACAGATGTGGAAATTTGGGCACAGAATGTAAGTGACCTGCCTAGGAGCACACAGCACGTCAGTGTCAGAGCCAGTATTAGTATTCAGAAATTCATGGCTTCCAGGATGGTGCTATAGCCACTAGACTATGCTGCCTCTAGTAATTAGGTCTATGCATGGTTCTCTTTATCTATCCTAGACAAATACTGAACCATGCATAAACATGTAGATGTGGAGGGGTCATCATTTGGATTTCATATTTAATGTTCCTTATCATTTTTTCAACAGCCCCTAAGGCAACTTAGTCCCCAAAAGCCCAGCTTTGGACTTTAGGCAAAAACAGGGCAGAGTCAATTGATGTGGGAGAAGAGGAGTATTCCCTAGATTATAGTACATTTTTAAAAACAAAAACTTCACTCAGAGACAATTCAAGTTACATCAGGATACAGTCACCACTTCAGAACCTGAAAATCATGGAAATAAGTCATGGCAAAAGTCTCCTGTATTCCTGGCCACTTTCATATCACAACACTGTCAATAACACACTCCAACACTCCATAATGCTTTTACTTCCCAAAGCAGCTGATACACTGGTCTACAATTTTTGAGAAGTCGTCTGCTTCAGAGATAAAATGTGCTATTTATTATGTATTTTGATGGGCTGAATTCAAATATGACAATTAAAACAACTGATTGGCTACTGTTTCTAAGATATTTAAGTTTTTACATTTTATGTCTATGTATATTGTGTAGATAGTAGAGTTTTAATCATAAATTGTAAACCTAGGTCTTTTTATGTGTTTATGGTTGCTTTACATGATAATATTTCACCTGTCCTGTTTATGTAACACTTTAAAAATCAGCAAAAGGGTTATATAAATAAAATTTATTATGAAACAAAAGGCAAAAAACTATTCTGTACATAGTTTAGTCCTATTCAGTGTCTACTTGGCGCTTCTTGGCTTGTCTCTTATATTCATTAAATGGAGCATCTCTTGTCACTCACTGTCCAGCAATAGTCTGCAAGCATTGATGGGCTCCATTTGCCCTGATAGCGTTTCTCCATTGTTGCAATGTCCTGGTGAAATCGCTCGCCGCTCACTGCTCCGCAGTTCGGTGGAAAAAAATCTAGATGAGAGTGCAAAAAATGTATCTTTAGTGACATGTTGCAACCAAGGCTTTTGTATGCCTTGAGGAGGTTTTCCACCAACAACCTGTAGTTGTCTGCCTTGTTGTTTCTGAGAAAATTTATTGCCACTAACTGGAAGGCTTTCCATGCCGTCTTTTCCTTGCCACGCAGTGCATGGTCAAATGCATCATCTCGAAGAAGTTCACGAATCTGAGGACCAACAAAGACACCTTCCTTTATCTTAGCTTCACTTAACCTTGGAAATTTTCCACGGAGGTACTTGAAAGCTGCTTGTGTTTTGTCACTGGCCTTGACAAAGTTCTTCATCAGACCCAGCTTGATGTGTAAGGGTGGTAACAAAATCTTCCTTGATTCAACAAGTGGTGGATGCTGAACACTTTTCCTCCCGGGCTCCAATGACTGTCGGAGTGGCCAATCTTTCTTGATGTAGTGGGAATCTCTTGCACGACTATCCCATTCGCAGAGAAAACAGCAGTACTTTGTGTATCCAGTCTGCAGACCAAGCAAGAGAACAACAACCTTCAAATCGCCACAAAGCTGCCACTGATGTTGGTCATAGTATATGCACCTCAAAAGTTGTTTCATGTTGTCATAGGTTTCCTTCATATGGACTGCATGACCAACTGGAATTGATGGCAAAACATTGCCATTATGCAGTAAAACAGCTTTAAGACTCGTCTTCAATGAATCAATGAACAGTCTCCACTCATCTGGATCGTGAACGATGTTGAGGGCTGCCATCACACCATCGATGTTGTTGCAGGCTACAAGATCACCTTCCATGAAGAAGAATGGGACAAGATCCTTTTGACGGTCACGGAACATGGAAACCCTAACATCACCTGCCAGGAGATTCCACTGCTGTAGTCTGGAGCCCAACAGCTCTGCCTTACTCTTGGGTAGTTCCAAATCCCTGACACGGTCATTCAGTTCACCTTGTGATATGAGGTGTGGTTCAGAGGAGGAGGATGGGAGAAAATGTGGGTCCTGTGACATTGATGGTTCAGGACCAGAAGTTTCATCCTCTTCCTCGTCTGACTCAAGTGAGAATGAGTCTGGTGCATCAGGAACCGGCAGTCCTTCTCCGTGGGGTACTGGGCGTATAGCTGATGGAATGTTTGGATAACGCACAGTCCATTTTTTCTTTTTTGACACACCTTTCCCAACTGGAGGCACCATGCAGAAGTAACAATTGCTGGTATGATCTGTTGGCTCTCTCCAAATCATTGGCACCGCAAAAGGCATAGATTTCCTTTTCCTGTTCAACCACTGGCGAAGATTTGTTGCACAAGTGTTGCAGCATATGTGTGGGGCCCACCTCTTGTCTTGATCTCCAATTTTGCAGCCAAAATAAAGGTGATAGGCTCTCTTAACCATAGTGGTTATACTGCGCTTTTGTGATGCAAAAGTCACTTCACCACAAACATAGCAGAAGTTATCTGCACTGTTCACACAAGTACGAGGCATCTCTGCTCACTTTGGCTAAACAGAAATGTGTCCCTTTGCAAAATCAAACACTGACAAATAAGAGAGCATGACACTGTATGATTTCTAGAGCTGAAATAGGGCAATTTGTTCAGCAGAGTGATGTAAGCTTCGTTATGATTGCATCATCCAGGACTTCTAGGAATAACATGATGCAATTCATATCATGTATGACGCAATACCAGCTTCAGATTGCATCATTCATTGTTTTGTCTAAAAAGCAAGTACTGTCCAAACCCAGTCATAGATTTATTCATAGATCCAGTCAAAGATGTATTTTAGTCATTTCTGGTTTAAACTGAGATCCCTTTCCTTTATAATTCACTTATCCTCCGCCATTCCCAAGTCAAGGGTCGTATATACTGACCCAATAGCATATCTTGAAAACTAGAGCCAATCAACAATTTTAAGCATCATTTTCGTTCTCAGTGACCCAGAATTAGTAAAGTTTGACTACATTTATTTCAGAAGCATTTTGGCTGTAGAGCAGTGATATCAAAAAACAATACATATCCCAACTTCATCAAACTTGCACTCTTTTGCAAAACCTTAACAGCGACCTCAGACAATTTGCATTAACAGATCAGCGTATCTGACTGACTGCAGTTATTCTGCTTTAACTTTGCTGAGGTTATCATTGAGGTTTTCTGCCAGACAGAGTTTGATGAAGTTGGGGTACATACTTCTTTTCAGCAGGGAAGTGAAAGCTCTATGTAGGTGCTGGAGTGTGTGATGAACAGTGCTGAAGGCAATGTCACATCCATGCTTTTCAGGTTTGGAGTTGGGGGGAGAGGGTCCTGAGGCAAACTAATCTGCCAGCCAACAAATTTTCCATGCTTATTTCCCATTTCTGACACAGGGTTGAAGTACCTTGGTGTAGGACCCCAGGATTGGAGAGGGAGAGAGAAGATAAATTACTAAGGCTAAGATTTTGTCATGGATATTTTTTAGTAAAAGTCATGGATAGGTCACGGGCAATAAAGAAAAATTCACGGAAGCCCGTGACCTGTCGCTGATTTTTAGTAAAAATATCCATGATAAAATGGGAAGGGACTGGGCAGCTGTGGGATGGCTGGGAGCTTTGGGGCCCCCCATAGGGACTCAGAGCTCCAGGGTCCCCCTGGCCCAGCGGCAGAGGGGAGCTGTAGGGTCCCCCTGCCCCTTCCCCAGCAGCCAGGAGCTACGGGAATCCCCCTGCCGCTGGCGCAGTGTGGAGCTGTAGGGGTCCCCCTGACCCGCCGTGGCCGGGAAGCTGCCGGGGTCCCCCCACTACCCACGGTGGTGGCCGAGGAGCTGCCAGGGTCCTCCCGCTGCCCATGGCAGCTGGGGTACCTCACAGCTCCCTGCCCCTGCGGGGGGAGGCAGGGGGACCCTGCAGCTCCCAGCTGCCAGGGCTGAAATCATAGAGGTCTTTGGAAGTCATGGATTCCATGACTTCCGTGACCGCCATGACAAAACCCTAGCCCTATAAATGACTAAAGTGTGAAACTTCTGTTTTTCAGTGTACGCTTCTACAGTTTATAGATAGCTTAAATTACAAATGTGAGCTACAGAATGTTTGCCCAAAGTGTGAATCAAATAAATTAGTTGTTTTTAAAAACAAACTTTCAAAATAACATCTCATGAGAGTCACTAGAAGAGTTTGAACTCTGCATTTTCATATCAATGTCCCTTGAGATATAGGAATAATTGCTAGCCTCTACCTAGTTCAGTCACCAGAGAAGTAACTGACACCCTTTCCCAGTGGATGTGTTTGCTAAATAGCAGTAGCATACAGGTACGGTCAATCAGGGGTCCTGGTTCTACCCCTGGCTCTAGAAAAAGAATGTGGTTTAGTGGTTAGAGAAGACAACAAACATTAAATCTCAAAGAAAGTATAACTTTATGTAGCCTCTCTGCTAACATATGCATAAAATAAGTTGGCAGCTCATACTTGACTGCCTCCTAGAACTGGGGTTCATGGCCCTGTTCAATAAGAAGAATGGTGAGGCTCCTGAGAATATAAACCACAGTCAGTAAAAGTGAGTCTTAAACTCAGGGCCTGCTTTACATTTTGCTGCAGTTTTCACTTAAATTTCATTACTTTCCATTTGGAGGAGTGAAAAAATAAGGATACTAAAATAATTTACAAGAAATTGAATAGTTACATAATATACAACAAATAAGTACTCAAATGAAATATTTTCACCTCAAATTTTAAACATCAATAAGTAAACATAACTCAAAAGCTGTTTCCAAAGAGGAAAGATGGTAAAAGAAACCTTTAACAAATTGTAAGAGATGTTATTGACTCTCAGTTGGCAGCTATTTAAATATTTCTTATTTGTCAAAACTATTCAGTACTCATTCCAGTTATTCTCATTTTATAAAATAATTAGGTGTGTTGCACAAAACAAAAATCACCCAGCCTCCCATCATTTAGGTTACAATAAACAATGTTTTTCCATAACAAAAAAATAAATTTATGTTTTAGTGTGTTCTGTTCATTTCTTCGCTCTCATTGCTTATTTTAAAAATGGTTCTTCAAAATAACTCAACAGATGAAGTAATTTAAAAAATGCAAATACATGCCAGATTAATATCACTTGCTCTCCTGTGCATTACAGAAGTGAAGGCATACTGATAAGCAAGTGCTGGAGGAACCAACTAGGGGCCGTGCTCCTCTTGACCTGCTGTTCACAAACAGGGAAGAATTGGTAGGGGAAGTAGAAGTGGATGGCAACCTGGGCAGCAGTAACCATGAGATGGTCGAGTTCAGGATCCTGACTCAAGGAAGAAAGGAGAGCAGCAGAATACGGACCCTGGACTTCAGAAAAGCAGATTTTGACTCCCTCAGGGAACTGATGGACAGGATCCCCTGGGAGGCTAATATGAGGGGGAAAGGAGTCCAGGAGAGCTGGCTGTATTTTAAAGAATCCTTATTGAGGGTGCAGGAACAAACCATCCTGATGTGCAGAAAAAACAACAAATATGGCAGGCGACCAGCTTGGCTTAACAGAGACATCTTCGGTGAGCTTAAACACAAAAAGGAAGCTTACAAGAAGTGGAAACTTGGACAGATGCTAGGGAGGAGTATAAAAATATCATTCAAGCATGCAGGGTGTAATCAGGAAGACCAAAGCACAATTGGAGTGGCAGCTAGAATGGGGTGTGAAGGGTAACAAGAAGGGTTTCTACAGGTATATTAGCAACAGGAAGGTGGTCAGGGGAAGTGTGGAACCCTTACTGAATGGGGGAGGCAACCTAGTGACAGATGATGTGGAAAAAGCTGAAGTACTCAATGCTTTTTTGCGTTGGTCTTCACAGACTAGGTCAGCTCCCAGACTGCTGCACTGGACAGCACAGTATGGGGAGGAGGTGAGCAGCCCTCAGTGGTGAAACAACAGGTTAAGGACTATTTAGAAAAGCTGGACATGAACAAGTCAATGGGGACGGATCTAATGCATCCAAGGGTGCTGAGGGAGTTGGCTGATGTGATTGCAGAGCCATTGGCCATTATCTTTGAAAACTTGTGGTGATCGGGGAAGGTCCCGGACGATTGGAAAAAGGCAAATATAGTGTCCATCTTTAAAAGGGAAGAAGGAAAATCCAAGGAACTACAGACCGGTCTGCCTCACCTCCGTCACCAGAAAAATCATGGAGCAGGTCTTCAAGGAATCCATTTTGAAGCACTTGGAGGAGAGGAAGGAGATCAGGAACAGTCAACATTAATTCACCAAGGGCAAGTCATGCCTGACCAACCTGATTGCCTTCTATGATGAGGTAACTGGCTCTGTGGATATGGAGAAAGCGGTGGACGTGATATAGCTTGACTTTAGCAAAGCTTTTGATACAGTCTCCCACAGTATTCTTGCCAGAAAGTTAAAAACAAATAGATTGGATGAATGGACTATAAGGTGGATAGAAAGCTGGCTAGATCGTCGGGCTCAACAGGTAGTGATCAATGGCTCCAAGTCTAGTTGGCAGCCGGTATCAAGCAGAGTGTCCCAGTCTGTCCTGGGGCCGGTTTTGTTCAACATCTTCATTAATGATCTGGATGATGGGATGGATTGCACCCTCAGCAAGTTCGCGGATGACACTAAGCTGGAGGGAAAGATAGATATGCTGGAGGGTAGGGGTAGGGTCCAGAGTGACCTAGACAAATTGGAGGATTGGGCTAAAAAAAAAAAAAAAAAAAAAAAAAAAATATCTGA
>NW_020664489.1:4143223-4213242 GCF_002925995.2 Terrapene triunguis | reverse complement strand
AAAAAAAAAAAAAAAAAAAAAAAAAAAAAAAAAAAAAAAAAAAAATATCTGATGAGGTTCAACAAGGACAAGTGCAGAGTCCTGCGCATAGGACAGAAGAATCCCATGCACTGCAGAGGGAAGTGATTATTTCCCTCTATTCGGCACTGGTGAGGTCACATCTGGAGTACTGTGTCCAGTTTTGGGCCTCCCACTACAGAAACGATGTGGACAAATTGGAGAGAGTCCAGCGGAGGGCAACAAAAATGATTAGGGGATTAGGGCACATGGCTTACGAGGAGAGGTTGAGGGAACTGGACTTATTTAGTCTGCAGAAGAGAAGAGTGAGGGGGGATTTGATAACAGCCTTCAACTACCTGAAGGGGGGCTCCAAAGAGGATGGAGCTCGGCTGTTCTCAGTGGTGGCAGATGACAGAACAAGCAATGGTCTGAAGTTGCAATGGGGGAGGTCTAGGTTGGATATTAGGAAAAACTATTTCACTAGGAGGGTGGTGAAGCACTGGAAGGGGTTACCTAGGGAGGTGGTGGAATCTCCATCCATAGAGGTTTTAAGGCCCGGATTGACAAAGCCTTGGCTGATTTAGTTGGGGTTGGTCCTGCTTTGAGCAGGGGATTGGACTAGATGACCTCCTGAGGTCTCTTCCAACCCTAATCGTCTATGATTCTATGAAGAACTGATTGATAAAGTATTTAATCATTGGATTCTGATAACAGAAGTACAAAAACTTCACTTTCAAAGTTTATGAATGTCAGTAAACCAGCTGATTGTTTTATAACTTTCCAACCAACTCTTCCTATTCATTCATTATGCTGTCCCTTTGAAATATTATAGCTCTGCTTCCTTTAAAATCAAACCTTGTTTCATCTACAGCATGGATGAGAGATGAATCCAGCCAGTCTTTGCAGCTACTCTCATATCTCCCACTCTTTGGAAAGCTTCTTAAGTGGTTTTTCATTGAGCTCAGATTACTGTTTATGGGGCTACAGGAGTCGATTTTAAAATTAAGCACCTAATCCCCATTGACTTTCAATGGGAGTTGAACACCAACATTTGGAGCTTTTGAAAACCTAGCCTATAGTGTTTTGTTCAAATATAAACATTTATCATATCACAGTATTAATGTAACATCATCAGTGGGGAAATTTATATATAGTCAGCTTTGTGAAGATCAATGCTGTTTAAACAATGCTTTTAAAATCTTTGAAAATGAAGTTTTATGACAGTATTTTATGATACAATTTGAATATTGTATACTCCACAATTACAATAAATTCTGTACACAATAGCTTATCATCAGCTATCAACATGATGTAAGGGGCTACTGTGTTCCAAGAGCTCGAGTGAAAAAATCCAAACTCTTCTCATTGAGGTGTGAATTTCATTTCACAAGCAACACTCAGCATTCTTAATTGCCATGCTCTCAAATCTTCTACTTTGTTCTATGACAAATGAATGGTCCAGAAACAGTTTGCAAATGTATGGTCTGCAATTTAAAGTTTTTAAATGCTAAAGAGGAATCTAAGTGCAGACATTAAAGTTTTCAAATTACAGCCAGAATGAAGCACGTTATAAAGGTATTACTTTAATAATTCATGTAAAATTTTGGATGACCCCCAATGACAGCTATGCAAAAATTAGCTCTTTTCTCTTAGCTAAAATGTAACATTGCACATTGGCCTCATAGGCCTGGTCTACACAAGTCACCTTGCACCGGCTATTTGTGCATGTGTCTACATTCAAATTTGTCTCTGGTTGACTTAAGCGCCCTGTTACAGCGATGCAGTAAAACCACCTCCCTAAATGGTGTGGAGCCATTGTTGACGTATTGAAGTCAATGCACTGCATGTGTAGACTCCATGTGATCTGTGTTGACCCGAACAGTCCTCCATCAGCTGTCCCACAATGCCCCATTGCCTGCCATTTTGGTCACAATTTTAAACTCCACTTCTCAGAGGTCACAGAGACCAGAAGCCACTCCTATCTTTAAAACCCCCTGTGTGTTTTTGAAATGCTTTTTTCAGACTCCATACCTTGGCAAGCACACCTAGCAGCTCACTCATGTTGTGTGCAACTGCCCAGCCAACCATGCTGTAGATAAATCTCTGGTAATTTTCATATGACTTTACATTGTGCCTCTTCATATAACCTTGTAGTGGGTTTACCCACGTGTGAACTCTGTTTTCATGAAACTTTGTATCAAAGCCTCATATAGAAACCTTGTACTGATGAGCCTTGGTATATGGAAACTTTGTATCAAAGCCTCATATACACCTCTACCTCGATATAACGCTGTCCTCGGGAGCCAAAAAATCTTACCGCGTTATAGGTGAAACCGGGTTATATTGAACTTGCTTTGATCCACCCGAGTGCGCAGCACCGACCCCCCCCTCCCCCCCGGAGCACTGCTTTACCGCATTATATCCGAATTTGTGTTATATCAAGGTAGCGGTGTAGAAA
Organism: Terrapene triunguis; assembly: GCF_002925995.2. Taxonomy (NCBI): domain Eukaryota; kingdom Metazoa; phylum Chordata; order Testudines; family Emydidae; genus Terrapene; species Terrapene triunguis. The sequence continues at coordinate 4,210,784 of NW_020664489.1, read as the reverse complement.
CTTTGTATTGAACCTTGGTATAATGTTATAGCCCCTAAGGATAGAATAAGATAGAAGAAAAATGTCTTTTTGCTAGCAGTAGAACAAGATCTTCCCTCCCCCCACTCCTAATCAATTGCCCTGTTGAATGAACGAGATGTGAATGAGTAAAGGCTTGGAAGACAGCACCTCCAGACAGCTGCAACCCTTGGAGAGAGGGTGGAAGCCAGACCCAAGGACAATAAAACTTGTCAAGTGGGCTCATTAAAGAAGATCAGACATACTGATGGTCTCGGGGGTTAGAAGCAAGCACCTTCTTTTGGAAACACCCTCTTTGAACAGCATTGGGACAACATCCAGAAAGAAGCAGCACAAAGGACCAACTGACAGACATAGATTTTGAATCTGGTACAGATTTGCATAAGAGGGAAGCTGCTATAAATTTGAGGTGTCTTGCAGAGGATCCCGGGTCTCGTCTTGTCAACATGGGAGCATCGATCCGGATCGATAGAAGCCCGGCTCCACCCCCTCCCCCCATCTAACTCACCTGGCCAGTGATGTTAAGGGGAGCAACTAATCGGTAACAACAACAAGACAGAGTATGCTTGTGTGTGTATGTGAGTGCATGAGTGTAATATATATCATATGCATATGATACAATGTTGATTAATACATGTATTACCAATAAATGTGGCGCTTTACCTTATTCCCCCTGAAAAGCCATTAAAAATCGGCTCGCGTGCCATAGGTTGCCAACCCCTGGTTTAGTTATATAATATACAGACTTATAGAAAGAGACCTTCTAAAAAACATTAAAATGTATTACCGGCACGCGAAACCTTAAATCAGAGTGAATAAATGAAGACTCGGCACACCACTTCTGAAAGGTTGCCGACCCCTGATCTAGCCAGTCTCACCAGATGAGTGCAGATGAGCCCGACGAAAGGGAAGGGAACTCTGATTAGTGTGTGCATATATTTCTCTTTACAATGTTTAAAGATGACACCCAGCCTGTCCTCAAGTTAACAAGGCACAGTTACCGACTTTTCATTGTTTTACTCATACAAGAAGAGGTAGAGATACAAAGGCAAAATTGGCATCTGCTTTTCATTCCCCTGTTGGGTTAGGCTGGGGGAGGGAGGGGCAGAGCATTCAGAGCCCTTTGTTTATGCGCATAGATATGTCCCTTGTATCCTTCCTGACAAATTGCAATGAAACTTTCATGGAGACACACTGCAATCCTCTCGCAAAGGTTTGTATGGACGGCTGCCTTATTTCTTCCTGCGCAATAGGGCACTTTCTCATACCACTTTGAATGTGTTCAGCTGGCGCCATTGCAGTAAACAGGCTAGCTGCATATGGGCCCGCGCAGCTTTGGGATGCCAGCAGCAGCTGTGTTCTCTGTACCTTTGTGACCCTCAGGAATGAGATATCTAAAACCATCATAGTAGAAAACAGTGCCAATATTCAGTGCCATTTCCCTATATTCATACCCACAAAATACAGACCAAAATTATATCACTTCATGCAACAGAACAGCCTTCTGTTCCTCACCCCGGTGGGCCATATTCATTCACCATGGCTGAGGCTGGAGAGCAGTGCTGTGCCAAGGGGCTCCAAAGCAGCAGTGTCAATAAGCATGTCTTATTAAAAGTGTTTATCAGAATAAGGGAAGGGAGTTTGAAATTTATCTTTCCCTTTCCGTTGTGACTGTAAATCCAATGGCACATGTCTGTTTTTATCAACAGCTTCTGATGTGGCAGCCTTGAGGTGTCGCCTCCATACTAGCAGAATGCCTGACATTGATAAAGAGGAGTAAGAAGTGGACTTGCTCAGCCGGATCCAGCAAGGCAGTGCTGCATCGGACTGTGAACAAAGGGCTTGGAGGGTCAATATGACTGACAGCATAGAGAAGGAAAGAGGACAAGAAAAAGATCCAAGAGTAAGAGTCCCAGCAGGACAAGGAGGAGATGTACCAGACATAATGGATCTGCCCAGGCCACAAACTCAAATGCTGCAGACCCTGCTTGATCTACAGGTCCAAAAATCCCAAACTTTCCACTCTTTGCAATCCTCTCAGAATTCCTGCTCCCTACACCCCCAAACACAACATGTGGCATCATGGGCTGCATCCTTATCCCTACAAAGCCATGCTGGGGGACAGCAAGAGAAACCACAGTTGCTGTTCATGTAGCCACAACAGATCGCATTTGTGCAAATGGACAGAAATGTTTACTCCCTTTCCAATTGTAAAGTTCCACTCACTCAATTGATGCAAAAAAAAAAATCAGATTATGTTGAATTTTATTTTGCGCAGTTTTTCCCACTCAAAGTTCTATTTCTGAAGAATCAAATGATCTTTATTCGTTTACAACAAATATTGCAGAACGCATACAGTTGAAAAGCACACAGTACTTGTAGACTTACAGCAACCATCATTTCATTCACAGGTTCAGGAAAATACGCAGTCATTTGTATACTGCTTGCTGTTCGTTTGTACACTCTAACAGAGAACACTCGTGTGGCTGACCATTGAAGTGCTCCTTCAAAGTCTCCCTCACCTGCATAGCTCCAAATGATCTCTTGTAATAGCTCTTGCGTCTGGCTGTTCAAATTCAGCAGAAAGCTGCTCCACTTCCGCCCTCCATCCTAGCACCAGCTTTTTCTCTTTTGCCTCACAGATATTATGCAGCTATAACCATTAGGATATTTTGCTCACCAAGATCCAATCTGGTGAGTACACACCACCAGCGTCCCTTTCAATTTAACAAAAGCACATTCCATAGTCTGTCTGCACCTGCTGAGCTGGTAGTTGAATCTTTCCTTGATGCTGTCAAGGTGGCCAGAGTATGGCTTCATGAGCTGAGGAGCAAGGGTTACACTGGGTCACCCGAATCACTACTGGCATTTCAATATCACCAATGGTAATCCGCCAGTCAGGAAAGAATGTCCCTGCTTGCAGCTTTCTGCACAGTCCTGTGTTCTTAAAGATGCGAGTGTCATACATCTTCCTGACCAGCCCAAACTGAATTCAGTGACGCATCCCCAGTGATCCAACAACATTTGCATAACCCTGGAAAAGTAGCCCTTTCTGTTGACGTACTCTGTAGCAAAGTGGTGTCCGAATAGGGTTAGGAGTACCATAGAATCATAGAAGATTAGGGTTGGAAGAGACCTCAGGAGGTCATCTAGTACAATACCCTGCTCAAAGCAGGACCAACCCCAACTAAAACATCCTAGCCAGGGCTTTGTCAAGCCGGGCCTTAAAAACCTCCACCACCTCCCTAGGTAACTTCCAGTGCTTCACCACCCTCCTAGTGAAATAGTTTTTCCTAATATCCAACCTAGACCTCCCCCACTTCAACTTCAGACCATTGCTCCTTGTTCTGTCATCTGCAACCACTAAGAACAGCCTACCTCATTCCTCTTTGGAAACCCCTTCAGGTAGTTGAAGGCTGCAGTCAAATCCCCCCTCACTCTTCTCTTCTGCAGACTAAATAAGACCAGTTCCCTCAGCCTCTCCTCATAAGTCATGTGCGCCATCCCCCTAATGATTTTCATTGCCCTCTGCTGGACTCTCTCCAATTTGTCCACATCCTTTCTGTAGTGGAGGGCCCAAAACTGGACGCAATACTCCAGATGTGGCCTCACCAGTGCCAAATAGAAGGAAATAATCACTTCCCTCTTCTGCTGGCAATGCTCCTACTAATGCAGCCCAATATGCTGTTAGCCTTCTTGGCAACAAGGACACACTGTTGACTCATATCCAGCTTCTCATCCCCTGTAATCCCCAGATCCTTTTCCGCAGAACTGCTTCTTAGCCATTCGGTCCCCAGCCTGTAGCAGTGCATGGGATACTTCCGTCCTAAGCGCAGGACTCTGCACTTGTCCTTGTTGAACCTTATCAGATTTCTTTAGCCCAATCCTCCAATTTGTCTAGGTCACTCTGGACCCTATCCCTACCCTCCAGCATATCTACCTCTCCCCGGAGCTTAGTGTCATCCGCAAATTTACAGAGGATGCAATCCATCCCATCATCCAGATCATTAATGAAGATTTTCAACAAAACCGGCCCCAGGACAGACCCCTGGGGCACTCCGCTTGTTACCGGCTGCCAACTAGACTTGGAGCCATTGATCACTACCCGTTGAGCCCGATGATCTAGCCAGCTTTCTATCCACCTTATAGTCCATTCATCCAATTCATATGTTTTTAACTTGCTGGAAAGAATACTGTGGGAGACTGTATCAAAAGCTTTGCTAAAGTCAAGATATATCACGTCCACCACTTTCCCCATATCCACAGAGCCAGTTACCTCATCATAGAAGGCAATCAGGTTGGTCAGGCATGACTTGCCCTTGGTGAATTAATGTTGACTGTTCCTGATCTCCTTCCTCTCCTCCAAGTGCTTCAAAATGGATTCCTTAAGACCTGCTCCATTATTTTTCTGGTGACGGAGGTGAGGCTGACCGGTCTGTAGTTCCCTGGATTCTCCTTCTTCCCCCTTTTAAAGATGGGCACTATATTTCCTTTTTCCAATTGTCCGGGACCTCCCCCAGTCACCACGGGTTTTCAAAGATCATTGTAAATGGCCATCTATTGCCCCATCTCAGGTCAGGAGCCCCATTGCAGAAAATCCATCCACTATATTCTGCATATTGCTGAGAGTCACAGACCTGCATAGCAGGAGATGATTAAGGGCCCTATACACTTGCATGACAACAAGCTGCACTATACATTTTCCAGCTCCAAACTGATTTTCCACTGACTGAGAGCAATCCATCGTTGCAAGCTTCCAATGCAGCTCTCATTCTATTGCTCCTGTTCTGGGGCAAGCTCAGCACACAGATCCAGGAACATGGCCTTTCGCATCCGAAAGTTCTGCAGCCACTGCTTGTCACCCCAACCCTGCGTTATGATACAAACACTGACTGGTGGGATTGCTTGCCGAGTCCAGATCAATTCATTTCTCTCCCACAACACATTGTGAAAATTTGCCAAAAGGCATTGTGCCACATGATGGTGCATGGCACACTGAGATACATACCCCTGATGCACTGCATTTTGCATCAACACAAGCACTCTGACACAACATAAGAAAGGCCATGATGGGTCAGACCAAAGATCCATCTAGCCCAGTATCCTATCTTCCTACAGTGGCCAGTGCCAGGTGCCACAGAAGGAATGAACAGAATAGGTAATCATCATGTGATCCATCCCCTGTCGCCCATTCCCAGCTTCTGGCAAACAGAGGCTAGGGACACTATCCCTATCCATCCTGGCTAATAGCCATTCATGGACCTATCCTCCATGAACTTATCTAGTTCTTTTTTGAACCACAAGCAGTATGCACGTGCCCAAGCGATATACAAACTTAACTTGCCCCAATCAAAGTTTGTAGTATAGATATGGCCACAGTATTCTGAAGACACTTCAGAAGCGCTATAGATTGGTCTCTCTCTCTCAGTAAGGGCTGGGCATTTATTAAAGTGTGTATGCCAGGCAATCTCCCTCTCTTTTTTAAAAACTTCTCCTTAAAATTCATTTCCTACACTAACCTCTGCCAGTAAAAATGCTGTCACTGGATTTTTGTCATCGGCCTTTTACTTTTAAAAATCATCAAAAGTTAGAATCAACCTCTGGCATCTTCTTGTGCTTTGTATTTAGACTATAAATATCTTTACAGAACATTAAAGTAGGCATTTTCTTTTTTTTTCCCCTGTGTCTTATGCAATGCTGAGAACACTTCTGGAATTTAATAATTATGTTAAATTTATTTTTCAGTATATTGCACAACATTTATATATTTTCCTCAAACATTTAACAGCATTTGTTTCTATTTCAATGATTGGTGTAGGATTTGACTTACCCTATGTTTTTCTTTAATTTTCTTCCTGTATGCTTCTTTGTCAAATTTATCCTCTTCCTGTAATCTTTCCTTTGCTTTATCTAGGTTGATGCCACCAGAATCATCTTCCTTCTCTTCGCTGTCCACACTGGATTTTTGTGCTGGTGGCCACTGCTGAACTAACTGGATTAGATGAGACAATAAAAATGTTTAGAGCCATTTTCCTGCATCCAATGCTAAAATGCATTTCATTACTAATCAAATAAGTAGCCATATACTAATTATTTTTGCTAGACTAAACAAAAAAGCTGTTTGCAGAGGATTATATATTAAGAACGGCTATAAGAATGGCCATTCATGCTGGATCAGACCAATGGTCCACGGGGCCCAGTATCCTGTCTTTCAACAGCAGCCAGTGCCAGATGCTTCAGAGGGAATGAACACATCAGTGCAATTATTGAGTGATCCTTCCTATTGTCCACTCCCACCTTCTGGTAGCCAGAGGTTTAGGGGACACCCAGAGCATGTGGTTGCATCCCTGAGCATCTTGGTTAACAGCCATTGATGAACTATCATCTGTGAACTTACCTACATCTTTTTTGAACCCAGTTATAGCTTTGATCTTCACAACACCTCCTAGCAACAAGTTCCACAGGTTGACTGTATATTGTCTGAAGTAGTACTTCCTTATGTTTGTTTTAAACCTGTTAACCTATTAATTTCATTGGGAGACCCCTGGTTCTTGTGTTATGTGATGAGGTAAACAACAGTATATTTATACACAACAAACAAAAATAGGCATTTTAACATTTTATAGGGTTTACATTAATTAAAAATGAATAGTTCTTCAAAATAAATTGTCCATTAAACCATGCTTTTAATGCTTTCCTTTGAAATCTGTTTGGAAATCTGCTTTTTACTCTCTGCCTAAGAAGACAAATATGCTATACACATTTTTAGTTATTTTGTTAGAAAAAAAATGTTTTCAAGAAAAAATTTTAGATGGCCAATATGATTAAATGGAAATTACATTTACACCAATTTTAAGAAACAGTATTTTTCACGTTTCTCAGGCTTCTCTTCATAAGGTCCTCACACTTTTTGCTCTGCAACCAATCTCAATCCCCTGAACAGTCCACATGTACGTGTACTAAACTGACCTTCAAATTTACAATTATGTTTGAATATGCAGTAAAGGGCTTGAATATAGTTCTCATCTTTGGAACCATTTATGTGGGATCTGAACGCTAAGTTTGACTCTGCACATGCAACGTCTTCTGTTGATCTCCCTCTGTGAACGATGCAGGGAGACCAAACCCAGTGGTGTCTCCTCATTGTGAGAAACAAGATGTTATGGTTCTTTGGCCATGACAGATCTCCTGCCATTTCCTTCACTTTAATGTGAAACCATGAGATGCTCAAATATTAATTGAGACAAAGGTAGGAGACAGGCCCAGGTGAAATAAAAAACGGTTACCTACCTTTCATAACTGTTGTTCTTCAAGACGTGTTGCTCATGTCCATTCCATTCTAGGTGTGTGCGCGGCCATGTAAACAGTCGGAGATTTTTGCATTAGCGGTATCCATAGGGTCGGTTGTGGCGCCCTCTGGAGTGCCGCACTTATGCGTCGGTATATTGGGCGCCGCCAGTCCTAAACCCTGTCAGTTCCTTCTTGCGAGCAACTCTGACAGAGGGGCAGGAGGGGGGGAATGGAATGGACACGAGCAACATATCTCAAAGAACAACAGTTACAAAAGGAATGCAACCGTTTTTCTTCTTCTAGTGCTTGCTCATCTCGATTCCATTCTCGGTAACTCACAAGCAGCATTCCTGGATGTAGGCTCAGAGTTCATGGTCATGCGGGTTGCAACACAACTCTATTGAAGCCAGCATCGTCTCGGGCTTGCTGGGTAAGCACACAGCGAGACGTGAACGTGTGAACAGATGACCAGGTAGCGGCCCTGCAGGTATCTTCAATTGGCACTTGAGCCAGGAAGGCCGCTGAAGAGACTTGCACCCTAGTCGAGTGGGCAGTTACAATAGTCAGAAGAGGCACTTTCGCCTGATCATAGCAAAAATGGATGATCCATGATGAAATTCTTTGGGTGGACACTGGACGACCTTTCATCCTGTCTGCCACCGTGATGAACAGCTGCGTTGACTTATGGAACAGCTTAGTCCTTTCGATGTAAAAGGCTAGCATTGTTTCCTGATTCCCAGAGAGTGAGATCTACGCTCCTCCTCAGACCTATGAGGCTTTGGGAAGAAGACAGGCAAGAATATGTCCTGGCTCATGTGAAATTGTGAAACAACCTTGGGCAGGAAAGCTGGGTGCGGTCGCAGCTGGACCTTGTTCTTGAAAAACACCATATAGGGTGGCTCCAAGGTAAGCACCCTAATCTCAGAGACCCTACAGGCAGATGTTATTGCCTTCCAGGAGAGTAGAAGAAGGGAACAGGAAGCCAATGGCTGTAACGTGGCCCCCATGAGCCGTTCCAGCACTAGATTCAGGTCCCAAGGAGGGACAGGGTCCTGGACATAAGAATAGAGTCGCTCCAGACCCTTCAAGAACCAGACCGTCATGTCGTGAGTGAAGACCAACCTGCCCTGGACTGGAAGGTGAAAGGCTGTTATAGCGGCCAAGTGGACCTTAATTGATGAAAGGAACAAGCCCTGGAACTTAAGGTGTAGAAGAAGGTAGTCAAGGATTGACTGCAGTAAGACCTGTTCAGGCCTAATACCCTGGTCCAATGCCCAGCACGTGAACCGTTTCCATTTGACCAGGTAGGTTTCCCTGGTAGAGGGCTCCTGCTGCCCTACAGGACCTGCTGGACATGGCACAAGTATTCCTGCTCTTCCGCATTTAACCATGCAGCAGCCAAGCCGTCAGGTGCAGTGCTGCCAGGTTCAGGTGCAGAAGACTGCCGTGGTTCTGGGACAGCAGATCTGACCAGAGAAGCAGCTGCAGTGGGGCTGCCACTGAGAGGTCTAGCAATGTGCTGAACCAGTACTGGCACGGCCAAGCTGGGGCTAATAAGATTACCTTCGCCTTGTCCTACTTGATCTTCACGAGGACTGTGGATTATCGGCACTGGCGGGAAAGCGTACATCAGAGTCCCCAACCATAGGTATAAGAAGGTGCCTGACAGGGAGCTTCTGTCAAGCCCCCTAATCGAGCAGAACATGTGGCATTTCCTGTTCTGATGAGTGGTGAACAAGTACAAACTGGGGACTTCCCCACCTTTGGAAGACCACGCTGACCACCTGAGGATGGAGTGACCATTCGTGGTGCAACGAGAAGGTTCTGCTGAGGCAATCTGCCAATACATTCCTGGTCCCCAGGAGGTGCGCAGCCACAAGATGAATGGCAGGCTGCACACAGAAGTCCCAGAGCCAGAAAGCTTCCTGGCAAAGGGCCGATGACCTGGCTCCACTTTGCTTGTTGATATAAAACATGGCAGCAGTGTTGTCCGTCAGGACTTGTACCACCTTGCCCTTCAAGTGGGACTGGAAAGCCTAGCCGGAAAAATGAACCACTCTGAGCTCCCTGACATTCATGTGGAGGGAGCGACCATCCCGCAACCAGCGGCCTTGCGTGCCGAGTTCGCCCAAGTGCACTCCCCAGCCCAGGTCCGAGGCATCGGAAACCAGGGACAGCGATGGGACGGGGATGTGAAGGGAACCCCCTCCAACACCGATTCAGGGTCCAACCATCATTCCAGTGACACCCAGATGTAGTCTGGCACCTTGACTACCAGGTCTAGATCATGCCTATTGGGGGTGTAGACCGACGTGAGCCATGCTTGCAGTGGCCGGAGATGGACCCGGGCATGACAGCCCACGTAAGTACAAGCTGCCATTTGGCCTAAGAACCTCAGGCAGATGTGGGCGGTACTGAGCAGGTGGCCCCTTATATGGGAGATCAAGCCCAACATAGCTTGGAAACGGGCCTCCGGAAGGAAGGCTCTGATACGCGTCGAGTCGAGAACCACCCCATGAACTCTCTCCGTTGCCCTGGTATGAGGGACTATTTCTTTTTGTTTACTAATAGGCCACGGTCGTGACAGGTAGAACGCACCAGATCGAGACTCCTCTGCACTTGATCCCGCGATCTGCCCTTGATGAGCCAATCATCGAGATAAAGATAGACCTGGTCTCCTCGATGTCTCGGGTAAGCAGCTACCAAAGGCATGCATTTTGTGACTACCCGCAGGACCAACGAGAGACCGAAGGGCATCACTGTGAATTGGAAATGACGCTGGCCTACCATAAAATGGAGAAACCGCCTGTGTCCTTGGAAGATGGAAATATGAAAATAAGTATCTTTCAAGTCGACAGCGGCATACCAGTCTCCCGGATCCAGGGAGGAAAAGATGGAGGCCAAGGAGACCATGCGGAACTTCAACTTTTTGAGATATTTGTTGAGCCGCCACAGGTAAAGAATGGGTCTTAGGCCCCCTTTTGCTTCCAGGATTAGAAAAAAGCGGGAATAGAACCCTTTTCCCTTCATTTCCTAAGGGACCTCCTCCAGTGCTCCCAATTGCAGGAGGTTGTCGACCTCCTGAATGGCAAGTTGCTTGTGAGAAGAGTCCATGAAGAGGGACAGGGAAGGGGTAGCATGGCCGAGAATTGCAGGGTGTAGCCCAGAGATACAATTTCTAGCACCCAATGGTCCAAGGTGACCAGCGACCAGGCCTAACAGTAGGGATGAAGACTGTTGAGGAAAGAATGAGGCAGACCCAGGGAGTTGACTGGGGCATTGCTATCGAGTGCACCCTCAAAACGAGCACTTCTGGCCCCGATGATGTTTTGCCGGGCTGGGTTGCGCAGGTGAGCGGGAGGAGGAAGGGCAGCGACAACTAAAACTCATGTCCCTATCGCATCTCCTTGCAGACCCCTGTCAAGGTTGCCAAGGCCTTGGCTGCAGGGGTGGCTGGAACTGCTTCCTCACCAACTGAGGCGTATGCAAACTGAGCAAGTGGAGGGTGGCCCATGTGTCCTCTAGTTCATGCAGTCTTGCATCTGTCTGCTGTGCAAAGAGTCCAACGCCATCAAATCAGAGGTCCTGTATTGAGGACTGCATCTCCTGGGACAGGCACGCAGTCTGAAGCCAAGAACTGCGCCTCATGACCACTGTTGAAGGATCACCCTGGCTGCTGAATCAGCTGCGTCCCACACCATTTGGAGGGAACACCGTGCTGCTGTAGTACCTTCCTCAAGGGCCCCTTGTTGGCTGGGTGGACAAGTATTCAAACCCCTGGGCTGGGACAAAATACTTCTTTTCATCCATCTTGTAGGTGGGTGGGATTGAGGACGGGGTTTGGCAATCTTTAATCACAGAATCAAAGAAGATTAGGGTTGGAAGAGAGCTCAGGAGGTCATCTACTCCAACCCCCTGCTCAAAGCAGGATCAACCCCAACTAAATCATCGCAGCCAGGGCTTTGTCAAGCCGGGCTTTAAAACCTCTAAGGATGGAGATTACACCACTGCCCTAGGTAACCCATTCCACTGTTTCATCAACATCCTCATGAAATAGTTTTTCCTAATATCCAAGCTAGACCTCCCGCACTGCAACTTCAGACAATTGCTCCTTATTCTGTCATCTGCCACCACTGAAAATAGCCGAGCTCCATCCTCTTTGGAACCTCCCTTCAGGTAGTTGAAGGCTGCTATCAAATCCCCCCTCACTCTTCTCTTTTGCACACTAAATAAGCCAAGTTCCCTCAGCCTCTTCTCATAAGTCATGTGCCCCAGCCCCCTAATCATTTTCATTGCCATCCACTGGACTCTCTCCAATTTGTCCACATCCTTTCTGTAGTGGGGGGCCCAAAACTGGACGCAAACTCCAGATGTGGCCTCACCAGTGCCAAATAGAGGGGAATAATCACTTCCCTCAATCTGCTGGCAATGCTCCTACTTATGCAGCCCAATAAGCTGTTAGCCTTCTTGGCAACAAGGACATACTGTTGACTCATATCCAGCTTCTCATCCACTGTAACCCTCAGGTCCTTTTCTGCAGAACTGCTTCTTAGCCATTCGGTCCCCAGCCTGTAGCAGTGCATGGGATTCTTCCGTCCTAAGTGCAGGACTCTGCACTTGTCCTTGTTGAACCTCATTAGATTTCTTTTGGCCCAATCCTCCAATTTGTCTAGGTCACTCTGGACCCTATCCCTACCCTCCAATGTATCTACCTCTCCCCCCAGCTTAGTGTCATCTGCAAACTTGCTGAGGGTGCAATCCATCCCATCATCCAGATCATTAATGATAATCTTTAGGACCCCGTTGTGCACCGGAAGCACAACACATGCGGGGGTTGATGCGGAGAGCACATTAAACAACTTGTCCGATTGCTCCGCCATCTCTTCCACCTCTAGGCCTAAGTTCGTAACCACCCTTCAGAGCAGGGCTTGGTGCTCCTTAAAATATCCAGTGGGATAGCATGAGAGGGCCCTGCAACAGCCTCATTTGGAGCGGATGGGAACAAATGGACCACCTGGGGCTTCATCTCCGATGGGGGAAGGAGGTTTTGGGGTGGGCACTCACTCCTCCCCCCCGGCATCCAATTGTGCTATGCACACTGATTCCGGAGCCGCTGGTACCATCTGTTGCTTTTCCGAAGCAGTTACCAACGATTGGTGCGAAGGAGGCATCAGCATAACCGGCATGCCCCAGTCACTCCAGTAGGGCCATTGCGCTTGCCACTGGCCCTGCTGCCAGGATGGCATTGCGAAAGTGGACACAAGCTCAGGTGCCCAGTCGCACTGGTGCTGTCTCAGTGAGAGGTTAAACTCCTTTTCCGTGCCAGAGGAATTCCCTTCCAGTGACGACCATGGGCCGTCAACACTGGTGTCTGGCAGCTAACCGTGGGTGAACGTTGCCTTGAATAAGGGGATTGGTTCCGGGAGTGGGCGGATCGGTACCACGTTGGGGAACGTTCCTACAGGCTGGAGATGATTGGCGGGAGGATGACCGGTGCCGGCCATACAGTGACAGACGCTTCCTTCCAGGCAAACCTAATATAGAGGGCGGAGACCGGGAGTGGGCAACCCAAAAAGGGTCTTTTGCCCGATGTCCCGTAGTCTTTCTTGCTTGGTTCCGGGTCACGTTTCTTTGATTTCTTCTTGGGCACCATCGAAGGGGAGCGGTGCCGGGTAGAACCCGGTGCCGGGGGTTACATGTGATTCCCCCAAGCACTTCATGCAACTGCTACGGGGATCACTAACAGGCATAGGCCTGTCACAGTCAGCATAGGGATTAAAAGCCGGAAGCTGGTGCCTGCCCCGCCTGGGGCTAAGTCCCCCCCGGGACCCTAACTTACTAACTATAGTGCTTAACAACTACTTCATTAGCTAACTAATATCAACAAAACTACAAAGCAATAAAGCACGAAGTGAAGGAGAAACCGCTAACCACTTGCTAGGCATGGGGAAGGTGCTCCAACCAACTGTCACAGGGTAAGAAGGAACTGAGAGGGCATAGGACTGGCAGCGCTTAATATAATGACACATGAGCGCGGCACCCCAGAGGGCACCACAGCCAACCCTACAGATAACACTATGTCAAAAATCTCCGACGACTGTGCATGTGGGCGCACACATACCTAGAAAGGAATCGACATGAGCAAGCACTCGAAGAAGAACTAGTATGTAAGCAAGTAGGTGGCAGTATGCTTGTTGTTGTGGCATGTTGTAACAGACTACAGAGAATGCAAGATGTAAAGTTTTCTACTACACCTCTACCCCGATATAATGCGGTCCTCGGGAGCCAAAAAATCTCACCGTGTTACAGGTGAAACCGCGTTATATCGGGGTACGGAGAGGAACCGCTCCCCACCCCAGCTCACCTCCGCCTACTCCCTGAGCGCGCCGCCGCCGCTCCGCTTCTCCCTCCCTCCCAGGCTTCCCGCGCCAGTCAGCTGTTTGGCCCGGCAAGCCTGGAAGGTTGGGGGGGCGGGGCGGGAGAAGCAGAGCGGCAGCGGCACGCTCAGGGGAGGAGGCAGAGATGAGCTGGAGCAGGGAGCGGTTCCTCTGCGCCCCCCGTTACTTGCTGCAGCCCTCCCTGGGGCCCACCCACCCCAGCTAACCTCCGCTCCGCCTCCTCCCACGAGCGCACCGCAGCTCCGCTTCTCCCCCCTCCCTCCCAGGCTTGCCGCGCCGATCAGCTGTTTGGTGTGGCAAGCCTGGGAGGGAGGAGAAGCGGAGCTGAGCGGCGTGCTTGTGGGAGGAGGAGGCAGCGGCGAAGCGGAGGTGAGCTGGGGCGGGGAGCGGTTCCTCTGTGTGCCCCCCTACCCTTACTTGCTGCGGCCCCCCTGCCCCAGCTCACCTCCGCTTTGCCTCCACCTCCTCCCACGAGCACGCCGCAGCTCCGCTTCTCATCCCTCCCAGGCTTGCCGCGCCAAACAGCTGATTGGCGCAGCAAGCCTGGGAGGGAGGAGAAGTGGAGCTGCGGCGCGCTCGTGGGAGGAGGCGGAGCGGAGATGAGCTGGGTTAGGGGGGCCCCGGGGAGGGCCGCAGCAAGTAATGGGCGGGCGCATAGGAACCGCTTGTGGTAACTCGAATTCGGATATAATGGGGTAAAGCAGCCCCGTCCCCCGGAGCGCTGCTTTATCGCGTTATATCCAAATTTGCGTTATATCAGACCGTATTATATCGGGGTAGAGATGTAGTTATTCTGCCAGACTGCATTAGTAGTGTTGAATGGCCACATTTGACTTCCAGGCAGAATGTTGATTACCCATGACTTATGGGCTTGGCTTCAATGCATTATTTTGATCTTGAGTTTCAGAGATTTAAGCCCAGGGTTTAGAAGTTTTTAACAAAATCTTGTAAACATCTGTTCACATGACAAGCAACCTTCTTTTGGAGTAGCCTTTCAAAAATGTAGTTGCTGTGGATTGGGGTGGGAGGGTTTCTTTAAATGAAAGAGTGGATATACGTGGAGAAAACATATATATACTCCAATATATTTTGCAAAAAAAGGGAAAACAAGTTCAGAATTTTGATCTGCTGTCAGGTAAGGAGAAAGAGGATCAGTTACTAATACTCTGTGCTGCATCCTCCTGGTCCTTAATAACCACAAATAAAACCAATTGCAATGTATTCCCTGTTGTAAAATTGAGTTCATTTGTGTACAAATATTCAGAAAACACGTCTTAAAAAGAGTTTTATTTTACTAAAGAGAAATATATTAAGTAGCACAGTAAAACTTCAGCGTGTGGTTTCATTAGAGCCCACCAGAATGTTGGAATAACTTCTACAGATGCAAAGTTTATATTTCTATAAATAACTCCAAAACCTGTTCTCTGTTGTTCTGCTGTTTAAACTATAATCCCCGTGCTCATTTTTAGTCTCTGTCCTCGCTGCTTTATGGTTCACTGCACTGGACCACATGAAACTCTTATCTGCCCACCAGCTAAATTTGAATGCTTTGTTCCTCCTATACTTACAAGTACCAGTTTGGGAGTTCAAAATAAATGAATCCCTTTCTCAAAGTTTTGTATCCAAGATTGTGTTTTTAAACACACAACCAGGTCTAATTACCTCTGTGAATTATGAACTGACTTACTAAAGAATTGTAATTCATCGGCCAGAATTTAAGTCAGCTTTGTGTAACTGCATCTTTAAAAATGTATGTCCAGTTAGGCATATATATGAATTGGCCAGTTAAATGTACAACTGACCATTTGTGTATGCAATTACACCCCATTTTAACCACACAATGGTGGTAACTGCATGCACAAATGTCTGGAAATTAAGGCTTGTATCTTTAAAGCCATGATTAATCTTTTCCAGTAGCTTTCCCCTGTGAGACTTCCTTAAGAGTTATTATAAGAATAGCATTTCTATTTCATATTCTGTACACAGTGCAGCTGCAGTCATGATCATCCTTCACATAAATTCATGAACAAGTCTTAATACATTGTCCTAATTATACAAACTGACAGACCAGCATCTATGATTCAGAATGCAAGAGAAATATTTTAAAGCACTTGCTAAAAAATTAAAGCAGAGAATTTCTATCAGCTACTACACACATTACACTACACCCCCTCAGCGTTCACTTTTTGTTCCAGAACAGCATTAAAGATAGCAGCATATTAAATTATTTAAAAAGGCATTTAGATTTCAGCTTAATTTAAACAATTTTCATATTTTCCCTTTGAAAACCCCTTACAAACACACACAATTTATCTCTACTAAAATGTGTATATGGATGGAATCACATGCTCTTTTGGTTCACTACAGTATCTTGGAAATCCAAGTGAATGCACTGAGCCTAATTTACTACTGGTGTAACTCCACTAACCAGGCATTTTGTCCATTACGTACCATAGCTATCTAAAGGGCCTAGTTTAAATGTGTTTCTTGGAGAAGTATATACTTTAAAAATTACTGAGGGAATTTTTCCATGTCTGAAATTAGTTATCATTTTGAACAGACTCCTTCTATTAGTGAGGCCATCCTTAAAAGCTTTCGAATTTTGATAACTACGTAACATTACCACAGTATTCCCAGTGCTCAGCATGCCTTGGGAATGTTATTTAGTTACAAAAGGCAACTGAGAAATTTTAAAAGTGATCACTATATTTAGTTTACATCCCATTAACTGATGAAATTGCTCTAATGCCAAAGCTCCCTTTTATCTCAACATAGAAAACAGAAAAACAAAGCAAACTTCTGATGTTTGTGAAATCATGTTAGAGAGATTTAATATTTAAGCAGCACTGAGGTTTGCTTGTTCGAGTTACAACGAAACAGTACTGGAGTGGCTAGCAATATACAGTAGTTCACATCTATATACAAATCAATACATTTTTCCAAATGGTGTTAGGATATCCAATTAAATTACTAGAGTTCAATGCACAGCTATCTCCCCCCTATTTGGTATATAAGCTTGGCACCTTCTTTACTCAGGTGACATATGAAAGCTACAAATACTGGACATCTGAGAGAAAAATAGGGACACATCTTTTAATTCCACTGCCATACAAGGGATTGGTAGAACTTTTTTCAAGTGATAGCATTTAGATTTGACAGATCTTCCTTAAAAAACACCTGAGACTTTCCCTTCTGCAGTTGGGAAGGCCAGATTTCCAAAAGAGTCCAAGAGCCCGCATTTAAACATTGGACTATATGAAAAGTGTTCAGTATACATCTGCTCCTATTGTTCTCAGTATAATTGGATTTAAATGGGAGCTCAGCTGTTTTGCAAATCTAGCTCCAATTATGAGCAGAAAGTACTTTTGAAAATCTGGGCCAAACTGAATAACTAGGGGTTTAGGGTTTTTGAGGTTTATTAATTTCATTTTCAGGGGGTTTTTTTGTTTTGTTTTTTTTAAAAGCAATTTGACTTATGTGGATGTCCAAAAATGTGGTTTTTTGGGGGCTCTCTGTATTATATTATATTACGCACATTACTCACAACAGTAGTATATGCTGTAAAAGGAGTAATCTCTTTGTAATGTACCCTAGTGTGCTTTAACGTAGTACTGTTTCAAACAGCGCCATGTTAAAACACACTAGGGAACCTTTAGTGCACACCAGCAGGGTCTCCATGCACCAATTAATGTACAACATGTCAGTGTACTTCAGAATTCACACCCGTTGTGAGCATTACTGCTCCATCTAGACAAGTCCTCAGAAACAAGTAACCATTTCCAATGTTTTTTCCAGTGGTTTATTGGATAAACACAATTTTTTTTAATTGAGGGTGTTTTATTAGTGTTTCCCAGTTAAAACCTAAAATCAGAAGCCCTGTGTATGACTCAGTTTGAAGTATATTTGTTTTCACAGAAAATACAAATTCAGCTACCACCAGTGTCTGCAGTATATTTTGAACTCATCTTACCTCCCCATCTTCAGTAAAGACAATTTTTGTGTTGACTTTAAATTTCCTCTTCAATATTTTTTTGGCTTCTTTGGTTTTAGTTGCTTTCTTCTTCAATTTTGAATTTGAGGTATTCTGTATTTTAAAAAAGCAGATGGGAGAGAACATGGTTACTTTTTATCAGAAAAGAATACACTAGGATTTAAACTTTAACTTCTGTTTATGGTATTAAGTAAAAAGCTATTTGCCAAAACATACACACTATAGGTGAGTTTTAGAATAGGATGCCTAATATAAACAAGGCTAAGGTACTTTTGCATAGATGCAACTGCTTGAATCAGGTCATATAATAAAAAACAAATATCTTTAGAGTGTTCTAAATAACTTACATCCTATTGGCACCAGACAACCTGGACTCTCCAAGTCACATTCACTTGTTGGTGCTGTGAGAGAGACTCCCTTCTCACTGCCCATATATGGCAATAGCCAATGCACACTCTAGATAGAGACTGAGATATCATTGGCTAAAGCCATTGGCTTCCCTCGGCAGCATGACTAGCCAAACAATGGTTGGGCTGACTCGGAGGGCCTGAGTAACTACTCTCTCATGACAGGAAAGCAGCAAACAACAACTACTGCTTCTACAGCTACCACTTTACATGGACTGGTACCATGACCTTGGTGTTACACTCAACTCCACCTACTTCTGCAGCATTCACCCCGGGTCTGCTTGTGTGCACTTTGCAGGAGTTCAGGTACCTGAAGGGATGAATAGACCCCATGGTGCTGGATGCTGCTCATGGTGCTGCTCCCCCCAATCATGTGTGACAAGTGGCTATCGAGGAACTCTCTAGCTCCACAACCCTTCCCTCCTGCACTCCAATCACAGTATGTAAGAAGTGGATGAACATATGCATGGGAGTGTTCAGATGAGAGAAAGAGTGTGGAGATTTAGTGTTAAATAGCATTTATGTTTGCAGTTCCAACACCTGCAGCATCTAGCTTCCATGTTAGATTCATCCCATTTAACAGAGAGCTTTCCGAGTGCAACAGAAACTATAACCGTGCACTCCGAGTGCAACAGTGAAATCATAACTAGGACGTTAGAAACAGTAAAATCCATCCAC
The DNA here is from genome assembly GCF_002925995.2 of Terrapene triunguis. NCBI lineage: Eukaryota > Metazoa > Chordata > Testudines > Emydidae > Terrapene > Terrapene triunguis. The sequence continues at coordinate 4,192,002 of NW_020664489.1, read as the reverse complement.
ACGTCCCTACATGTTCTCCCATGACTACCATGGAATGAGCAGAGCTATCCAGAAACAGTAACAATACAGTCAGCACAAACTCTGACCATTTATTTTATGCTATACTCATGTTTTCTGTTTGTTGTGCTTGAGATTTATGAACTGAGAAAACAACTACATTGCAAAAGTTGTTGGAAGAAAGGGAAGCCATAGGTTTTGACCAACAGGTAGGGAATAGCTGGGGCTTTCAGTTCTGGAGTGGTTTGGGCCCACGAAATAAGCACATTATCCTATGTTTCTGCAAAAATGACCAACAGTGAAATAGTTAATGTTGACTATTAAGATTGTCGTTTCGATTTCACAGGTAATCTGCTCCCATCCATTGGCAGGGATTACATGGCTATAGAATCACATAAGATGTCAGGTCCAGACCTCAGTAATTTGAGGGTGTTTTTAAATACAGAAGACATATTATTCAGGTACTAAGTGACACAGAATACACTCTTCCAGCAGGTATTGTCAGCTACAATTGCCAGCAGAGCAGGCATTTTATAGCAAAATGGATCACAAAGACTCACTAGGAAGTATACATACATATCACTCATCACCCCTGAAAAACCAGTATCGTGAACGAAACCATTGTTCACCCCAACAGGGATTGTCTGCGAACTGGTATCAATATTTGACAAGGGTGAGAAAAGGGGTCGCATAAATCTGAAGGAAATAATGGTTAGGAGAACCTGAAATTTTTAGTTATGTAATATACTGCACTTACTGTACTACATTAAATATAAAGAGAAATGCAAAAATTCACTGGAGAAAGTAAATCTTCCTCATGGTCAGTACACTAATGCACTGAAAATAATGCACCATAAAATAAAAAATGACAACCTTAGCAAAAGTGGAGGAAAAATGGCTTATGACAGGCTAACGTACTATATTATCAGATGGTAACCACATCTATTATGACAACTAGTAACTGCAGCGGCACTTCTCTAATGAGAGAAGTATTGAAAAGCTGTGCTATCACCTGCTTTTGTTGTGTTATCTAACGATTACTAACCGGCCTTATACTCCTTTCCCTAACAGCTTAGCAAAGTGTGTCCTTCCCTCAATCTCATCACTTGCCCTGCAAATGCAATGTGTTTGAAGCTCTGCTCAAGCATTATTCTACATAGGTGCTGAAACTAGGGATGCTGGGGGTGCTCTCGCACCCCCTGGCTTGAAGTGATTTCCATCATACATAGCGTTTACAGTTTGGTTCAATGGCTCTCAGCACCCACACTATACAAATTGTTCTAGCACCCCTGTAATTCTATTTATCTTTATCTTAAAGGGGAAGCCATAGGCTGGATCTCAAGTAGCAGCCTATTTACATTCCACCACAAGACTATTTGGAGAAGCAAGAGGATTTGTCCTCACAGATTGTCAAATGTGCCTGCCACATAGGGCGTTTCTGGGCTCTCTCCTAGTTATCCCTCAGGGGTACTTTGCTGTTCTGTATTCTGTCAGTAGGCAGAAATCACCATCCTCTTCTCTTCTGGTTTGTGGCACTTATAAGCAAACACAAAAGCACTTCTGAATTTGTAATTCACACTAACAATCAAAGCCACAAAGTTAGCCACTGTATTTTTGTTAAACTAACCTGAAAAGCATTAAAGTGTTGATTTGCTGCAGAAGATTTCCTACTTTATCCAGATTTTCTTGATGCAGCAAAAAAACCCACATAAGCAATACAACAATACGAATTCTCTGGATGAGCTACTTAAAGATGTATCTACTTCAAGCTGCTAAGACACAAATTTCCCTAAAATACTATTTTTACTTTAACATTTTACATAGTATTTTTACTATTTTTCTGCTTTCCATATTAACTGTTACTTTTATTTGCGAATTATTTTTACATTTATTTCACTATGTAACTAAACATATTTCAGAATAGATGCATCAGTTATTTGATTTTGTAAAATTAAATTTTTGAATCTGTGAGGTGTGTTTTAGCTCTTGATTGCTTAGATCAGGGGAAAAAATGTTTTCTCTAGCCCATTAGCACAAGCCTCACTGCTAGAACATAGCTTCCAATGGGTCTTTTCAGCATGCATGGTCGTGCAATCCTTTTTTCATTTGCCCGACAGACTATAAGAAGTGAGGGTACATTTGTATGGTATGCAGTATTGAGAGTCCTACAGAGGTATGCTAAGAAAAAAAAAAAAGAAGGCTACATTTCTTATACCGTGCAGAGTTGGAAAATCTGGCATGGTTTCCATAAGTAACTCTTGTAACTTTATGGGGGTAAATGCAGTCCTAGTGAAAGATGCCAGATTAACAAACCCTAGAGACTGACATCCTATTTATCCACAAAACAGATAAGCAAGAGCTTCCCCCACACTACTTTTAATCTTATACCATGCTCATCATTATGCTGTGAGGCAGACAGAACATTTCAGGGGTAGAGGGTAGCTAGCTCTCTATAGCCCAATTCAATCCTTAGTCTCTGCATGGTGCCAGTTAATACCACCTGTAGCGTGGGAATTGAACTATAGCCAATCTATAGCGGATAGAACACTGGACAGACTCAGAAGACCAGGGTTCTAGCCTTAACTCTGCCACTGCTGTGCTGAGTGACCATGGGCAAGTCACTTCATCTCTGTGCCTTGGTTTTCCCATTTGTAAAATGAGGATGAACCTGTCCTCCTTTGCAAAGTGCTTTGAGATATTCTGATAAGTATTATTATTTATTCCTAGGGGAATTCTGCACCACTGCCCATGCACAGAATTCATGTCTGGTGCACAATTCCTGCCCCCCCAGAAAATACATTCTGCACGAGAAGTGCTGTAGTTCTGCTTTTCGCCCACCAGAGCCCACTTTGGCGCCAGAATAGCTGACTGACCAGCAGTAACAGCTAGCAGCCAACTGCATTCATTACAGCAGCCTGCCCATGGAGCCAGGTTAGGAGGCAGAGTGGGGTACACAGAGCTGCTAAGGGGTCACAGACTGGGGCTCTGAAGGGCTAGTGGGGGGAGAACAGACTGGTGCTCCGAAGGGCTCATGAGCTAGTGGGGTGACAGCATTGAGCCAGGGCTGAATGGGAGGGGGCTCCAAGGCCACATGGGATGGGGGGATTCAAGGAGACGTAGGCAGAGGTGCCTGACTGAATGGGAGAGGCTTGGGGTCAGCCAGAGTCTGCATAGGGGAGGCTCCCCAACAACCTAACAATCCCTCCTCCCCTCCCCAAAAGAAACTGTTCCATATTTTTCCCACCCACACCCAACAACCATACATGTTCACTCCCAGGCTCCTTCCCTCTCCCTCTGCTCCTCCATTATCCCTGACTCCCCCAAGCCTTTGCACTCCTTCTGAGGGGTGCAGGAAATAGGTTTCTGTATTGTAGTTTAAATGAATAACTCAAAGTTCTGTATTAATATGCCTAGTAAGAAATCTATTTGTCAAAAAAAAATTCCTGATTTTTTTTTTGAGGGTCTGTATTGTTAGACATATTACTAACAAGTATGTTTAAAAAATTACCAAAATAATTGAAACTGGAGTGATTACATTGTGTTATTTTGACAAATAAAATATGCAGAATTTTGCAGAATTTTAAAATATTGTGCGCAGAACTTTTAATTTTTTGGTGTGGAATTCCCCCAAGAGTAATTACTCCCATTTCTCTAGCTTCAAACTGATAGCCCACAAGCAAGAGGCTTATCCGTTACCAGTGAGCTGAGCCATTAAGTTCATTCCCACCCCTTAGGTATGTTTATTTTTAAGTACAAGTGCATATTTATATATGTCAAGATAGCATATTCAAAGCTATATTTGCAATAATATAATTGCATGTTTCTCTATGTATCTTTTTAATAGAACAGATAGTATTGAGTCAAATGTTCATTAAAACACATTATAGACAAGAAAGGAAATGTAACTTTAGAGGAAATAATGCTACAGCATCTCTACAATTATTGTAAATAGGTTTAAGTAGTTGCTGTACTACAAACTAGAACTTCCTGCAACACTACAGGACCCAACTACAAGTTTTGGGTTTGGGTCGGAAAACAATGCAATCTTCTTGGGCTCCTGTCAGGTCGCCTCTGATGACCCTCTACTGCCTATGGGGGTCATCGCAGTGGCGGCAGTGGCCATGCACCCTGCTCCTACTGCCACCTCGCTGCCCTGTGCACGCTGCAGAGCGTGTATGCCAAGGAGTTGCAGTGCCTCAGTCTGCAGCACATATAGTACAGCAAAGGGTGGTGTCCAGCGAGAAGGGCACAAGGCAAACCACTCAACCCTCTCTGGCTCAGGTCAGTGGGGCTTGGGTTGGGCTTAAAAATTAGGTCTGGGCAAACCCTCTACTATAAACTCTGAAAACACTGCATATCAGAACATAGCCAAGTAACGTCAGCCAATAACACAGAAAGACAAGAGAAAAAAATTAAATCAAGTAGTAAAGGGATCCCATGGGTGAACTAAACCAATAAGCCTTCAAACAAGAACAGACTATGTCTGCAGTGAGTATGAGCACACGCTTTGAAATTGTTATTACATTATGAGATGAAGGAAAAACAGTAAAGAAAAAAATGTGCAAAAATCTTTCCTAACTGATTTATAATATCGACAAAAGAAAATGGGAAGCAACTAAGCACCATCTTCTTATGAAAAAAGATACACTGTTATTCAGTAAGCTAAAGACATAACATGGTCCATGGAATGAGTTAGGAACAACTATGTTCTAATTCAAGTCACTAATATGAAAATCTTCAGGATTAAGTGCATCAAGTTTGGCAGCCAAAATTACAACCAGATCCTATTTTCAGATGTGCTTAGTACCTAAGACTGCAATTTACCTTAAAGAAAGGGGCAGGTACTCAGCACCTTTGAAAATGTAGGCCCCTAAAACCTCCCAGTCTCAGTTTTCCCATGTATGAGGTGGGGGTAATTGTTAAATGACCTTACAGGTGTGTGGCGAGAATTAGCATCTTTAAAATACTACAGAGTTACTAAGTATTGGAAGGTAGATTCAAATTGGAATTTCTTTATCAAAATTCTGTAAAATGAAAACAGTTACAGAACTAGATTTATCGGCAGCCTAAATTTTCTCTTTTTTCTTACACATGTACATGCCAGATGGTTTTTGCTGGATTATTAAATAGTTTCGAATTAAAATTAGCTTTTAGAAGCACAAAAAGTAGGAAATTAAGGAATCCTATTATATAATCATGAAGTTAAACTATGCTGTAGATATTCAAGGTCTTTAGTTTTCTCATGAAAAATATCTAGTTCTTAACTTTGAGAGATTTGTTGGAAAGATATATTGGAATTGGAAAAGGTTCAGAAAGGGGGCAACAAAAATGATTAGAGGTATGGAACATCTTCCATATGAGGACAGATTAATAAGATTGGGACTTTTCAGCTTGGAAAAAGAGACAACTAAGGGGGGGGGGGATGTGATAGAGGTCTATAAAATTATGACTGCTGTGGAGAAATTAAATAAAGAAGTGTTATTTATTCCTTCTCATAACACAAGAACTAGAGGTCACCAAACGAAATTAATGAACAGCAGCTTTAAAACAAACGAAAGGAAGTATTTCTTCACACTATTCATAGTCAACCTATGGAACTCTTTGCCAAAGGATGTTGTGAAGGCCAAGACTAACAGGGTTCAAAAAAGAAACTAGATAAATTCATGGAGGATAGGTCCATCAATGGCTATTAGCCAAAATGGGCTGGGATGGTGTCCCTAGCCTCTGTTTGCCAGAAGCTGGTAATGGATGACAGGGGATGAATCACTTGATGACTACCTGTTCTGGTCATTCCCTCTGGGGCACCTGGCATTGGCCACTGTTGAAAGACAGGATACTGGGCTAGATGGACCTTTGGTCTGACCCAGTATGGCCGTTCTTATGTTTTTTCTACACCAAACCCCAGACAAAAAAATATATGGAGATATACCTATCTCATAGAACTGGAAGGGACCCTGAAAGGTCATCAAGTCCAGCCCCCTGCCTTCACTAGCAGGACCAAGTACGGATTTTGCCCCAGATCCCTAAGTGGCCCCCTCAAGGATTGAACTCACAACCCTGGGTTTAGCAGGCCAATGCTCAAACCACTGAGCTATCCCTCCCCCCGGAGGTTTCTGAACAAAGATATCCCCAGGCTTTTAGACACCAAATTTAATCACCCTTAAAAATACAATTCTTATTGAGAAAATATTCTATAAGCAAGATATCTCAGAATTTCCACTCATTTTAAACCATCTATTGTTACATCCCAAAGACATTCATTTAAAAAACACCACTGCAATAACTACTGATTGTGTAGAACCTCCTTGGCTACATTACTACAGATGCTCTGTATTGGCTCTGCCACAGACGTTCCCACAGCAATATGATTATCAATGGAGGATACTGTAGAAGTGAGAGAACCAGTATTTTTTTTACTGTTTAACGGTCAAAACACAAATTCCAGTTGCTTGTTCACATTTCAATAAAATCTTAGAGCGCCAAGACCAGACTTAATGAACACTTCCCAATTTATCTCTTGGATACATACTTATATGGCCTCATTAGTTTAGTGTCAAGACCACCTACAGTCCCTTCCTGTACCTTTGCTTCAGATTTGGAGTTTTGACTGCTAAACTGCCAGGTGTGGGTGCTGAAAAATCAATTTTCATCTTTCGTTCCAACTCACTTAATATCAAGTCATTGGGTAAGGCAAGGTTTACAGCCTGTTAATCTGTAAAAATGAGCATAGTGTCGTCACCACAACAGCTGTCCAATGCCAGGGCTAAATTGTCATGATGGAGTAATCACTTCTATGTCATGTTAGGTATAAAATGTGTTATTGCTTTCCTACAGTCTTGGGATTTTTCCTCCATATTCCTGGGAAGAAAGGTCATGAACTCTCATTTTTCAGAAACCACATAACATTATTATTTCATATTATTTTTACCCAGCATTCAACAGCAACTGCTGCTGAAGAACTTAAAATGGATTTGGTATTCAATTTCACACACTTGTTTTTATATTTCTCCAAGATGCTACCCAGTGGGAGCTAAGATATCCCCATGCTGAATATCACACTGCAGTTCAACTCTTCTGTCTAAGCTGGAAAGAGTTGTGAGAACTATATACCTCCTAGAAACTGCCACAGTCTCTCCAAAGAAAGTCTTCAAATCACAGGAAGGAGGACAGGGTGTCTTCATCTTTGTGCCTTGTACAGCGTCCACACATTGTTAGTACTAAACTAATCGACATTACGGTGTCCTGGCTCTCAGGAGAGACTTCCAGCAGAGGTATTTGAGAGTCCATATCCTTCAGCCACTTGGCTGTGCCTTCTCCATCAAGTCTGGAACAGTCTAATTCCCACTCAGTCTCCATGGAACTGCGAGAGCCAAACCATTTCCCTCCTCCCTTAATTCTGTGCTGGAGAAAGAAGAATATGGCTGAGTTCCCACCCCTTTTCTACCGATTCCCATAGACAAAAACAGCAGTGAGACGCAGCTTGCCTACTCCTCACATCTCTGTCTAGAGTTCACAGTGAGAAGCAATGCAACCAGACTTCAAAGCCCAATCCCCCACACCTCATTATGAGTACAAGCAAAGGAGAGCTGGGGTAGCCAATACTCTCTGCTCCTCTCCCGATGACTCTGTGAAAGGCAGACCAGATGCCTGGTGGTGAGCCACTTGCAGCAGCCATCATATCTCATCTGTCTTGCCTCCACTTCTGCACATCTCAACTTTTCTGTACCCCCCCCCCCCCCCCCGCCGCATTTGGTAATGGAAATCTGGTCCCAATACCAAGCTGTATCCATAGTCCCAGGGTCCTCTCCTGGCTACTCTGCCCTGTCTGACATAAGGCATGGCCTGAAGATGTTCTGTAGAGGAAGTGGAAGCAGGGTTTGGAAAATGCTCCAAACTTTAGTCCCCAGATTTGTTTTGTTTTGAAATGGTGCTCACCTCATTTAAGATGCCGCCTTTATTTCCATTTTCAGGTTACGTGCTTTTTAAAACAACTTAAACAAGAATCTGAAATCTGTAGGTGCTAACCTAGAAACTTGGTAGGTATCAGTGCTCCGTAAGGTATGCAGCAGTGATTAGCCTTTACGTGAACATTTGTGAAGATGAGGATCCAGCCAGATTTTGTATTCAAAAGACAAACAGTAGTGTTCATGTACCTCTCTATTTGCTACAGTACAAACTTTGAAAAGCATCAGTCAAATATTAAGGCTGACATGATCCTGAATTTTGCAAATGATTGCTCAGTTTGAAAACACTGCCTTTCTAAGCTAGTATCGTGGAAAACTTCAACAGAGATGCTGATATGGCACAAACAAGGGTATTTCAATAATTCTACACCAAGTATATATAAATCCTAAGGAACTTACTTGCAACCAAACTAGTCAATATGTGCATTGCTTATTTTGTTTTCAAATCTATTATAAAAAGGCTAGATCTGAGAGCGACCAATGTTTCACTATAAAGAAACTTATTCTTATAAGAAGAAACAATATATTTCATGTACCTTTCTAAAAGATTACAACAATCACCATCACCTAATACTGTACATGAAACTTCTGAGAGGTAACAGCTTTTCATTACTTCTGGGTCTATACTAAATATTGACAATCACTTGGTATGCAAAGAGCTAGAGATCAGCAGTTGACCGAATTATTCCCTAGATTTAGATTACCTGTTAGAACACAGAAATCCATGGAAACACCAGTATATGGGAGAACCCTGGACTGGGAGACAATTCTGTTGTAGTAACTACTTGCTTTGACTGGGTTTTTTGTTTATTTGAGGGAAGGGTGTTTTCTTCAAGTAGTGATGGGCCAGAGAGTTAAAGCCTGAAACCAACTTTCCTTAAAGTTTAAGAGTGTTTGGATGCAGAAGTCTGGTTAGGGCTCATTACTTAATTTAATACACAGGGTATTAATGTCAGTAAAACAGATGGAATTAAGCTAGGTTGGGCTGATAAGAACCAAACTCAAAAGATGAAGATTTCAGCATTTTAACTCATAACACACTTGGTGTCTTTTCCATTTAACAATATGGCCTGTTAGCTGCAAGTTCTAGTTAAGTGAAAGGAATTTTTTGTAACAGGTTTATTCTATGAACTTGGCTCCACTGTTTCATGAAATATTTTGGTTAAATGCAGATGAGTTGCATTCATCTTGATTATTTCAAAAAGAGCATTTTTTTCTTTATACTTAGCATATATTAGCGGAGAGAGGCAGAAAGAGGAGCCACCGGATGGATGAGAAAAGAAATATTATATGATCTCTCTCAATACACAGGTTCAAATCCAGCTGAGGTAAGTAAGGCTAAAAGTTTTTATCTGACAAGCTGTTCAATGACCTATGCAAAAATATGGTAGTCTTATTTCCTTTTTTCGTAGGCATCACAAAATGTTTGTGATTGTTTACAACATTTAAATTTTGAATATAATTTTCTGCAGAAAGTAAATACTACTAGCTGTTGAATTTATCATGCATATGTGACAGGTTTCAGAGTGGTAGCTGTGTTAGTCTGTATCAGCAAAAGGAACGAGGAGTACTTGTGGCACCTTAGAGACTAACAAATTTATTTGGGCATAAGCTTTCATGGGCTAAAACCCACTTCATCAGATGCATGCAGTAGAAAATACACACACACACAGAGAACATGAAAAAATGGGGGTTGCCATACCAACTAATCAACTAGACTAATCAATTAAGGTGGGCTATTATCAGCAGGAGAAAAAAAACTTTTGTAATGATAATCAGGATGGCCCATTTCAAACAGTTGACAAGACGGTTTGAGTAACAGTAGGGGAAAAAATTAGCATGGGGAAATAGTTTTTAGTTTGTGTAATGACCCATCCACTCCCAGTCTTTATTCAGGCCTAATCTGATGGTGTCCAGTTTGCAAATTAATTCCAGTTCTGCAGTTTCTTGTTGGAGTCTGTTTTTGAAGTTTTTTTGTTGAAGAACTGTGACTTTTAGGTCTGTAATTGAGTGTCCAGGGAGGTTGAAGTGTTCTCTGACTGGTTTTTGAATGTTATAATTCTTGACGACTGATTTGTGTCCATTTATTCTTTTGTGTAGAGACTGTCCAGTTTGGCCAATGTACATGGCAAAGGGGCATTGCTGGCACATGATGGCATATATCAGATTGGTAGATGTGCAGGTGAACAAGCCCCTGATGGTATGGCTGATGTGGTTAGGTCCTATGATGCTGTACCTTGAATAGATATGTGGACAGAGTTAGCAACGGGCTTTGTTGCAAGGATAGGTTCCTGGGTTAATGTTTTTGGTGTGTAGTTGCTGGTGAGTATTTGCTTCAGGTTGGGGGGGCTGTCTGTAAGCGAGGACTGGCCTGTCTTTCAAGATCTGAGAGAGTGAGGGATCATCCTTCAGGATCGGTTGTAGATCCTTGATGATGTGCTGGAGAGGTTTTAGTTGGGGGCTGAAGGTAACCACTAGTGGCGTTCTGTTACTTTCTTTGTTGGGCCTGTCCTGTAGTAGGTGACTTCTGGGTACTCTTCTGGCTCTGTCAATCTGTTTCTTCACTTCAGCAGGTGGGTATTGTAGTTTTAAGAACGCTTGATAGAGATCTTGTAGGTGTTTGTCTCTGTCTGAGGGATTGGAGCAAATGCGGTTGTATCTTAGGGTACGTCTATACCCAGCCGCTAGTTCGGCGGCTGGCAATCAAACTTCTGGATTCGACTTATCACGTCTTGTCTGGACGCGATAAGTCGAACCCGGAAGTGCTCGCCGTCGACTGCGGTACTCCTGCTCGGCGAGAGGAGTACCGCAGAGTCGACGGGGGAGCCTGCCTGCTGCGTCTGGACCGAGGTAAGTTCGAACTAAGGTACTTCGAACTTCAGCTACGTTATTCACGTAGCTGAAGTTGCGTACCTTAGTTCGATTTGGGGGGTTAGTGTAGACCAAGCCTTAGAGCTTGGCTGTAGACAATGGATCATGTGATGTGGTCATCCACAGCATCCAGACCACATCACACGATCCATTGTCTACAGCCAAGCTCTAAGATACAACCGCATTTGCTCCAACCCCTCAGAGAGAGACAAACACTTGTACTCTCTTGAAGTGCCCCCTAGTAAAGCTGGCTCATAGGAGGAGCAGGTTCAGGAAGCATTCCAAGCTTTTCTCTGCTCCCATGGTATTTAAATCAGCTTCAAAAGCACCCTTAGTCTCCCCACCCGGCCAGCTTACAGTCTTCCAGAAAGCAGGGACAGGGGATTAGAAAGCACAGAAATCTGAGTAGAAGGTAAGGGTAAGTGGAACACTGTCAGAAAAAAATATGTGGGGTGAAAGGGAAAGAGAATGTGGACAGGAAAAAAAGATGGTGGGAACTGTGCCAGGGCACATCATAAGAGAACAGGGAAGGAAGGTGCTGATTTGCCAACCTATCATACAAGTGGAGTCCAAAAAATAAAAAGTTCTGAGTGGACCGGGTTGGAAAAAAACTCTAACTTCCAGAGGTGAAAAGATTCCCGCCCCTCCCCCCCGAAATTCACTTGGGGTGTGTCTACACTTTAATTAGACAACCACAGCTGGCCCATGCCAGCTGACTCAAGCTCGCAGGGTCTGGGCTAGGAGGCTGTTTAATTGCAGTGTAGACATTCAGGCTTGGGCCCAAGCTCTGGGACCCTCCCACCTCACAGGGTTCTACAGCCCAGGCCTGAACATCTACACTGCAATTAAACAGGCCCTTGAGCCCAAGTCAGCTGGCTATTTGCAGTGTAGACAAACCCTTTATGGCTTTTGAATTTCTGCACATTAATATAGAAAAGAATATTAATGTTGCTACTCTGATTTAAAAGCTGCAGCTGTCTCGAAAGAAAAAAGCACTGTACAATGCATTTCCCACAGCTTTTTTTTTTTTTAAATACACATTTCCATTAATCCGCCGGGATACAGGAATAATTTTCAAGGTCTTCTCAGTGAAAGTTGCAATCCATAGTGTCTGGAAGCAACCAAATGTTTAACCTGGAATTACCACAAATTTATGTAACCACAGTATAAATATTATAGTATTAAGTCACTTATACAAATAAACAATTCTCATGTATCAGCAAATTCAATGTATGTTATCTTACCAGAAAGTATTTATGAAAACTAGTATGACCGAAATGTCTCTAATAGGGTAAAATCAACAAGGACTAAGCAAGCATATTTTTAAATCTGTCATTAAAAGAGTTAATGTGGATGAAGTCACCAGATGAATTTTTTGCAGACTGTAACTTACAGTCCTGATAACAACATCTGTTACACTTCAAGATCAGTGTCCCTGCTGGGCACTGAAGCGAGGAACCTTAGATTCAACTGCAGTCTATCATTTAAGCTAAAAAAAGAAGCTCCATGAGCTGTCAGTATTAGCAGCACTGACATCCCTTCTGATGCCCCAAGCCACTAGCAGGCAGGAGCATGACTTCCTAAAGAATTTTCTTAAGGTAGAGTTCTGAGTAGCAAACTATATTACAAATTTCCAGTCAAAAACTAAGTCAATGTGGAGATGTCATTGAAAGTGAATAACTTACGATAACACATTACAGGGATGTTGTAATTATTTCAAAAACAAGTATTATAAACCCAGGAAATCAAACCTAAAAATAGGTTACACTAGAAGGTTAAACTTGAAATTCATACATGCAAAGGTATGGAAATGCACAGTCTGGGTCACTTAAACAACCTTAACTCTGCCCTGAAGTGATGTGATATATAACAACTGTACAATTATGATTAATACTACTGACTGCAGCCCCAGATTAGAGTAAACTGATTTTTAAAGACATTAATTTCCCCATTCATAATACTGTATCACCACAGGGTAATGTTTCATTAAACATGTAATCATTAAAACATATATGAAGAAGTCAAACAGCCACACATTATCCAAGCATGAGACTATTTCTACCACACCTCAGGCAAAAATGGTTTAGCCCAAGATTATTCCATTGTCCCTATTCCACAGCTTCCATTTTACTAAGCAAGAGAAGAGTGTCATTATGGTTCTACTCTCAATGATTTCCACCCAAACAAGACAAAATAGAAATGAAGGCACAAATATTTCCTATGTGCTTTAACCAAATTACACAGCCAATCAAATCTTGCCGTTGGAATCCAATTTTTAATCTGTCACTTTCAATAAAGGCCTCTTCCATCAGGAATCGTGCAGCTGGAACAATCTGGAGAGAAAGTCTGATTTGTGTTTTTTTGGGGGAATAGTGGGTCATGTTACAAAATCCTAAGCAATGATAATGTTGATTTCATTTCTTAACATTTTACAAGTGGACCAAGATCTTCCATCCCTGATCTTTCATTATCTTCTAAAATGCGTAAGGGGTACAAGAAAACATAAGTTGAAAAGGGATGGAAAAGCTGCCTTGTCTTATTAAAAAAAGAGTCTTTAAGGTTCACCATTATTCTGCAATTTGTTACGGTTTCTAATTTTCCAGTCTCCAGAAGCACCAGAATTATTCACTCACACTCTCTCTCTCTCTCTCTCTCAGCGGCCAGACTGAATATTTTGAAGTAACAGAGTAAAGTAAATGAAAAACATTGAGAATGATATCATAATCAGACTCCATGGCAGATCTTATCTATCATTTAGTGAACTGAACAAAAAGACTTTTTTTTTTTTTTTTTACAAAAAGGAAACAAAGACCTCTCAGCTTTTTCTATTTTACTGTATTTTCTAGACATTCTTTCTTCTTGTGCATCAGTTTTATGATTAATTTTTAAATGACAGACTACTACACAGCATGGGAAATACATTCTAAATATATGCTGGAGAGAAATCTTACATCTGGTGGGGAGGGGGGAAAAAAAAAATCACAAAAGCCAATTAACTTTGTTGTAGAACTGCAAATATTTTGTCCTTTCCTTCCCCAAAAAGCAGTTAGAAATGACAGAGGGTGCTAGTAGAAAGACAGGGTTGATGTTTTTTAAAATCTTATATTCACTAAGTTACATCTGGTCACAAAGTAGAAGCAAAGATTGCAGTCAAGAATCCCTTCACCAAGATCTCTTCTACGGATAGTAATGCATTTGCCCAAGCCCTCTCTCTTCCTTTCTTGCGTACACTGAAAACAAAAGTAATGTCCATAATATTATCACATCACAATGATAATCCTAACAGATAGGTCTGCCAACCCTCCAGGATTGCCCTGGAATTTCCAGGAATTAAACATTAATCTTTCATCAAAGATTGTGTCATGTGATGAAAACTCCAGGAATACATCCAACCAAAACTGGTAACCCTACTAACAGACCACAATTGCAGTCGGGGTCTGGGTGGTTGTTTTTTTTTTTTTTTTTTTTAAACACACATCCTTTGCAAAATCCTAATTACTTATTTATTACTGGAGCAGTCTAAGGCTAGGTCTACACTGGGGGGGGATCGATTTAAGATACGCAAATTCAGCTACACGAATAGCGTAGCTGAATTCGACGTATCCGATCCGACTTACCCCACTGTGAGGACGGCGGCAAATCGACTGCCGTGGCTCCCCCGTCGACGGCGCTTACTCCTACCTGGGCTGGTGGAGTATGCGCGTCGATTCGGGGATCAACTGTCGCGTCCCAACGAGACGTGATAATTCTATCCCCGAGAGATCGATTTCTACCCGCCGATCCAGGCGGGTAGTGAAGACAAGCCCTAAATCTCTCAGCAGAACAGTGATGTGGTTTTCAGTATGTTAGATTGGTGCTTTTCGGGGAGGTGAGGGTGAGGAGGCCCATTCTTCATTGCAAGACAAATAGACAAATGGCATGCATTACCCACCATGTAGCATACCACCACTCGAATTTACGCCATATTCCAGAATAAACTAGAGAGGTAGAATCTTGCTACGATTAAAAGTGGACAGAGTAGCCTTCAGACAGAGCAAAGGTGATTGTAATATGGCTGGGAGTTGTTTGTTTTAATACAACTATGTGTATTAACTCCTATCTTAACGTATCCAACAAGGACTTTAGCAGGGTATTTGAGAAGATGACTCAGTCCATCATCTTACTTAAACATCAAAGCAACAAACATAAAAGCAACAAAAAAAATATCAAGAGATCCTCAACCACTGTGAGAAGCTCTCTGGCATTAACAAGCATCAAACCGAATGTGCATGTACTCTCTTGATCTCAACCTGGGGACAATGTGCACATTGCTACTGCCAGAGGGTCCTACCATCTGAAATATGTGAAACAGAGAGAGAGAGAGAATGTTTACCAATCCCAGTATATTATGATTAGACAGAATACTAGTGGATCCAGCATCCATTTGGCCTGACAAAAGCCAACATGACTGAATCCGTCTATTACAATTTTATTTTTGTGCCGTTCAATAAATGCTCTGAGAGATATGCTGTTTTTGGAGAAAGGCTGATGGCAGCTGCTACAACCTTCTTCCTGTGGTGATGTAATAGGCTACTCTATGGCAAAATGGTAATGCTTTCTTGTATATGGTTCCAATGTCAACTCCATAGAGAAATTTTTACTGAGAACATCCTTCTGGCTCAAGCTTACAAGAGAGGGCATTTCTGAGTGATAAATATTCGTTGCTTTGTATGGGTCTTATTGCCCTAAATGTACAGATTTTGTTTAAATGATATTAAAACTTTGATACTGAGTAAATCCATACTTACAAATAGTTATTAAACTTGGATTGCAACCCCTTCAGTTACGATTGCAATATAGTTTAACATTTTAACAGTTTTCATATGATTACTGAAATATTTAGCTTTGGGGCTGGAATTTTCCATGCATGGTCTCTTTCCATAGGTGACTTTCTATAATATTTAAGCAACATCCAGTCAGAAATTTGAGTAATGAGTATGTTTCATAAAAAACATTTTGCCATATAAAGTTCTCAACACCTTCCCCTCCCCGAACACAAAACAAAACATCTGCTATGATTATTTCCCTTAATAAAGTCTGACCTCTATAGTGATATAATTAAAAATTTCTCAGTGACAGAAGAAAGCAGCATACACCAAATTATTGATTTCACAATTTTAGGGTCTCAGAATTTTCAGAATACTGTAGAATGAAAGAATTGCAAAGCTAATTTTAAAATATTTTTCTGTTGCCAGGATACAGTGATCACAAAGTACCACAAGTTAATGTGCTATTGCTCTATTAACTTCCTTTTTGTAAAAACAAAACAAAGCAAAAACAACAACAGTCTGCAACCAAACATACTCCTGAGCACATTCTACACCAAAAACTTAAAAATTCTGTACCAAAAAATTAAAAATTCTGCACACCAACACTTTAAAATTCTGCAAGTTTTATTTGTCAATAAATAAATGCAGAGGCTCCAGCATGGCAGTAGGGAGCACAGGCCACTGGCTGCACAGAGGTGGGAGATCACCCTGCAGCCTCCCCGGGACACAGACTCAGTGATGAGACTGCACCCGACCCTGACACAGCACTAAGGCCTGGACCTGCCCCAGAAACACCTTGGGGCTCTGCCCCTCTACGCCAGAAGCACCAGGAGTGGG
Source organism: Terrapene triunguis (assembly GCF_002925995.2). Taxonomy (NCBI): domain Eukaryota; kingdom Metazoa; phylum Chordata; order Testudines; family Emydidae; genus Terrapene; species Terrapene triunguis. Next base: position 4,175,525 of record NW_020664489.1, on the reverse strand, counting down.
GCAGGCAGGCTCAACCAGGCAGGATCCAAGTATGGAAGGACTTAGTGTGGGGGAATCCAGATGTGGGGTGAAAGGATTCTGTGTGGGACAATCTGGGTGAAGGCAGCTTAGTTGGGGGTGTAGGTATGCGGGGATCCAGATGCACAGACACTCGTTGGCAGGGTTCCAGGTGCAGGGGCAAGGGGACTCTGCAGGGGCTTCCAGGTGAAAGTGGTTGGGGGTCTGGGTATGGGGGGTCTCAGGAGAGGGGTCTGGGTACTAGGGGAGTGGGGCTTGGTGGTGTGGGGATCTGGGTGCAGCTAGTTATGGGTCAGTGGCATGGGGGTCTGGATGTGGGGGCTCAGGAGGGTGCAGGGGGTGGGGCTCGTCAGAGTGGTGGTTTGAGTAAAGGGAGTTCAATGGGGGGTGGTCTGGATGCAGGGATGGAGGTCCAGAGGCAGGGGGTCTGGGTGCAGGGGGGGCTCCAGATGCAGGGGTTGAGGTTCAGTGGGCTGGGATTTGAGTATGGAGGGCTTGGGGAGTTCTGGGTGTACGGGATGAGGCTTGGCGGGGGTGTCTGGGTAGGGGAGGTCCAGATGCCTGGGGGAGTGATGGGGGCAGGAAGCAGGGGAGGATGCTGAACTTCCTGCAGCTGGGGGAGGTTTCTAGAGGTGGGTCTGACACAGCCCCAGCCACTCCTTGCAGGGGAAAAGGAAGTCCCATCCTCTCCTGCCTCCAACCCAACCCGGGCTAGCAGCTGATTCTGGCTCAGGGTAGGAGCCACTGGCTGGGGTGTTCCCAGGCCTGCAGTGATTTACCTCTCCGCTGGCTGCTCCGGGTGCCTGAAATGATGTACCTGCTCAGTTAGGGAGTGGGGCATAACTGCTCTTGCAGTTTCACTTTGCCTGCCTGTTAGAAAGTCATTTTCTGCGGGGAAGCAAAGAAATCTGTGGGGGCCATGGATTCTGCGCACACGCAGTGGCGCAAAATTCCCCCAGGAGTATAGAAAAGTTGTGAACTCCTTCCTCACTTAATTCATCTGAAAAGGGTGCAACTTCAAACACTAACTGGGAACACTTAAATGCTCACATTAACAACAATGTGCACCCTTTCTCTCCCTTCTCCCCCATTAAAAACAAGGAAAACGTGTAAAAACTAAATTCAGCAGGAAGAACTCTATCGTACAAAGTTCTGAGGAAAGTACCCAGGCCTCTTCTTCGCACTGTGATCTTCACAGGCAGACCAAGGCACTAGAGAGTAGCCTCAGTAAACAAATCACAATGCAGGATGAGGAATAGCTTTGTTGAATTTGGCCACAGTCAAAAATACAGGATATAGCCCTAAGTTTGTAGTTAAAGTAACAAGCGTGGAAATGCAAAAGTTAAGATTACAGGACTCCTGCATATCTTGTGCATTTGGTGGCATATATTTAGAAACAAACAATAATATATTACATACATTTAACCATCAAATCAGGAATGTAAAACATTATACATATAGAAAGTGGACGTGTTAACACTGCAGTACGAATGTTACTTTTACAGTTCCTGATTTGTTTTTGTTACCCCCATATAACCATATTGTATTTTGACACTGTAAATATGGGGCTGTTTCAAACTCAAAATTTCAGTTTGAATGATTATTAAAAAGATAAAACATTGCTTAAGTAGCTTGAGTGCAGTCAAATGTTTCAGCAGTCACCAAAGCCATCTCGAAAACAAAATTAAAAATTTCTAATTCCAGTCCTCTCTAGCCTATTTTATACAATATTTCCATTACCTTTTTCAAAAGAACATAAGAATGGCCATACTGGGTCAGACCAAAGGTCTATCTAGCCCAGTATCCTGTCTTCCGACAGTGGCAAATGCCAAGTGCCCCAGAGGGAATGAACAGGATCCATTCCCTGTCTCTCATTCTCAGCTTCTGGCAAAGAGAGGCTAGGAACATTATCCCTACCCATCCTGGCTAATAGCAATTGATGGACATATCCTCCATGGATTTATCTAGTTCTTTTTTTAACCCTGTTATAGTGTTGGCCTTCACAACATCCTCTGGCAAAGAATTCCACAGGTTGCCTGTGTTGTGTGAAGAAAAAGTTCCTTTTGTTTGTTTTAAACCTGCTGCCTATTAATTTCATTTGGTGACCCCTAGTTCTTGTGTTATGAGAAGGAGTAAATAGCACTTTCTTATTTACTTTCTCCACACCAGTAATGATTTTATAGACCTCAATCATATCCCCCCTTAATTGTCTCTTTTCCAAGCTGAAAAGTCCCAGTCTTATTAATCTCTCCTCATACGGAAGCTGTTCCATACCCCTAATCATTTGTTGCCCTTTTCTGAACCTTTTCCAATTCCAATATCTCTTTTTTGAGATGGGGCGACCACATCGGCACGCAGTATTTAAGATGTGGGCGTACCATGGATTTATATAGAGGAAATATGATATTTTCTGTCTTATTATCTATCCCAGGGGTCGGCAACCTCTGGCACGCAAAGGCGGCACACATGCTGATTTACCGTGGCACGCTGCTGCCAGCCTGGGGTCCCCACCGCCGACCCCGCTCAGCCCGCTGCCAGCCTGGATGGGTTTACATTTACAGGGGCCGGTGGATGGAACCCCAGGATGGCAGCAGGCTGAGCAGGGCCGGTGGACAGGACCCCAGCTGGCAGGGGCAGGGGACGGAACCCCAGACCAGCAGCGGGCTGAGTGGCTCAGCCCGTTGCCAGCCTGGGGTCCCAGCTGTCGGTCCTGCTGAGCCCACTGCCGACCTGGGGTTCCATCCACCGGCACTTGTAAATGTAAAATGTATTACTGGCACGCGAAACCTTAAATTACAGCGAATAAAGGAAGACTTGGCACACCACTTCTGAAAGGTTGCCGACCACTGATCTATCCCTTTCCTAATGATTCCCAACATTCTGTTCACTTTTTTGACTGCCGCTGCACATTGAGTGGATGTTTTCAGAGAACTATCCACAATGACTCCAAGATTTCTCTCTTGAGTGGTAACAGCTAATTTAGACCCCATCATTTTATATGTTTAGTTGGGATTATGTTTTCCAACGTACATTACTTTGCATTTATCAACATTGAATTTCATCTGCCATTTTGTTGCCCAGACACCTAGTTTTGAAAGATCCTTTTGTAGCTCTTCACAGTCTGCCTGGGACTTAACTATCTTGAGTAGTTTTGTATCATCTGCAAATTTTGGCACCTCACTGCTTACCCGTTTTTCCAGATCATTTATGAATATGTTGAATAGGACTGGGCCCAGTACAGATCCCTGGGAGACGCCACCATTTACCTCTCTCCATTCTGAAAACTGACCACTTATTCCCACCCTATCTTTTAACAAGTTCCTAATCCATGAGAGGACCCTTCCTTCTTATCCCATGACAGCTTATTTTGCTTAAGAGCCTTTGGTGAGGGACCTTGTCAAAGGCTTTCTGGAAATCTAAGTACACTATATCCACTGGATTCCCCTTGTCCACATACTTGTTGACCCCTTCAAAGAATTCTAGTAGATTGGTGAGGCATGATTTATCTTTACAAAAACCATGCTGACTCTTCCCCCAACAAATTATGTTCATCTATGTGTCTGACAATTTTTTCCTTTACTATAGTTTCAACCAGTTTGCCCAGTACTGAAGTCAGGTTTACCAGCCCATAATTGCCAGAATCACCTCTGGAGCGCTTTTTAAAAATTGACATCACATTAGCTATCCTCCAGTCATCTGGTACAGAAGCCCCCAAACAGGGAAAGAAACTACTACACTAACTATTCTATACCAATTTCACTTATGTAACAGTAGACAGTTTTACAAATTACATACAAACAAGAACAACTCTCTTAGCTGACTATGGGCTTATCTTCACTACTGAGGAGATCGACGCTGCTGCAATCAATGCAGCGGGTGTCGATTTCACGGGCCTAGTGCTGACCCGCTAAATTGATGGCAGAGCGCTCTCCAGTACTCCAGCTCCCCAAGAAGATTAAGGTAAGTCAAACAGAGAGCATCTCCCGTCGATGCAGCACAGTAAAGATACCGGGGTATGTCAACCTAAGCTACGTTGATCTCAGCTACGTTATTCACATAGCTGGAGTAGTGTAACTTAGGTCGACTTACCCTGGTAGTGAAGACAAGCCCTAAGAGTGTGAAGGAACATGAGGTTGTGACTCAGGTCATGCACTGGTAAGAAGGAACTGGAGAGACATCAACCCGCACTCTCTCTCGGCACGAGGAGACGCACTACACACATACGTGTCAATGGACACTGGACACTGCTAAAAAACACTTCTGGACCCGTTCATGGCGCGCATGTGCATCCACGTGTGGAATACACATAGGGACCATCACCCGAAGAAGAAGCATTTCCACAGAGCTTTGAAACTGAAGTGCTAAATATTATAATTTCTGGTAGCTCACAATAACTATTACTACAAACTATCATTTGCTCTAACAGTACTTGCTTCATAATTTAAAGGTATGGAGAGCTACAACAGTAGTTACATTAACAGGAGGGCTAGAACAGGAGGAAGTGAAACTAAAAACAGTAATAGCTAGTAACTAAAATATCATTCACAGGACAGCTCTATCTACTTGGTTTGCAAATGACCCACATCCGTAGAGGTATGAGCCGGAGTGTGATTGGGGGAAAGGTGGAGAAGAGAAGTGGGCGGGGAGTAGCATAACAGGCTAGCTGCTTTAGAAACTTTAATTTCCCCCTTCTCCCCCCCGCCCCACTGAGAATTCAAGTAAAGGTATGTAGTTCAAGACAGATTGTATCAAGGCCTCCCTGAAGACATCTGACTTATCTTCCCCCCGCCCAAACACACATACACACGACTTTCCAGGAAGTACAGAACTAGAGCATATGCATGTCAATTTTTCACCTTATTCCTCCTTCAAATGAAGATATATAATATCTATCACCCTGCTCCTCTCTGCTTTCCTACACGCGGTGCTTTACATCCTTTGGCTTTCCAATTCCACATCCCGCACCCCAATCTTGTAGGAACTATCTCGTAAATTCTATAGGTTGTGTTGCTAGCAACATACTCTACATGCTCTTGGCGCTCCCACAACAAGTACACACCCAGTATTATAGAGGCATGGTAGCAAGGTAGGGAGTAGGGAATTCTAATCCTAGTTCTACCACTGAGACTCTGCTTCAGTTTTCCCTTTTGCAAAATAGCAATATGTCGCCCAGTCTTCAGAGGTGCAGAGGATTAGTGTTTTAAAAAATACCCTGAACTTATAAAGCAGTATATAAAAGATAATTATTATTTACCCATTAATTAATAAATGTGACCACCAAGATTGGCCAGCAGCACGCTCCATTATTTCTTTGCTCTCAAAGTTCTCTCTATCTTGGTAATAATAATGATGCTCCTCTTCTACCATATCACAGCAAAGGAACAACACCGTTATCAGTCAGGCAAGACACTGACAAACATTGACTCCCTTCCTTTCCCCCCTATGACTGGAGGGATATTAACAGGCCACTTCGCCATGAATGGTCCCTTGAAATATGTTAACTACGTACGCTAAACATTCTGTTTTACCTTGTATTTAGCTGCGACACGGAGTACATTTCCCAGACCTGAAGAGCTCTATGTACGCACAAAAGCTTGTCTCTCCCACCAACAGAAGAGATGTTTTTCTTCACCCACCTGGTCTTGAAAAAGTCAGGTATCTGTTGGCTGTTTGCTGTGGACCAATCATGTCTTTTATTTTGTACCTTATAAAATAACCATGTTTTAGGAATCTATATTAAGAACTATCCCATATATTTTAAAGGAAATAGCAATTATTGCAACGAACCCAGGGGGTTTGCCTCATGCATGCTAAAAACTTAAGTAAATGGAAACATATGAACTTTTAATCAGTTTGTGGTATATGAAAATTTCCTATACGTTTGAATCAAAACAGTCTTTTGTTTTAACTTCTTACATTTTAATAAGCCCCACAAAGTATAGCTAATGCATTCCTAATTCTGATGCCTGACAAGTTAACAATCGAAGATGAATCCTCGCACTATGATCTGCACCTTTTTTTCATGCTCTGTAAATTACCACAGCATACAGAACGCAATCAAAATGTAAAACACCTTGTATAAATCCTAGCTGTTACAATTACCTTCAGCACCAAAAAGTCAGAGTTTGAGAAAATCTTCAATTTCCGCAGCACACAAAAATATCTTCCATATCTTATTAATGTTACACCCATCTCTGCTTCCTGGCTAAAATTGTCAAAGTGCACATAGTAACATTTAACCACTACAGGTAAGTGATTTTATATATAAAATGTGCCTGGTTACATTTTTATTAATGTAAGACAATAGCAGCCTTGGACAACAATCATTCAGCAATATGCACTATAACATTACTTCATAAAAGCAATTAACATTACAAACAGGTTTAAACTTAAAGAGGGCAATTAAATGTATTTTAGTGGTTAATACAAAGACCCCAATCTCAGTGTGAGTTGTAATCTCAGCTCTCTCACTGTCTCTCTCTAGTTGGGGAAGTTAACTTAATCCTGGTATCTCCGTTTCTCCATCTGTAAAATGTGAATATTACACTTATCTACATCAGTAAAGCACTTTGAGATCCTTGGCTGAAAGACAATATTAAAATGCAAAGTGCTATTATTTCAAAGCAGATTTGATCAATGAGTCAAAAAGCTTTGCTATTAGTCTTTCACATACATCATTAAATCAGAAAGATTATCTGCTTATTATATTTGTTCTACCACCATAAATATAACTTCATTTTTGTTATAACATGTTGCACCCATTTTTTCTATTACCATATTCTTCTTTTCCAAATTCCACCTGCCCTATTTTCAGATGCATAAAGGACTGTATGTATTTGACAGAGAAATACAAGCTATATGGGGTATAATAGATGAACAAATTTGTTTTTGTTTTTTTGTTAAAAATTTGTGAACTATCAGAAATTCAGTTCAGGCTTCGTGGCTAACTAGAACAATTTATACCCAGTATCTAGAACTGAAAATCCTTCTGAAGATTAAGAATCTGAAGCTCTACAAACCAGTGACAGCTGAAACATACCAGTCCATCCAGCAACGGATATTTTGAAGCCATGAAACATGAGAAATCTAATCCTGGTCAAACATTACTTCTGACATTCAACCCAGATGTGCTTTGCCTCTATCTTTTGGCTCACAGCAACTATGCCATATTGTTTGCCAAAGTATAAAATGCAAGAGATTGTGTTCTCCCTTTCAGCATGAAACATTTTTCCAAACATCAATGGCAGAAAAGATCTGAGTAATCTATTCTAAATGCTACTGCAGGTCTTCAGCATTGTACTTCCATCTTTGTAATTCAGAGAATAGGATTCACCACGCAAGAGATCTCCTAATTTAAGAAGTTGTCTGTTATATGGGTCTCAAACACACACTCATGGGTGGCCCAGGTCAGCTGACTCAGGCTCGGGATGCAGGGCTGTAAAACTTGTGTGTAAATCTAATGGTACCTGAGCCCGAACAGCTACACAGCAATTTTTAGCCCCACAAGCCAGAGTCAGCTGACCCAGGCCAGCCATGGCTCTTTTATTCCAGTGTAGACAGACCAGACATATCCTCAGATCAAATAACTAGACACAGATAAGGAGAGCAAAGGAGCAAATACATGCATATTTTGGAGTCTCTTCTCATATTTATTTAAAGGCCTGATGTTCAGACTGATTTATTATGAAAACTACTTCTCTATAAGTGCCCTCAATCTACTTTTTAACATATTACTCTCGTAACCGCCTTCGTTAAAACAAAAAAACAACATAAGATACATCTTATGAAGAATCGTGCACTGTAGTGTGTGGGTGCTGGGTGGCATTGGTGGCCTGTGATATACAGGTCAGTTTTCCACTTCTCCCAAGAAGTACCCAAACAGTTGCTTCTGAAGGCGTTTGACAGGATGAATGGGTTAAGTAAACTAGCAGGCTACCAAGACTGATCTATGTGCAACTGAAGCTTTCTAGAAGGGTGGGGATTGTCTCCTATTTCAATTGTGCACACTTCCCCACTGTGATGGGAGCAACTTCAAGTACCAACAGCAAGTGTTCCAGACCACCAAAATTCCAAGCACCACAGTTTAAGATTCATTAAGCTGGACTATTGGCTTCCCCAAACTCACTTTACACAGGTAAGAGACATCTGACAATATAAAGATTTGCAGAACATGGGATCGCCTTTAAGATAATTGTAGAAAATACAGGAAGGAGGACAACCCTAGTAGGTGATGTGAAGAGGCAAAGTTACTGATGAAGTCAAGGATGTTCCATGGGAAAGGTTGAGTAAGGCTAGAAATCATGGAGAAATAGCAAACCAGATGCCAATGTGTGGTATGGATTTCTCAACATGTGTGGTCAAGTCTCCATATCTTGTTCTACAAAGTTTAAACAAATGCATTTTCTCCTTAGTTAAATAATTGTGTTCTTGTAAGTTGCAATCCTAAAAAAGAGAAATTGAGAAGCAGTCAGAAAACGTTTGTGCTTCCTTTCAGAATATTATTTATAAAAAAAACCCTATCAATTCTATGGACGATGGAATCTCTTGAGACAGCAAAACTAATTTAAATCCTTCTACTCCCAAGTGAATATATGCTATTTATGATAACGTAGTCAGATAAGAAGTTGTAACAAACAAAATTGTTTGTAACAGCAGCAAATCTGACTTCTCACCCACAAATGATGGCATTTCAAATCATAGAAGTATTACTTTGAGGCAATGCTTAGCGTTGTTTCATACATTGTCCAAAAATATAAAAAATACTGAAGACAATTTTTCACTCCTCTCGAGAACTTAAGATTCTCTTAGAAAGTACTATTTGTTAGGCTTTGTTTTGCTTGTTTTTAAAGGGAGCAGATACTGCAACTTCTATGCTTATTCAAGTAAAATGTGTTTTAAAATCCATTTACAAACTTTTTATGACACGTTTATGCTTGAACAATACATTTTTATATGCTGTTGAGCTTTCTAGCCATGCATTCAACAGCTCACAGCCCTGTTGCCATGTATGTAAATGCAGGTAAAGTTCCATGGCCGTATTTTTCAACAGTTGGGGGGAGGGAGGGACGGACCACATCTACAGCGGCAATATAGTTCTACCTAAGGCAGGTAGAGTTTTAAAAATCATTGCTGGCAAAAGGCTACCTTTGCTGCTCAGGAGGCTGAAATTAATCTTACATACCTGTTCTAACTTAGATAGGAAATTCAGCTTACACTGCAACAAAAATTAGTTAGCTAACTTGTCTTTAAATGAAAAAAGCTGCACAAGGTGTAAGTGGTCAATATTCAGAGCACTGTAACTAGAGAAGTTCACTCCACAATGCACAAGTAAGCTCCTTTTTCAAGGGCATAGTTATAAGATATTTTCTATTCATTCAACAGTCCCCAGGGGATAAATGGGATAATATATTACCTTATTTATCTACTTTGCTATTTAGAACATCAATGGGCTTCAATATTTAGAATAGCCTGTCATAACAAGCTATGGGAAAATTAATGAAGCAGCTGCACACCATTAATGCAAAGTGATCAATATTTTACCTAGGGAAAAATTGCAATGTACAATATCAGAACTACTTAAATCACAGAGCTAAAGATACAAATAAGTAAATACCTTCCTCTTAAGATGTTCTATATCGACCTTGAGATTTAAAAAAAAAAAAAAAAAAAAAAAAAAAACCTTAAGTGTACATGCAAAATAAATGGCAAACTACAGAGTAAATCTGATCAATTACAAAGCCATCACATTTATCATTTTAGCAGTTCCAATCATATTTCAATATATAACCTGGTGATTTTACTTCCTGATCTGATTAAACCCTCACAGTAAGGTCATCAGCTCCTTACACAAGAAAATGGACTTGAAGAAATAACCAAGCATTCACAAAGAAAAATTAATAATTAATCCAGTAAATGTCATTGTAATAAATCAGAGGAAATGTTTATTTTTCTCAAATAAGATGACCAATGAATGGAACTGGGTGGCTGCCAAAAAGCATTTTGAGAGTATTCACTCTCATGGAAGTATTCACTCAAGTGTTCTCATGGAATGCTCATTTTGTGCACTTTAATGTTCATACTGCAAATGGTATATTTTATACAGAGTGGCACAGATTTCCCTCACACTCCATTCCAGAGCCCTGGCACAGAGGTAACTAAATTGTCCAGACTTGGACCTTACTGTATCTATCACAGTTAGGAATAGGCATGTTCACATTACTACTTTATGTGAACATGACTAGGAAAAAATCCAAAAAGCTAAATATGAATTCAGTACCAAATCAGGGAATCTTACAGTAGCCTTGTTTTACTAGGAATGATGCTTCACGAAAAGACTGCGGCCCAAAAAATAAAAGGTTAAAAATTTCTAAAATTATTTCATTTGGAAGTGGAATACTTTTCAAAGCAGAACTCCACGTTTATTGTTTGGAAGATTTGTGACCAGCAAACCTTCAATTTGCAATATGCTAAGGCTGGAATTTTGGTAGCCAGGATTGGATTTTCAAAAGCACCTGACAATTTAGGAACCACAGCTCCCAGTTGAAGATTAGTGGGATTCATGCTCCTAAATCACCTGGGTATAAGAAAATAACTCTTACTGAATTTCACAGGGATTTGGGCACCTAACCCTTTTTGGGCACCTAATCCCAACCCAAAATAATGTGTTTGCTCAAGGGACTAGAGAAGGAACAGAGGAAACAAAATCAAGCAACTATTGATTTACTTCTGTTTAGTCTATGAGGTAGGATCAGAGTATAAAATAGGGAAAGAACAAGTCCAAAATTACTTAGACAAGTTAGATGCCTTCAATTCACCAGGGCCTGATGAAATGCATCCTAGAATACTCAAGGAGCTGACTGAGGAGATATCTGAGCCATTAGCACTTATCTTTGAAAAGTCACAGAAGACAGGAGACATTCCAGAAGACTGGAAAAGGGCAAATATAGTGCCCATCTATAAAAAGGGAAATAAGGACAATCTGGGGAATTACAGACCAGTCACTTAACTTTTGCATCCAGAAAGATAATGGAGCAAATAATTAAGCAATCAATTTGCAAACACCTAGAAGATAAGGTGATAAATAGTCAGCACTAATTTGTCACGAACAAATCGTGTCAAACCAACTTGATAGCTTTCTTTGACAGATAACAAGCCTTGTGGATAGGGGTGAAGTGGTAGATGTGGTATATCTTGACTTTAGTAAGGCTCTTGATACTGTCTTGCATGACCTTCTCATAAATAAACTAGGAAAATACAACCTAGATGGAGCTACTATAAGGTGGGTGCATAGCTGGTTGGAAAATCATTCTCAGAGAGTAGTTATCAATGGTTCACAGTCATGCTGGATGGGCATAACGAGTGGGGTCCCGCAGGGATCAGTTCTGGGTCTGGTTCTGTTCAATATCTTCATCAGTGATTTAGATAGTGGCATAGAGAGTACACTTATAAAGTTTGCGGATGATACCAAGTTGGGAGAGGTTGCAAATGCTTTGGAAGAAAGGATTAAAATTCAAAAAGATCTGGACAAACTGGAGAAATGGTCTGAAGTAAATAGGATGAAATTCAATAAGGACAAATGCAAAGTATTCCACTTAGGAAGGAACAATCAGATGCACACATACAAAATGGGAAATGACTGCCTAGGAAGGATTACTATGGAAAGGAATCTGGGGGCCATAGTGGATCAAGAGCTAAATATGAGTCAACAGTGTAACACTGTTGCAAAAAAAAGCAATCATCATTTTGGGATGTATTAGCAGGAGTATTGTAAGCAAGACAAGAGAAGTAATTCTTCTGCTTTATTCCGCGCTGAATACTCAACTGGAGTATTGGTGTCCAGTTCTGGGTGCCACATTTCAAGAAAGATGTGGACAAATTGGAGAAAGTCCAGAGAAGAGCAACAAAAATGATTAAAGGTCTAGAAAATATGACCTATGAGGGAAGATTGAAAAAATTGGATTTGTTTGGTCTGGAGAAGAAAAGACTGAGAGGGGACATGATAACAGTTTTCAAGTACATAAAAGGTTGTTACAAGGAGGAGGAGGAAAAATTGTTGTTCTTAACCTCTGTGGATAGGACAAGAAGCAATGGGCTTAAACTGCAGCAAGGGTGGTTTAGGTTGGACATTAGGAAAAGCTTCCTGTCAGAGTGGTTAAGGACTGGAATAAATTGCCTAGGGAGGTGGTGGAATCTCCATCATTGGGGATTTTTAAGAGCAGGTTGGACAAACACCTGTCAGGGATGGTCTAGATAATACTTAGTCCTGCCTTGAGTGCAGGGGACTGGACTAGATGACCTCTCGAGGTCCCTTCCAGTTCTATGATTCTATGCTCTACACAGGTAAATTTAGAAAAATTTGCCTACCCTCCAATTTCAGATTATCTGACTCAACAGAACTTATCATCATCATTATAGTCAGCCTTTGGGGTATACTGTGACTCTATGAAAGCTATAAACAATATTCTTACTGCAGTAATTTGGACTGAAAGATACTGGTGTGAACTTTATTGACATGCAAATGACAACCCAGTAATCACAGAGTTATCCACGAGGTATTGAGGTAAAGCTACCAATGAGCCATTTTATTCCAGGACATCATCATGAGATTTCATAACAGATCTTACACGGTAACTATGCAATTACTGTGTCACCACTACATTTAAAGGATGTTGAGTGATTCAGCAGCTTCTTAAGCTATAAGCATTTCCTCAGCAAGTTTTAACAACCTTACATTAATTTGCTTTTAAAGCAGTCTAGATCTTCCATGCTAAGAAACAACTAGCAGGTACCCTTAGACACATTCATCTTGGTGTTCTGGAGGATTCTATACAGGATCTATTTTTATATGCAAGTTATGGGGTGATTTACAATTGCAATATATGAACGTTAAACACATCTATGGTGGAGGTCATGTTACAGTGCAGTGTTTTTCCGACAGAGCAAGCACATGATAGGTGGTCTACAGAGAGCTGAAGGATCACATAGTGGTAGTTACTCCTTTGTGTTTGAATCTGGTTCTACAAATATTTTCTTCAAGAACAATAACCTGGAAGACTCTACAATCAATGTGACACAGGGATCCAGTCTACCTGTCTCCTCTAGGGGGGTTACTGCTGCATACAAAATTGACAGACCCCTTTTTAAAGAACCCTTTTCCATAGTTTGTTTCAGTGTTGTAGCCGTGTTGCTCTCAGGATAGTAGAGAGACAAGGTGGGTGCAACAAGTTTTCAAGATCCACAGAGTTCCTCTTGAAGAGCAACTCAGTGTAACTCGAAAGTTTGTCTCTTTCACCAGTAGAATTTGGTCCAATAAAAGAAATTACCTCACCCATCCTGTCCTTCCTAGAGGCATTTTATTCTCTTTTATATAGCATCTGTTTCTCTAACCAGAGCAAATGCCCATTTTGCTGGGCTGGAACATCTGTCCTTTTTTATTTGTCACAATTAAATAGGATTAGCCATTCAAGCTTACTTTCTTTTTCTGACTCCTTACTATTTTTTCCCAGGAAAGGATCACTTCCTGGTGGACTCTTATTAAGCTACCTGGGGCCTGCCTTCATAATCCAATTGTTGACAAATTTTATTTCAAATTTCCTGATGTGACATCAGTAATATAGTAATATAGATGCATCACTGTTTAGATATAGTTAATTAATGTATTATAAGGTTTTCAAAGATTGTTGATGTGAATTGCAATTTAACATTGATTGTCTCATGGATCACATCCTCACAAATGGACCTCCTCCCTTCTCATTCGTAATCCTATAACATTGCTACAGAAACTATAGCAATTTTCTTCCATGGAAAAAATAACTGTAGGAACTATCAAGAATATCTAGCAGTCTCTTAAAACAATTCAGCAGCTGGAAACAAGGAGAGCCAGCATCATGCAACCAACAAAATGGACTGTGGTTCAACAGTGGTGTATGGACTACAGTTTGGGAATTCATTCCACTTTTCTGAGTAGTGCAAAAACCTGCAGCTGGTAACAACCATATTAGAAACTAAATTTATCATGCTGCTGTAAAAGAACTGGACTCTAAGCCGCCATATTATCCAGGATGGGACCAGGAACAGCCTTATCCATTTTGCCAGCCAGGGAAGAAAATGTCCCATCCCCCACTATCTCCCCTCCAAATTGGCCAATCATCAAGGGAACAAAAACAGCCAGTTAATCAGAGAGAGCAAAGCAAAGACAGGTACATATGATTTTTCAAGGTGCAATCCAGACCAGTGAGGGGCTGTGTCACCCCTGCCCAGCAACCTTGGGTGCCTTATAATGACTTGCTTCTGTAGCTCCAATCTGGCCTGCTCTCAAATAGCCTGCCACATGTGCATAGCTGCAGCCTGCCAGCCACCCTCCAGTCTCACACTGGCTTCCACCAGCCTTGAGAACCACATGCAGGGTGACCCTAACATACTCTCAAGTCCCAGATTTCCCCCCCCCCCCCAAATGTGTACTCTATATTTCACTGTCCAACCTGGACAGTTCATATAAGAAAGGTCTGTTGTCCCTGTAAGGGAACAATATACAACAACTTGCCACTGTAAATGGAGTTACCCACACAGTTCGTAATACTGGATTAATTTTGATTAAAGGAAAAAAGTTTATTTAACTACAGAGATTAATTTTAAGTGATTACAAGTAATAAGGCATTAAAGTCAGAAATGGTTACAAGAGAAATAAGGATAAAACACTTTCTAACTTGAACTAGACTTCGTTTAACATGAAGTCCTTATCACAGGTTCCCAGTATCATTTTAAGTTTCAGGTCAGGATCTGCATCCAGAATCCATAGGCTGTTTCTTTTATTATCTTAGGTGGAAAGAGAGATGGACAGGGAGAGGCAACTTGTGGTGTTTTGCCCCTCACTTTTATAGTTCAGTGACCCTTTGAAATGCATTTCCCTGAGAGAAACCTCTAGATAAAAGTTCTTTCCAGCTGACAGCAAGGAGACAGAATGGCCACTTGATAGCTGTTGGCCGAACAGCTTTGATGACACCTTGCCTTTTGTCTTTGAAAAACAGGTTTACCCATTTCCCAGACTTGTCTAGTAAACACACTTCAGTCATAATTTCAGCTTATGTTCATAACTTCACATATAATGTTGCTACATATGTTTTTCCATGAAATTATAGACCAGTCAGTTACTGTTTTTCAAATGATACCTTACAAGACATATTTTGTACAAAGATTATTACAATAGCAGGTAGAGTGTGAATACAAGGGAGCATTCCGTCACAGCACAGAAGTCTGGCACCCGCTGGAAGAGGGTGCCCAGCGTGACTGCTCTGCTTGCCTATCCCTAGAACCAGCCCTGGCTGGGATATTGGGAGAAGTGCTGTTTACCCCCATGGCAAACAGCATTTATTTATTTATTTATTTGCTTTGATACTACTTTAGTTAGAGCTGCTCAAATGCACCTCCCACCAACATAATCACTAGAAACCAGGGAAGTCACCAGTTAAGACAGCCTTCACTTCCGTGTCTTAAAACCAAGCCACAGCATTATCCAAATGAACACTCAAACTCTTCATTCGCAACAAATCTCCCTTGCATTGACAACCGCACCTGAATCACATTTAAACACACCCACTTAACTCTGACCTTACCTAGGTAAAAGTATATTCTTTGTGGACAGGCGTATGAGTTAAGTGTTATTTCTACAAGGAAAGTGTGAGATTTCTGGTAAGGTGATGTATTTCAGTGTGGTATACAGGAATTTTGTAGGTATAAAGCCATAAGGTACCACAATAACCGTCTAGTCACACCTCCTGTGTAACACAGGCCAATACACATGCCTGCATTAATTCCTGTTTGTACTAAATCATATCTTTTAGAAAAACAACTAACATTGATTTAAAAATGACCAGTAATGAAGAATCCCCTACAATACTTGGTAAGTTGTTAGCACTCACTGTTACAAATTTGCAGAGAAAAGTAGCTTGCAGAACTTGACAGTTCTGAGAAATAATTGCTTAAATTTAAACATGACCTATGCCTAGACACTATGGGAATGAATATAAGTTCAATGTTAGGAGTTTTCAGTGACTGACTTTCAAACAGGAGAAACTAAAAAACTTTTCCAGACATTTAGTAAAATGCTATTTTTTAAAATGTTTCCTCCATCGCAGTTAGTAAATATTGGACCAAAAAAAGTAGAGAATTCAGCTAACCCATGAAAAGTTAGAGAGTTGAAGAAAGAAGCAAAATATAATCAAAATGTGAAACTGAGGAACTTTTGTCCTGGTTTAAGTGCAAATTCAATAGCAACTTGACAGAATTTAAGGTATTTACTGAGAATACATAATCTGCTGATGAGAAAGTGAAGTATGCATACTGGGTGCTGAGGTACAACTGAGATATAAAGTACACCTAGATGGAGACAACTGTCAAGGCTGATTTCCCCACTCTGGCACTTTGAGTGCAGAAGGTGGGGGCCCGCAAGGATTTTAAAAACTAATATTAGCCACTCCAGGCTGGTATTAAACTCCCAAGGTCACAGATTCTCTCTGACTTTAGATGGGTAGATGCTGCCACCACCCAAATGCAAGCCCCTCCCCCTTTTTGAGAACCCAGGAAGGAACACTTGGGAATTCCTTCCTGTGGGGTACCCTCAAGCCATTTCACCCCTCTTCCTGGGAAGAGCTGACAAAAACACAAAGGAAATCAGCTGTTGTCACCAGCTAATTAAACAACATATGCACAAACCTTAGGGATACAAAAATCCAATCCTGTTCTTAAAAAAAGGTAAATATTTTTAAACCCCAAAACAAAGGAAATACATTTGGAACTTAGGCTTTTTGCTAGATCTTAAAAGAAACAATTACAAAAATTAAGTATCAAGATAGCTGTCTTGAGGTTAAGCTTAAAGGTTACAAGCAAAACAAAAGCATCTGGGGTTCGCACAGAGGAGGCCATAAGAGAAAAAGGAATAAAAGAAATAACCCTAATCGCGTCTTCCTAGACATTCCCTGATTACTTACATATTTGGGGTTTCAGATAAGTAGGGTTGAGGTATGATTTGATGTATTTTCATACCTGGTTTTAAAGGTGCTTACAGCATTACTGCTCTGTCTCTCCACTCTTCAGAGAACAACAACCAACAAAGGGAAGTTTTTTTCCCAATTTTAAGAAGTTCTAGCCCTCCCATTGGTTCTTTTGGTCAGGTGCCCACTCCTTTTCTTTTACCTAGCCAGGAAGACTTTTTAACCCTTTAGAGGTAAAGCAAGCACAGAACAGCCACCAAGAGGGACTTTATAGCTAACTGGCTGGCTGGGTGTCCATAAAGGGAGCTCGCCCCCCCCCGCCCCTTTATTTATCACAACAACAAACAAGGGCATGTGAATGTAGAGCTTTAAAATAAAAACTGATATGGGCTATCCTGTATGCTTATCCTAACCTAGCCATGAGAGATGTCAAATAGCACTCTCCAATAGCCATACAGCCAATAAAATATGCCCTGCATTCGGAGGCACAGTTTCATCATCCTGGACATGGAACCTGTACTTCTGTTGTACAGTCAAAAGTCTTTTTGTTTTAAGTGATGTGCTCTTTGGACATTATTTATGATAAGGGCTCTGTGTTTCTTCCACATTAAACACAAATAGGGTTAATTTTAGGTCAAATAATTCACGTTCCTCTTGGTTTGACGAGATTATATTATACTTTCATAGTATCTTATAAACAGTATTTTAAAGAGATCTACATTGTGAGTAACTGAGCAGGAAAACAAATATTACACAATCCTATACATAGAACTATTGCTAACTTAAGCTGAGTCAGCAAAAAAAAAATCATATAGCTAGAAGAATGAACATTAAACATCGGAATTTCTCAGTCCTGACACACACTGCCATTCTTACAATATCAGACTAAACAGGATCTTAATGGCAAATATAGCCCTATTTCTGATTAATGTGGAGAATTATTGAGTAATATGTTCCAATCCAAATGCTACTTCAAAATTCCTTTGGCCTGAAAACAGATAATTCACTTAAATACAGGGCTTATAAGTTTCTTTTTGGATCAAAAGTTTGCTATCGCAGTTAAATGTGCCAAAATGAAACCAAATTGCCATAGACAATTTTCTATTTAATGTTAATTTCATTTTTATTTTAAGATTTGAAGTCTAATTAAAACTTTTTGCAGCACTTCCTCAAGTTACTGACAGCCATTTTCTCAGAAAGCACAAAACTTTTTGACTTCCAACAGTACTATGTATATAATTATCAAATGATCTACAAATATTCTTTACTACATACCAAAGTTTTTAACAGGTTTCCCTATCAAATGTGAAGAGCTATTCACTTGAAATTAAAGAACCATTAAGTGGATCAATTGTCCCCCCCTCCTGCTTTTTCCCTCTAAGACAGACTTTCAAGCAGCATATCCAGTTCCAATTCTGACAATCTGACCTTAAAATTAATCATCTCCACAACAGGCAATTAGGATGTGACACTAAGGGTATGTCTACACTACGAGGGTAATTCGATTTTACTTAAATCGAATATGTGGAATCGATATTGCAAAGTCGAACGTGTGTGTCCACACTAAGGACACACTAAGGACAGTAATTCGACTTTGTGAGTCCACACTAACGGGGCGAGCGTCGATATTGGAAGCGGTGCACTGTGGGCAGCTATCCCACAGTTCCCGCAGTCCCCGCTGCCCATCGGAATTCTGGGTCGAGCCGCCAATGCCTTCTGGGTAAAAAAAATTTGTCGTCATCCGTCCGTCACTAACGCCCTCCCTCCCTCCATGAAAGCGCCGGCGGGAAATCAGTTCGCGCACTTTTCTGGTCAGTGACAGCGCGGACGCCACAGCACTGCGATCATGGATCACGCTGCGACCATCGCTGCACTTGTGGCCGTTCTCAACACCTCGCAGCTTATCATACACCTTTCCCTGAGGCAGATACAGAGAAATCGGGCGAGGAGGCTACGGCACCGCCGTGAGAGCCTGAAGTCGGAGAGTGGCACAGAGCTGTCAGAAACCACGAGCCCCAGCGCCCAGGACATCACGGTGGCAATGGGGCATGTGGATTTTGTTGAACGGCGATTCTGGGCCCGGGAAACAAGCACGGACTGGTGGGACCGTATAGTGCTTCAGGTCTGGGATGAATCCCAGTGGCTGCGAAACTTTCGCATGCGGAAGGGGACTTTCCTCGAACTTTGTGAGTTGCTGTCCCCTGCCCTGAAGCGCAAGGACACCCGCATGCGAGCAGCCCTCACTGTCCAGAAGCGAGTGGCCATAGCCCTCTGGAAGCTTGCAACGCCGGACAGCTACCGGTCAGTCGCGAACCACTTTGGTGTGGGCAAATCTACCGTGGGGGTTGTTGTCATGCAAGTAGCCAAGGCAATCGTGAAGGTACTGCTCCCAAAGGTAGTGACCCTGGGAAACGCGCAGGTCATCATAGATGGCTTTGCCGCGATGGGATTTCCAAACTGCGGAGGGGCTATCGATGGGACTCACATCCCTATCCTGGGACCGGACCACCAGGCCAGCCAGTACATCAATAGAAAGGGCTACTTTTCAATGGTGCTGCAAGCACTGGTGGACCATCGGGGACGGTTTACAAACATCTACGTCGGATGGCCGGGCAAGGTTCATGACGCTCGTGTGTTCAGGAACTCTGGTCTGTTTAGACGGCTGCAGGAAGGTATTTACTTCCCAGACCACAAAATAACTCTTGGGGATGTGGAGATGCCTACAGTCATCCTCGGGGACCCAGCCTACCCGCTAATGCCCTGGCTCATGAAGCCCTATACTGGCGCCCTGGACACAGAAAAAGAACTGTTCAACTACCGTCTCAGCAAGTGCAGAATGGTGGTGGAGTGTGCTTTTGGCCGTCTCAAAGGGAGATGGAGAAGCTTACTCACTCGCTGTGATCTCAGTGAAACCAATATCCCCATCGTTATTGCAGCTTGCTGTGTGCTCCACAATCTATGTGAGAGCAAGGGGGAGACCTTTATGGCGGGGTGGGAGGTAGAGGCAAATAGCCTGGCCGCTGATTACGTCCAGCCAGACAGCCGGGCCATTAGAAGATCCCAGCGGGACGCCCTGTGCATCCGGGAGGCTTTGAAAGCTAGGTTCCTGAGTGAGCAGGGCAACCAGTGACTTTTCAGTTTGTGGACAGAGAAGCTGAACCTGCCCCCGTTTCTTTAGCCAGTTCATTTTGACTATCCTCTCCAGTTACATACCCCCTTCACCCCCTTCCCCTTCCCAAAAAATAAAATCATTTCGATTTTGTTAATGAACAGCGTTGTCTGTATTGCTGTTTTCGCGGGAATATTTTAAACCGGGGACGCAGACTGTGGCGGGGGGCGGGTTCAGTGTTCTGATGCAAATGATGCTTCTAAACTCCCGGAATGACAGGCTCCGCACTGGTGGACTGGTTATTTCAATGGAGAACATGAAAAACACCTCCCAGACTGACCAGGGTAACCAGTGACTGCACTGTGTATGTGTCCTGATGCTGGACCTGACACCGCCTCTGTACCCTGCTAAAGGTCACTGTCCTGTCCAATTACCAAGCCCCTTCCCCCCCTCCAGACAGACTCTCCCTCAAAAGAACCTGACTGAAACAGTAATGGAGAGAAACAAACATTTTATTGCGAACCAGACATGAAACGTGGGGTGTGAAACTTGGACGGGGGCTTGTGTGAGGTGGGTGGGAAAGGACTTATGAAATTTTGGGGAATGTCAGCCTTCTAGTGCTAGAGCAGTCTGCAGGGGTTGACTGAAAGTTTTAACGGCCCTTGCCGCCCCTCCTTCTTTGGAGTTTGGGTGAGGGTGGTGTGGGACTTGGTGGCGGGTGAGGGCGGTTACAGATAGACTGCAGCGGGGCTCTGTCCTCCTGCCTCCGGTCTTGCAGAACATCCACAAGGCGCCGGAGCGTGTCCGTTTGCTCCCTCATTAGTCTAAGCAGCTTTTCAGTAGCCTGTTGGTCCTCCTGACGCCACCTCTCCTCCCGTTCCATGACTGCTCGGTGCATTTGTGACAAGTTCTCCCTCCACTGTGTCTGCTGGGCTGCCTGGGCTCGGGAGCAGTCCATTAGTTCTGAGAACATGTCTTCACGCGTCTTCTTCTTCCTCCGCCTAATCTGCGCTAGCCTCTGGGAGTGTGCTGAGAGGCTGGGTTGGGAGACAGTCGCAGATGTGTCTGTGTGAATTGTGAAAAGGGAGTGAATTCCTGAGACAGATAAATGAAATTGTATACAAAGAACCTAGTCTTTCTCTGTGAACAAGACCATGCACTGCACCTCTCACATGCGCACTCAGGACAAGGTCGAATTTTCGGCCGTCGCCTTCAGTGCCTGTGGACTTGCGGAGGTCTTGGACTGTTCAGAGAACTGTGGCTGGAGACCTGAACTTCTGGAGCGGGCAATAATGGTAAGCCGCAGACTTGTGGCTGCTTAAAACTCCAGCAGTAGCACTGGCCTCCTTTCACATTGAAAGCAATGCCAGTCTCTGCTGCCAGCAATCAGGACAGCATCAACTCTGCCCCTGTCCCACCCCCTCGCGGCTGTCCCAGGGAAAGATCCCTGTATGCTGCCCCTCTCCCTCCACCGCGTGGCTGTAAAGCAGTCCCAATACTAACATTCCCCTCCCTAATTCAAAGCAGGGCGTCATGAGCGACATCACCCTCCTGAGGATCCCGGACACCCAGAGAGAACGCATGCTGCGGGAAAGCATGCAGAAACCGGGGCCGTATGCCGCCATGCTATGTCGGGCCATGATCCCGGAGTACTTGATTGTGGCGTGGAGGGGGCATGTCTGCTACCACGGAGGGCCCACTAAGATCGCCCTACCCCGGAACCTGATCAACAGGCTTGAGCTCTACCTCCACGAGACCTACGAGGAGTTCTCCTACGAGGATTTCTCGTCGATCCCCGGCCACATTGACCGGATTTTCGCGTAGGTGCACTGGGACTATGGAGTGGAGCGTCTTGGGCCTGGGAATCATGGAGTAACGGACATTGTGAAAATTTTTTAAAACACTTGGGACTAAATTGAGAAGAGGCCAAGACAGAGAAATCATGAAAACCCATTTGTTACCTTTGTAAATATTCCTGTTTTGTACCTGATTATTTTTTTACTAGTTTACAGAACTTTTATAAATGTACATTGTTAATAGTATAAATATTACCGTTCTGTTTTAAATAAATGTTTACATGTTTACAGCACTTACTGCTTGATCCTTCCCCTGATTCTGTGTCCGGGGTAAGGGATGGGGACGGTTGGTACGGGATCTCGGTAAGGGTGATGAAGAGCTCCTGGCTGTCGGGGAAATCAGCGGTGCCAGCGCTGTCGACTGCCTCGTCCTCCTCATCTCCTTCTTCATCTTCCCCGTCCGCTGTCATGTCCGACGAGGAACCGGCCGCTGACATGATCCCATCCTCGGAGTCCACGGTCAGGGGTGGGGTAGTGGTGGCGGCCGCTCCCAGGATGGAATGCAGTGCCTCGTAGAAACGGGATGTGTGGGGCTGGGATCCGGAGCGTCCGTTAGCCTCTTTGGTTTTTTGGTAGCCTTGTCTCAGCTCCTTGATTTTCACGCGGCACTGCGTTGCATCCCGGCTGTAGCCTCTCTCTGCCATGGCTTTGGAGATCTTCTCGTAGATCTTAGCATTCCTTCTTTTGGAGCGCAGCTCTGAAAGCACGGACTCATCGCCCCACACTGCGATGAGATCCAAGACTTCCCGATCAGTCCATGCTGGGGCCCTCTTTCTATTAGATTGCACGGCCATCTCTGCTGGAGAGCTCTGCATAGTTGCCACTGCTGCTGAGCTCCCCTCGATGTCCAAAGAGGAACTGAGATTCAAACTGCCCAGACAGGAAAATGAAAATGAATTCAAATTTTCCCGGGGGTGTGGCTGGTCAGAGCATCCGAGCTCGGACTGCTGTCCAGAGCGTCAACAGAGTGGTGCACTGTGGGATAGCTCCCGGAGCTATTACCGTCGATTTCCATCCACACCTAGCCTAATTCGATATGGCCATGTCGAATTTAGCGCTAATCCTCTCGTTGGGGAGGATTACAGAAATCGATTTAAAGAGAGCTTTATGTCGAACTAAATGGCTTCCTGGTGTGGACGGGTGCAGGGTTAATTCGATATAACGGCGCTAAAGTCGACATAAAAGCCTAGTGTAGACCAGGCCTAAGGCTAATAGCAATTTAACTTTCAAAATCTTATGGAAAATTCTTATTGAGAGAACAATATGGTATAAAATGCAGGAGTCAATTAATGTTTAACTATACTAGGGTTCTCAAAAATGTATGCAATTTCTGTTACTTAGCTGAAGAACACACCTAAGACTTTCTGAATTGTGTTGGACTATCCTATCAGAACCTAAAATAAATAAATACACACATATATATATACATAGATATACATACACACACACACACACGGGAAGCAAAGCAATATGATTACTATTAGAAATTTAACATGAACTTTCTAAATTTAACCTAATAACCTGGAGTTTCACACAACAGACAAAAATGATCCAATCTAGGACAATAGTATTTTTACATACTTTATATTCTCTGAAGATGCCTTTGTTAGTTGTAACTAAGTCAATCAACACAGCTCCTATGTAATACCAATCAATTTTAGCCACCCCTAAAGATAATAATGCAGTATTGGAAAAAACCTCTTCATCTCAAGACTAGCATTTATACCCTCATCAATTCACCAACACCTGCTTCCCAAATTTAATTCTTTTAGTCAAGCCTTTTCACACATGTAAAACATTATAGATACACACCCACAAACTGGACACATCTGACAATTCAGGACTGATTCCTAGCATTTTACCAACTAACAGTTCTCAGCTGTATTCTGAAACATGCACATATACAGCTATGGCCTAAGACAACATATGACAATCACTCATTATAGTATAAATCAGCCAGTATTACACCATCTCAGTTGATAATATCGAGGAAACTGGTGTGCTGTAAGAGGAAGTTACTTACCTTCATAACTGGAGGTTCTTTGAGATGTGTGGTCCCTAACTGCATTCGACTATGGATATGCCTATGCTCCATGCGCCCAAAGCCAGAAAGTCTTGAAAGCAGGGTCTGTTAGTCTGTGGATGCATCCTCATGCCTCCAACCAAGAAGATAAAGAGCAGGATGGACTTCTGTACCTTCTGTACCACAAATCCAAGGATGATCCGAAGCAGAGGGGAAGGAGGGCAGGTAATGGAATAGGAAGTACGGACAACGCATCTCGAAGAATCTCCAGTTACAAAGGTAAGTAACTTTCTCTTCTTCTTTGAGTACTGGTCCCTTATGTGTATTCTAGGATGGGGTAGCTAATCTAATTATAAAACTTTTAGCTAAAACTCCTGGATAAAATTCTAAAAACTATTTACAAATATATACATATGTATTTACAGATCAATAGATAAAAGACGACAAAGCTCTGGACACTGGAGGTTCCAACCTGGACCATGATATGGGAAGAAGGAGCTGGAGAGGCCGTCAGTCCGCCCCGCCCTTTATCTCCTCGACTGGAGGCATAAGGAGAGCGAGGTCGTATGCACGGACTAATGGACACTGCTTTCAAGGTTATCCGGCTCCAGGAATATGAAACACATGCATACCCACAGTGGAATACACATAGGGACCAGAACTCGAAGAAGAACTGCTGTTTATTACATTGAAGAGATACGGGGCGGGGGCAGTATCTTTTATTGGACCAACTTCTGTTGGTGAGAGAGAAAAGCTTTCAAGCTACACAGAGCTCTTTTCCTGACTGGGGGAAAACTAAGGGGAGGGGGGTCAGTCAGGAGCAGCAGAGACCTGTCAAAAGACGCACAGTGATATGTGATGCATTTATTTTTGTTCCACTGTTTCCTTCCTGTCAATCAGTGTGGTGATTTCACCAAGTGCTCCCCATCCACTACTTCAATATTTATCAGGACCTGTACTTTTCAAAGAAAAGCTCTAATTTACTGTGCCACAGGGTGAGCTTTCCGGTTTGGAATTGAATAACTCTTCCCAAAAAACTCTGCATAGCAGCATATCTTCCTTGTAAGACCACCACCTTCTTTACAGTTAACAAGTTCTCAACAGATTTGTCCTGGATGCTGTTATGTAAGTACGGCCCTATGAAATTCAAACTCCATTTTGGTCAATTTCACAGTCCTAGGATTTTAAAAATCATAAATGTCATGATTTCAGCTATTTAAATCTGAAATTTCATGGTGGTGTAATTGTCGGGGTCCTGACCCAAAAAGGAGTTTGGGGGTGGAGGGGGTCGCAAGGTTATTGTAGGGAGGGTTGCAGTACTGCTACCCTCACTTCTGCACTGCTGCTGACGGGGGGGGGGGGGGGGGGGGGGGGCTTTACAACCGGGGGGGGGGGGGGGGGGGGGTGGCGGGGCGGCGCGCCCTGCAGGGCGCGGGGGGGGGGGGGGGGGGGGGGGGCAGGTGCTGCCTTCAGAACCGGGGAGCTGGAGAGCGGTGGCTGCTGGCTGGGAGCCCAGCTCTGAAGGCTGCACCACCAGCAGCAGCAGCGCAGAAGTAAGGATGGCATAGTATGGTATCGCCGCCCTTACTTCTGTGCTGCTGCTGGCAGGGCGCTGCCTTCAGAGCTGGGTGTCCAGCCAACAGTCACTGCTCTCTGGCCACCCAGCTCTGAAGTCATGACAGAAGTAAGAGTAGCAATACCGTGAGCCCCCTACAATAACCTTGCGACCCCCACTGCAACTCCCTTTTAGGGCAGGACCCCCAATTTGAGAAACACTGGTCCCCATGAAATCTATATAGTATAGGGTAAAAGCACACAAAAAAAAAACAGATTTCACCATGGGGAGGGGGAGGAGGACATGGGAGAAGGAGGAGAGACATCAGATTTCATGGTCCATAACGCATTTTTCATGGCCATGAATTTGGTAGGGCCCTATATATAAGGAATATGATTTCAAATCCTGAACCTTTTTGTGCAAATCAAACACACACTTACAACTGAGCCATTACCAAAATGTTTCCTAAATATCACAAGACTAGTGGACTATGTGGCTAAAATGAAAGTAAACAACAAAACTGATGGAAATAATTTATTCAGTTGTTTTAATAAGCAATTAAAACTGGAAACAACTGCATTTTTAAGCCTTACTAGTGGTTTTTTGTTTACGTATAACCTGTTGCCTTATGACTAAATCAGGATTTAACCTCAAAAATCCATTAATTGTATTATTTAATGAAGGTGGTGATGGGGAAGGTTATTTACTTTAACTCCGTTTTTCTTTCAAGCTACATACGCCAAGCAATGGATTATTTTTTTATTCTAATTGCAGATCTGAAATCCCACTTCACTCCACCTTTTAACTAAATGATTTTTAAGTAATACTTCAAAAACAGAAAACCCACAAACAGTTGCATACTGCTTATTCCATTATCTCCAGGGTCACATTTCCTAAATAGATTTAAAGGAATTTAAATAACATTTTCTACCTTTAAGAAATTGCAGTATTCATGAAGGCAGAACTGTATATTCTGAACATAAAAGTTATACAATATATTAAATGAGAGGCAAATAGGACAAAAAAATAATCTGAAGCTCAAAGAAATAAAGCTGCCAAATACAAATCTAGTTAAGCAACTGTTCTTCTAAACGGGCTGCTTCTGAAATTCCTCTGTTTTCAGCAAATATGAATTTACTCAAAATATTTTGTGTTCCCAAAGATTATTTTAAGTTTCAAATGTCTGTCTCTCTTAAACGAGCTTTTAAAGTATCATGGTTTCCTATTCAACATAAAGTCATCCTGCTGCACTCTTTTTACTACAGTACTGCCATTTGAAGTTGGGACGGATTTGGAGCAACTCTATAATAATTTATGAATATGGTACGTTAACCAGGTTATTGAGATATTAAGGGCTATAAGTAAAAAATAAACAGGAAGGGAAAAGAATGGCTCAAGATAAGCTCACCCTCAACACACACTTAGTTTTAAAGGACAATGTCAGACCCACTGGTGCTGAAGAATCTGGCTTGATTTCCTACTGAGCCTAGGACTGGTTTGGACAGGAAGGTCTAAAGCCCAAGAACACAGACGAACAAAAGAATTGGGGCAGTCTTAAAAGGGTCTCTCTCTAACGAAGAGGAGGGATAGTTATTTGAGGGGAAACAGATAGCAACCAGCTACGGGTGCTGAAACAACTTAGGCCTGCCTAGGTGACCAGCAGGGGATGACAAGCCATTTGATAAGAAAGACAGGCATGTAAAGTGACTGTTTAAAATTTTTTTTTAAAAAAGCTTTATGCCTGCTGCTAATATAAACAATACTTTAAGTTTTAAGAAGGGTGACTGAAAACCACTGGTCAGATGCCTGAACTTGGTCCGACCTGTTGGGTAATAATACACCTCTACCTCGACCCGCTATAACACGAATTTGGATATAACGCAGTAAAGCAGTGCTCCAGGGGGGTGGGGCTGCGCACTCCGGTGGATCAAAGTAAGTTCAATATAATGCAGTTTCACCTATAACACGGTAAGATTTTTTGGCTCCCGAGGACAGCGTTATATCAAGGTAGAGGTGTAGTTGATACACAGGATATTGTAGCCCAGGGTCTGAGCTAAGCATGAGAGAATTATAGAATTCTATCCAGGAGAGATAAAGGAAAAAGGCCTGACTCCTAAGGAGGTGTGTGTTCAGAAACACGAGGAAAAGAGCAATAGGTGCAGCTAACCAGGTAACCATAAAAGAGGCATCCAGCATTTTTGGCTGCTCTTCTAAACAATTCAGAGACAACGCTGACAAGCTGCAATCAGCTATTTGAAAAGATTAAAACCACCTCTCCAGCCCATTCTACAACTGTTCTATTTTTGAATGCACTGTACAACATGCACTACACAGTTAGATTACAAAGATAGTGAAAACAAGCAAAACTGGGACAGAATTGTCCCCAAAAGCAAATGTTATTCACCACAAAGGGGTCACTGGTCACATTCCTAATTGATACCCTCAGTGCTAGTACATTACAGTATTCAACACCACTTCCGAATCAATAAAAATTGAGTAGCCTTACCCATGGTCAAGAAATCACAATGGATCTAATACGTAATAGGTAAAGTGCTGAGTTCCCAATTCTGGTCATAGAATTAAAAAATCATGTAGTCCACTAAGGAGGGACAGAGGAACACAGAGACCATTATCATTATAAGATTATTAATATCACACCCATGTCCATGGTATCCGGCTGTTGTAACCATACAGGCTATTTAACCTCAGACAACATCCCCAACATCCACAGCAGATTACTATTTGTGTTGGAGGCATCAGGAAGATGAAGCAAAATATATAGTATTAAGGATTTTGCTGGTATGAATTTGAGATGGTGACATTATTGGTAAGGGTAGACACAAGTGAGTCATACAGATCATCCCCAAAAATACCAGTAAAGCCTATGTTGTATAAAATCTGTTTTTAGTTTTTTCCATGTTCCATTTTAAAAAACGACTTTAGAAAGGTTTAGAGATTCTAAATGTTTTATTGGCACTTATGACAAACAGCTATGTTATCATGTCAACCTATCCCGATGTTTGATATAAAATGAAGGAAAGAGAACTGACAAGCTTTTTCTGTATTGCACAGCTCCATAAGAAAGGGGGAAGGAATGAGTTCATGTGTGTCAAAATAATGGATTGGAGACAACGGACTGGGAGACCAACATCACACATTGTCAGAGTAAAAGAACAAAGAATAGCTTTACATGTAGAGCAGTCCTGGCCAAGAGAAAGGAAATGGGCTTTTGGGGAGATAAGAAGATGCTGCTCATTGTGTCTATCACGGGATGCTCAAAAATGATTCCTGCTAAAATCACAACTATTAATAAAATTTTGGAATGTTCACTGGGATTTTTAAAAGCCACCTCACAGACATTACACATAGGCTGCTTCCCAGTTCTGTCCATGAGGCTGCACTCTTTTCTCAAAGCATGTATGCAGCAGAAAGAAAAGGTGACCTATTCTGTTGGATACCCTTCTCCAATATATCACACTATTGTAATTTCCATTTGTTCTAATGGAATCTATTTTGTGCATGTAATTATGCAAAGCTAAACATGAAAGTTTTAAAGCCAGTGAGAGTGATTGATAACTTTTTAATCTTACCTACAGAAAAGAAAGCTACAAATATAGGATTTCAATGACTGCAGAAATAGCATGCAAATAGGTAGAGCATTGTTAAGAGCTTTTTACAAAAAAGGAGAGAATATGAAGAGCGTAAAAGAAGGGGAAAGGAAAATGCATAGCTAGGGATGCTAAAACCAAAAATAAAATAGTTTTTAAATACATCAGTGGTCTGAAATTCAAAGCAGTAAAATAGGAAACTATTGGTTGCTGAGGAAATTGTGGAACAACAACAAGGTTTTGCTTTGTTATTAGAAACAGGATTTTAATAACAACCTGAAATGTTTTTGTGGGCGTGTAATAATAAACCATAGCAGCTAGATATCACTGAAACCCTAGGAAGTATTGTGTGGCTCAAATGAAGTTTGACAACAGATTTATACTCACATAGAAGATCAAAGGCCTGGCTCACCTTCACACATAGCCCTATTGAAGTGACTACTGAACTATTTGAACAAGATTATTCAAAATGATTAAATCTGCAGATATTAAAAGAGTTGATGCGGTTAAGATAGAGAGATGTAGCTGCTCTAAAAGATAAATAAAAGGTTAATGGGACTTGAGATAGAACATGAAATGTGTTATGCCTGAGTGTAAAGTGATGCACTTGAATGGAAATAATGCCCATGGTATGGTAATATACTTTAAAGGGTCTGAATTAGATAAGACTGCAAAAAGAAAATATCTTTTAATAAATCCAGCTTTTAAATTCACATTTCAATGTGCAGAAGCAGTCATATTTAATAAGATGTTGGCATTTACTAAAGTTCATAGAAACTTATCATTCTATAGTGTTCTTGTTAGATTACTCTTGAAATAGCATCCAGTTTTGGTGATCTTATCTGAAGATCATATCAAGTTGGAAATGGTACAAAAAAGATTAAAAGGAGAGGTTCAGTCTCATGAAACTGGGATTATTTGTCTGACAGAAAATATGAAAACGTGATCTGATTGTAATATCTAAAGTAGCTAAATGTTACATGGGTTGATCTATACTTTTTTAAGACAGGCTACTACCTAGACTAGAGCATTCA
The DNA here is from genome assembly GCF_002925995.2 of Terrapene triunguis. Lineage (NCBI taxonomy): Eukaryota > Metazoa > Chordata > Testudines > Emydidae > Terrapene > Terrapene triunguis. The sequence goes on along the minus strand of NW_020664489.1, from coordinate 4,145,334 downwards.
GGGATATAGTGTCAATTGACCTTACAAGAAATATGTAAGAAGAACTTAAGGAACTGTGGATAAATGAAACAAAATTGCAGTTGAGTACGGAATCAAGTAATGCCCATACTTTAAAAAAAAAAAATAGGTGACTATATGAAATTTAATAAATCATGATAGGGCTAACAGACTATTCTGAGGATAAAGAAGGAGTTTTTCACTTGTCCCTTTACTCAAGGCTGGATGTGGAATTTTTGCCTACACTTTTTACCTTTCTCAGGCACAAGACATGTTTACAAAATGATCTAGTGGCACACAATTATTCCATATTACTATGTTTTTAGAAGAAATATAAAGGAACACGGTCAGGTTAATCAGATTAAAAGAGCCCTCACTACTTGCACTATGACTATAATTCCAGACTATTAAACCTAATTAAAAATCTAACTTTTTAACATTGTGCTGTTAAAGCTTGTTTCCGTCTAGATAGAGTGAAACACTAAACCAGTCAATCTCTAGTCAGCTTTGCTTTTGGTCTCTCCTGCATTGGCAAAGAGAGGGAAATGTTTGCCTTTTAAAAGCTTATAATAAAACTATAATTTCATGAACACATGTTTAGAGTTATTGAAAACTCTAATCCAAAATTTACTTTTAAGGAATAGCTCTGACAGTGTCATTTTAAAATATGGCCTTAAGAAAAAACACATTTTGAAAATATCTGTTTAGATTCCACGCCTGGCTGAAATTAGAGCTAAGGAAAAAGAAAACAAAAACAAAAATCTTCATTCAAGATTGTAAAGCTGGATTTTGCATTTCAATGATCCATAAGTAGCTTGGAAGGATTAGAATTTTATCAGTGAATATCAGTAAACGTTGATTTCACCATACGCACAAATACTAATGAAAAAATATTTCCATCAGTAACAACACAAATTTAAAGAGAGGCAAAGTAAAAAAAATAATGCTTGAGAACTTAGACCTTCATTTATGGATATTTACTTGGTATATTTTAACATGTGTCATTTACAATTTGTGTTTTAATGGTTATAGTCATTTTTAGGTTTTACCTTCTTGAATCTCAACAGCCATTGTAATTGTCTGACACACCAACCCCCTGTAATTTCCTACAATTTGTGAAAATTTAAATCAATAAAAATGGGAAAAATGTTTAAAAATAAACACAGATATAATCTATCCAAATTCTATTTAAAAAAAAAAATCAAATTCTGCCACCCTAACAATAAGGCAGCTGCTAAGAATCCCTAAATCCCAACTAGACCCCAGGAAGGAGTTAAAATACTAAGACAAAGTACAGAGTTATTTTTTTAAAGGAATGTATTAGTGATGAATATCCTGTTCCATAAGATTCAAGGTAGCCCTGGAACGTGGAAATAGTGTTTACATCCATTTTTACCGGCAGAAGAGTTAGAAATACAGAGACTTGATAAACTCACTAAAGGAGGAGTGTAGATATAGACTACACTACCATCTTCTTTGCTTTCGACCAGTACTATGACAAAATGTGATTTATTGTAGGAAAAAGCATTTGTAGAAATATTAAGTCCAGACTGTACTATTTTATAGGATGCGTCTGATAACTAATACTGCTTAAGGTTTTGTCTCTCTGACAAAAAACAGAGATTAAATCAATCTTTACTTCTCTCTAAAATGATTTACCTACTTTATCTGTAATCATAAAGTAAGAGAACAGTTAAGAGAAATATTCTGTTTATCTTCCCTGTACAATTTACAATAAATTTTAGAGTTCTAAACAGAAGCAGATTTTAAAGAATGTTCCTAATTCTAATGGGATGTGATAGACCTTTGGCTTCTGACAGTTAAAGAAGAATGTTTTGTTCCATCCATATCATACGTCACTGACTCTATAATTAAGGGTACAGGATCAAACCCCATGGGCCAGAGGCCTCACAAATACAAATGTGTTAGTATACGCATTCTACCTGTCTGGAAACTGATTGCTTAGCTTTCACAATCCCTTTTAATATGCCAGCTTTGCAGTAGATCCACTTGGTTTACTCCACTGGATAGGGTTAATTATAAGTTTAGAAAGCCATGTATACATCTGGGTAGGGACCATTCTCAATATCACACCAGGGCCGCCGGGGGGGGGG
>NW_020664489.1:4140083-4142823 GCF_002925995.2 Terrapene triunguis | reverse complement strand
GGGCCAGGGCCCGTGGAGTGTCCTCTTTTTTTATTTTTTAAATATGGTAACCCTAGCTAAACAGAACTCAAGTTTTACTATATAGTCTGCAGTCAATCAGGAAGTAAGGGGGGAATGGGGGTGGGGAAATTGGAATCATGTTTTGCTAAGGGGGGAATGGGAACAGGGAAGGCTCTGTGGTGTCAGAGCTGGGAAGGGGGACACTGAGGAAGGAAACTGGAATCATGCTTGCTGGAAGTTCACCACAATAAACATCAAATTGTTTGCGCCTTTGGACTTCGGGTATTGTTGCTCTCTGTTCATGCGAGAAGGACCAGGGAAGTGAGAGGGTGAAGGAATAAGCCCCCTAACATATGACACTGCCCTTTTGCTCCTGACATGAAGTACTACAGTTCTAACCACTGAATACTGCCTCTGTTTCAAATCATCACTCTAAAAGGTCTTGGAAATTATTTGAAGACATTCATTGTCAGATGTTACGGAAGCACCCCTCAATGATGTTATCTAAAGAATAGATTAAGCTTTAGTTAATGTGTTCCTCTGAGAAATCAGACACCCTTATATTGACAATTGTGAAATCATGCAGTAAGGGGCCCAGTGAAAGTGAGTAACTTTATATCTCAGTAGTTCTAGGAAATTTATCAAAAGGTAAATTAATCTTTTCTGAAACAACTCTCAAATATATCCCTACTATCAGCATTGAATTGGTCTGATTTTCTCAAAACAAGCTTCCAAACTCTCTGATACACCCTCACCACATTAGACTAACATTTATACTCTATTTAGAATCAAACCAGCATGGCACCTTACACCTTTTTTATGCTGCATGCATGAATAAGTCTGATTTTATGAGGGAAAAAGTTACTTAAGAATAAAAATTCATATAGGGCAATCCAGCCAAAACCACAACATATACCTACAGTATTACAGATCGACCAGTTAATTCTCTGACCCCACTTTGTCAAGTGATGGTGGGGAAACCACTTCTCACCAGCAGTTTCTATCCCGGATTAAAACAGCTTATACTGTCAGCTCTCCTGCTACTCCAGTGCCAGCTTCTGATCACATTCTAAGTGGCAGACGTAGTCCATGACACTATATCAAATCAGTAGATAGTATTAAAGATTCACTTGGCCTACTGCACGTTTAATAGGAACAAAACAAGTTGTGTCCGTGTGCTGACAAAAGGGAGGGAATTTTTAAGATGGCATTAATAACTACTTCTAAGGGCATGTCTTTTGCTGGCAATGTTAAAGCGCTGTCGTGGCTTGTGTAAAAAATCACCTCCACGAGGGACGCGGCTCCCAGCGCTGGTGCGCTATCTATATTGGCATGTTACAGCGCTAAAACTTGCAGTGCTGGGGGGGGGGGGGGGGAGGGAGAGGTGTTTTTTCACACCCCTGAGCGCAGTGCTGTAAAGTGCCAGTGTAGACAAGCCCTTAGAGGAAGACACTATGCAGGTGCTAGAGAATGCTGCGTAAGATCAAGTAGTCTCTGCTACAGAACTTATAAACACACCGAAAAAAAGTCTCAACCTGCTCACAAAGACACTTTTCTTCCAGCTGTGACAACAAATCCTGCTAAACTAATCCATAATTACTTGGCTCATCATGAAATCCACTATTATGTACAGGAATTAGATCCACTGAGCCCACTAACAGCAATAAAATTGGATCAGAAGATTTTGCAGAAACAATGACAATACACTAGAGATCAGTGGCGGATTTAGAGTTAGTGGGGCCCTGTGCGCAGCTTAATTTTCGTCCCCCCCGGCCCCCCTCAGGACCCAGCCAAAAAAAAGAACATTCTCTCTTATCTTCGGCTCCCCTCCCCGTTTTTCATTCTTTTTTTCTTCATCCTCCTCCTATATTATTAGTAATGGGAAGTAAATGAAAATAAAGTGAGGTGACTTGAATGGGGCAGGAGGTTGGGGTGCATGAGGGGGTGCAGGGGTCGGGCTCTGGGAGGGAGTTTAGGTGCTGGGTTCAGGAGGTTGTGGTGTGGGAGGGGATGAGGGGTGCGGGCTCTGGACTGGGGCGGGGGGTTGGGGCGGGGACACGCAGGGGTCCTGACACAAAAATCCCATAGCATATTTTGCAAGAGTTTAGGGTTTCACCCACAGTGTCTTGATCAAATTCAAATTTGCATACTTATATTCTGTCTATTTAAAATGCTTCCTTATTTTCAGCTGGACACGGTATTGGCCTTTATTTTAAAATATTTTTAAAAGGTCAGTCTGTTAGCAAAAAAGCATGCAATAATACAGAAGAGACAATTTAGTAGTGACCTCTGGAATTTTTCCATCACATAATCAGTAACTCACTAACATATGCACTAAAATGCACTCTTGTTAAGATTTTTAAACTTTATGATCTGTATGAAGGAAATAAATATCCATGCAGAGATTTAAACATTTGCATGATGCAGTCAGTAAAAATGCTTGGCTTTATTTAAAACTGAAGGCACTAGGCTTTGCCGTTACAGATAATGAATCCAATTTCAATTCTCTTCTTTTATCTGTGAACAGTCATTGAATTCTCTGTAGAAGTTTTTGGAATAGAAACCTTTTTAAAAATCAACAAAGCCAACGAAGTATTTTGCTATTCTGTAAATATAGTGAGTCAATCTTAATTTTATTTACGTTGAGCTTTCCACCAGATCTTGACTAACAAATACATTGCTTGCACAAGTTTACACACACACACACACACACACACACACACACACACACACACACACA
>NW_020664489.1:4106829-4140073 GCF_002925995.2 Terrapene triunguis | reverse complement strand
ACACACACACACACACACACACACACACACACACACACACACACACAAAAAAAAAGCTAAGCTATCCCATCTTAAGCCAAAGTACACAGTAGTAAGAAAAAGGAGATAAAATCAGGGTTTGCTTTTTTTAATGGTTGGGGGGGAAAACCTCCAAACTGAAAAGTAAAAATATTTTTATATTTAAAATCAGAAAGGCTCACATCTGCTGTCAAAATAGAAAAATATCCTGAAAATTGATTTTGATGGCAGCCATTGATATTTATGATAGATACGGTAAATCACTATTTGTCCCATAAAATGTAGCAAGTATTCTAACTAGATATTCTTTTAAGCTAAGGTTTTTAATCTTTCATCGTACAGTAAAATTCACAACCAATTTGTTGTTAAAAATTAGATGTATCAATATTTACCAGGAATGAATGGCAAGTCCCCACATAAATTAAAGAAAGCAGAGTTTTATATTTCAAACAATCAGATGTACAGTAATGTATTCTAAATAGATTATTTCTGCTGCTTGTTCAATACAGAGAGTTAAATGCAGTTATGATCATTTTAAATAGCTACGTGACAGCTCTATTATTTCTCACGTTTCATAACAAAATAGCTATAGGTTCTGTGCTGCAGGTGAATACTGCAGTCAGAGAGGCCATTCCATCATTACACATTTCTTAACAAGGTTCTGGAGAATTCCACACTGAAACCCTGAATATTGCTTTATGCATGACATTAGACTTCTGAAATGAGACAAGAGCTCAGGTTGGAACAAATTGCTTTTTCAATCAAGGCTATATTGAGTTAGAGTGACCAGACAGCAAGTGTGAAAAATTGGGACGGGGGTGGCAGGGTAATAGGAGCCTATATAAGAAAAAGATCCAAAAATCGGGATTGTCCCTATAAAATCAGGACATCTGGTCACCCTATATTGCGTACAGGTAGCTGTGTGAACTCTGGAAACATGATCAGTCCTGATATGGTTGTGTGGAGTGGCTCTACAGATACTTCCAAACCTTCAAAAACAGAATTGCAGCACACAGTAATTTTCACCTTCAAAGGACCTTACAATGACACTCACACCACCACTGTAAGGTAGAGAAGTGTTAGCACAATTGTACATATGAGGTAAACAGAGGCACGGAAATGAAGGGTATGGCTGCACTACAGCACCACAGTTGCAGCTGCACCACTGTAACACTATAGTGTAGTCACTTGCTACAGTGACGGAAGAGGTGCAGTCCACGGCATCCTCCAGATCATTAATGAAGATATTGAACAAAACTGGCCCCAGGACTGACCTTTGGGGCACTCCGCTTGATACCGGCTATCAACTAGACATAGAGCCATTGATCACTACCTGTTGAGCCCGACAATCTAGCCAGCTTTTTATCCACCTTACAGTCCATTTATCCAGCCCATACTTCTTTAACTTGCCAGCAAGAATACTGTGGGAGACCGTATCAAAATCTTTGCTAAAGTCAAGGAATAACACATCCACTGCTTTCCCCTCATCCACAGAGCCATTTATCTCATCACAGAAGGCAATTAGGTTAGTCAGGCCCTTGGTGAATCCATGCTGACTGTTCCTGATCACTTTCCTCTCCTCTAAGTGCTTCAGAATTGATTCCTTGAGGACCTGGCTCCATGATTTTTCCAGGGACTGAGGTGAGGCTATATCGCTAAAAGCTGGGTAGTGTAGACATAGCCTAAGTATGACAAAAGGTGAACAGACAGATAAAGATGGGAGATGTTTTCAAATTCTTTGGTGAAAGCTGTAAATGCAAACTGGCTTATAAGCTATCAAAAGTGTACACAGTTTCACACCAAAACCAAGGCAGTCTCATTCAGCAAGTTGCAATCCTGTTGACTACACTAAACAAGGAAAAGAGTCACTTCAACCAAAGCAGCTTATTTACAGGAATGGGATTGAAAACTGCATCATCGTCAAATAAACTTGATTATTGTTTATGACTTGTTAATTCTGGGTACAATTACACTAAAATTTTCAAACCAGAAAGCATTAACAAATTTGATACGTCTGTTATAACAGCTATGGAAGTAGTTCATAAAATTTGAGCTACAAATAGTAGTTCAGAAAGAAAGAATGCAAGTCATTCACATATAAAATCTGTAACCCACTAACCACCACTTTTTGTCCTATGACTGCAGAGGTGTTAATAGGCCACTCTACTTTGAAAGGTCCCTTACAATATGTGCTTGCTACTTACACTAAATAATCTGCTCCACCTTGCTTTTAGCTGTGATGCTCGAGTATATATCCCAGACTTCATGAAGAGCTCTGCGTAGCTCTTCACCAAAAGTTGGTCCAATAAAAGCTATTGCCTCATTCACCTTTTCTCACTGGTCTATAAAGTTAGTTATGTGCACTTATGGAATAACTCTTGCTTCTGAACTATTCCGACGGCTGTACTCTAATTTTCACTCACTGTTCTTTCTACTTGCACACTATATTTTAAAGAATTATGCCATAATTTTAATTCATCAAAATGCAGCCTGATATTGCTCTTAGCCAAAATATTAATCAAATTGCAAATTAAGTTCTGTATTTTTAAACATCTAATAACATTTTCATAGTAAATTTTAAAATTTAAAAAAATATTCTATAGTCTTTGTGCTTTTGCTTCTAGGGTTTCATTTTTCTCCATTATATTCTAGATTTTTAAAGTTTATTTATTGAAATGAACACTTCCATGTTCAATTAAACATACATGTATCTTGAAAGTTGGATGTACTACTTTGATTCTGATAACTATTAGATGTGAACATTAAAAATCAATTTGTAGCATATTGGTATTGAGATGATTCAGATAAGATATTAAAACCACTTAAGTATTAAAAAAACCCTCATCCTCTGAAAAATGAAGGGGAGGATTTTATCCATGCTGTTTTTAACATATTTGACAATAGTACAGTATTTAGCAGCAATCACTGCTGAGTTTAAGACATCTGCAAAAACGGTGTAGTCAACATGACTGAACAGCTCCTCCTCCCTCCATGGAGAGTTCATGAATATGAATAATAAAGAGGGGGTGTTTTTCAAGTGACTCATAGGTAAATTGACCTTAATCTCAAAATTAAAAGTCAAGGACACCTGTTGTAAAAAAAGTCATTCAAAAGTCAAAAAGTACACTTTTAAAAAGTGCTTGTATCATTACTGTTAGCTTCTGACTCAGGCCTAGTTTAACTGCCATTTTAAATTTAAACCAGATACCTGTAGTTAAGCCGGTGCAAATTTGTGTGTAGATACTTATTTCAGTTTGAGGGTGGCTTATTTTGGTTCAGGTGTTTTGTTTTAATAGAAGCAAACTAAACCACAATAAGCCACTCTCACACCAGGATAAGTGTCTACACACAAATTTGCACGAGTTTAACTAAATCAGTTTAAATCAAAAAATTTTAGTTAAAGCAATGCAAGGCTGTGTGAGGACAAAGCCTCAGGTGGACACGCATATTTCTGGGAAATGCAGGGTCTGGTTTGGTTCCCCCCCACTCCAAGGTAATAATGTTCTGAATGAGTTTATCACAAAACACTGAACACACGTTAACTTCCACTCTGAGCTCACAGCAGCTGTGACGGTGTGTAAATTCATTTTACTTCTTTCACACCAAACAGGCTTCATCACTCTGAACACACATTCCACTAGACTGTTTACTTAAGGAAAAGAAAGCAAATTTTACTCACCATACCAATATATCTTGAACTAACATCTTATGATATTTAAAAAAAATTGACTGATGAAGGAAATAAAAACCTCTCTTCTCTTCCCTCCCCAACCACAAACATCATAAACTAGGCATAAGAAATTCTTCTTTCACCTCCCTCAGTTTCCCATAACTTTTATTAATAGAATGATTATTTTTACAGACAATGCTACAAAATCTGCATGTACTTTAAAAATACATTTCTATTGAATGCCAAAGGAAGACCAGGTTAGAAGACTACCACAGCGCATAGTCATAATAGACACCAACTTTGCAAGGCATCTAAGGACAGAGGAAATATTTAACACAGATCACTGGCAAACGCTTAGTGCTGTCAGAAAACCCTCCTCTCTTCCCCCTTCAGGAAGTTAAATCTTCTTCATTCAGAGCAAAGCCTTTCAATTTGGGGGGAGGAGGGGAAGAGAGAGAGAAGGGAAGGGCTGCTCTTTCCTAAAAGCAAGAAATGTTGGACATTATTTGCATATTGGAGAAACCCAGGAACAAGCCATGCTATCCCTCCATTCCAACCCTTCTCAATAATCTAATTTGTAAATAGATCAGCTGTCACAACACTGTAAACAGCGTTTGAAATTATTTCTACACCCCTCTTGAGAATATCATTTAATAAGCTTATGTAAATTAAGTACCTTTTATTTACTGCCCTAACCCAGTCAAAATAGAACAAGTTGTCAATAACAGCAATATTCTGCAACAATACACTGAGCCTTCTCATTAAAGCGGTTAAGTGGAATACTTGGATTATGTTCTTTCAACAAATAATAAAAATGTCTCAGCTAATAATAAAAATGGGCACAGCTAAGACAAGTATACTCATGGAAGCCTCAGTAAATTTTAAGAATTACAAATTCAGTTAGTTACTAAAGACATGCCCAGGCAAAGCTCTTTAAATTTTTTGAAATATTCAAAGTACCCCTTAAGATATAGAGAAACAAAATAAATAATTACTCACTCCTGCCAACGTCAAGAGATCAAAAATCAAGAGTTGGACCCCCAAAAATCATGAGATTGGCCCCAAATTTTTTTTTTCTTTTAAATGTCACGTTGTGGTTTTTACGTCAGTCTCCTGACTTTCGAACTCTCCCTGCCCATCCCCAGCGTGTGTGAATGTGACAATTAGTTTTGCCTACTCTCCCACGTATTGGATAAGGTGATTTTGGCCACTGCTGCAGGAGCTCTCACTCCTACATCTGCCCATCTTCTGCCCAGCAATTAATTCTGCCTCCCAGTCCTGCTCAGTTCGGTCCCATAGCCCCCATCTCATCAGTTCAGCCTCCTACCCCAGCAACTCCCACCACCCTCAGCTCACCCTCCCAGCACTCACCCCATCTGCTCAGAACCCACCATCAATACAGCCCTCCACCCCGCACTGCAGCCCCCGGGCCATATTAAATCCTCTAAACCTCACCTCTGCTCCTTAGGGCTCTTCGCCCTCACCAGACCTGGGGGGGCGGGAGCTGCAGCAGGGTCCTTTTCCCACTTCCCAGACTGGCAGAGGCCCTGCCGCGCCCGGGGCGCCTGACAGGATTTAAGTAAAATTAAGCCTCACTTTTAGAGCTCTCAGATGTCAGGATATTTGAGAGATCTTGAGTGAGGCTTAATTTTACACTGAAATAGCGACTCTCATGGTCAACTCACGAGAGTTGGCATGTCTGCTACTACAAATTGGCTGCCACTCTAAGATAGAGAGGACTATTTCCATTGAGGAAAAAGGACAATGTCTGCAACAAATTCCATTCCCCATACAGCCATTTCCTATTCCTTTTCTTGATCCCAAGTACAAGGCAGAGAAGTACTTCCACTTCAAAGTCTTTTCTGCCAGCAATAGTGTAGTATCTTCTACAATACCCATTTTGGACTTGGGTAAGTAGTTTCATTTTCTTTCACCAACAATTACTGAAGAGCCAGGTTAAAGACACAGCCCTGTGCTTAAAATGTTTCCACACGTACACACACTATATATATAGGTACTCTCAGAAAGGGGAAACAGATAGACAAATGCAACTTATTCATTCCTGCTACTTCGCAGCAAAAATTCTCTGTATTCCAGAGATATAAGTGCCAACAATAGGTAACACTGTGCCCAGGTCAGGCGTGACGTTAACGGCTCTTTAGTTTGTTCAACAGGGATGAAAGACTGTTTGTCTAGCGCTCAACTACACATTCTGTACTTGAAAAAATTACATACCACTTTTTCACAGCAACCAGCCTACAAAAAAAAAAAAAAAAATTGGCTCCTCAAAGAGCAGTTTACAGGACCCAGCAAGATTCCTATAGCTTTAAGATTAACTCTGATTATCTCCCAAATTGGCACAAATTGACTTACTCATCAGGTGCTGGCAGTTTATATCTGAGAGGCCCTATCAGCATTTAACTTAATATTCATATCAGACTGGTTAGTTAATTTAAGAAAATGAACTGGCATAACATTTGCTAAGAGCAACGCTTTATTTTCATTTACCAACACAACCTGCCATGCTTTAAGCAGCGTCACAAACAGAACTACTGTGGTTTAATATAATATTTTCATAACATCTCCCATAATAAGCTATTCTTATAGTTACCATATTTTGTTTTTATAAAGCTAACTGGAGAATCACAACTTTAATATCATGTAATTATATTCCAGAGACTTGCATGCATATTGCAATTGCCTAAGAGGGCCAATGCCATTTCAAACTACAGCCTTTCATTCTTCTCACATTACTTAACTTTTCCGACAGGGAGCCCTAACTAGCTTCATGGCTACAAAGACAAGGAAGATGATGGCTAGGAATAGATTTGCATGGAAAGAGGGTTACAAGTTAGAGGAGAGTGGTCACAATGACTGCTTTCCGTTTTTATACTTTCTTATAGTACTCGGTAGGTTATGCAGTCTGTATCAGAGTAGGCTACATTCTCCCGTGTAACACACACGGCTAGGAAGTAGTGCTTTAGAATCTCATTCACCGCTGGCAGAAAGCCAGATGACATTTTCCCCTTGTTCTGGGGTTTGCCAGGCACTAACAAATATAATTTAGGTTGTGATCTTGCACTATTGTTATCAATTGGAGCTTAGTCATGAATACTTGGAGTAGAATCAGGTTTTTAGTGAGCAGCTAGCACTAAATGTTCAATTAATCAGGGACATGTTTTTGGCGCTCATGCGGTTTTTGTTTTGGGGTTGAATAGGGAAGGAACATATATAAATACTAGGCCTGTCCCCCCCCCCCACCGGAGCACTGCTTTACCGCGTTACATCCAAATTTGTGTTATATCGAGTCGCGTTATATCGAGGTAGAGGTGTATTGTATTCTGTGTTGTAACTGAAATCAAAGTGTACAGTGCTCACTTTATTATTTATTTTTGATTAAAATATTTGTGCTCTAAAAAACAAAATAAATAGTATTTTTCAATTCACTTAATACAAGTACTGTAGTGCAATCTCTTTATCATGAAAGTCGAACGTGCAAATGTGGAATTATGTACAAAAAATAACTGCATTCAAAAATAAAACAACGTAAAACTTTAGAGCTTACAAATCCACTCAGGCTTACTTCTTGTTCAGCCAGTCACTCAGTCCTTGGCTACACTTGCGAGTTACAGCGCTGTAAAGCCGCCCACAGCGCTGTAACTCACTGACCGGCTACACTGGCAAGGCACGTACAGCACTGTATCTCCCTGGGTACACCGCTACAGGTACTCCACCTCCCCGAGAAGCATAAGAGATACAGCGGAGTGGCTACGACTCTCCCCTCCGAGTGTGTACCAGGAATCAACCTGCAGTGCTGTACTGATCACCTTGTCAAGTGGCCAATCCACTCCATTGTTGTGACCGGCTGCAGGAATGCGGAAGTGCCGGTTTCAAAGCTCGTACCACAGAGAAAAAGCAAACAGTTTGCTGTTTGCTTTGAGTGAGTGAATGAACGAGCGGGGGCCGGGAGTTCGGAACTTGCAAAATAGAGTGCTGACACGCTCCAAAAAGCACTCTCTCTCCCTCCACACTCCCTGTCACACTCCACCCCACCCCGTTTTGAAAAGCACGTTGCAGCCACATGAATGCTGGGATAGCTGCCCATAATGCACCGCTCCCAACATAGCTGCAAATGTTGCAAGTGTGGCCACGCCACTGCGCTGGCAGCTGTCAGTGTGGACAGACTGCAGTGCTTTCCCTACTCAGCTGTACGAAGACAGGTTTACCTCACAGCGCTGTACAGCTGCAAGTGTAGCCAAGGCCTCAGACAAACAAGTTTGTTTACATTTGCAGGAGATAATGCTGCCCGCTTATTTACGTCACTTGAAAGTGAGAACAAACATTACCATGGCACTGTAGCTGCCGTTGCAAGATATTTACGTGCCAGATGCACTAAAGATTCATATGTCCCTTCATCTTCAACCACCATTCCAGAGGACATGCATCTATGCTGACGACAGGTTGTGCTCGATAATGATCCAAAGCAGTGCAGACTGACGCACGTTCACTTTCATCATCTGAGTCAGATGCCACCAGCAGAAGGTTGATTTTCTTTTTTGATGGTTCAGGTTCTGTAGTTTCCGCACTGGAGTGTTGCTCTTTTAAGACTTCTGAAAGCATGTGGTCCCTCTCAGATTTTGGAAGGCACTTCAGATTCTTAAACCTTGGGTCGAGTGCTGTAGCTATCTTTAAAAATCTCACATTGGTACCTTCTTTGCGTTTTGTCAAATCTGCAGTGAAAGAGTTCTTAAAACAAACATGTGCTGGATCATCATCCGAGACTGCTATAAAAAGAAATATATGGCAGAATACAGGTAAAACAGAGCAGGAGGCATACTATTCTCCCTCAAGTAGTTCAGTCAAAATGTAATTAACACTTTTTTTTTTAAACAAGCGTCATCAGCATAGAAATATGTCCTCTGGAATGGTGGCCGAAGCATGAAGAGGCATACAAATGATTAGCATATCTGGCAAGTAAATACCTTGCAATGCCAGCTACACAAGTGCCTGTTCTCACTTTCAGGTGACATTGTGAATAAGAAGCCAGCAGCATTATCTTCTCTAAATGTAAACAAACCCGTTTGTCTTAGCAATTGGCTGAATAAGAAGTAGGACTGAGTGGACTTGTAGGCTCTAAAGTTTTACATTGTTTTGGTTTTGAGTGCAGCTATGTAAAACAAATATATCTACATTTGTAAGTTGGACTTTCACGATAAAGAGATTGCATTACGGTACTTATATGAGGTGAACTGAAAAACATTATTTCTTTTATCATTTTTACAGTGCAAATATTTGTAATAAAAATAATATAAAGTGAGCAGTATACACATTGAATTCGGTGTTGTAATTGAAATCAATATATTTAAAAATGTAGAAATACATCCAAAAATAGTTAATAAATTTCAATTGGTATTCTATTTCACAGTGAGATTAAAACTGCAATTAATCACGATTAATTTTATTTTAGTTAATCGCATGAGTTAACTGTGATTAATCGACAGCCCTATTAAATACTTGTTTTAAAATAATTTTTTTCAGGGATGCTGCATGTCCCCAGGAGAACAGAAAAGATTAAGGTTAGTTGTCACTAGCTTATTTTGTTGTTTCCCATTTAGGCCTGGTCTACACTACGAGTTTAGGTCGACTTTAGCAGCGTTAAATCGAATTAAGCCTGGATACGTCCACACGACGAAGCCCTTTCTTTCGACTTAAAGGGCCCTTTAAACCGGTTTCTTTACTCCACCTCCGACGAGGGGATTAGTGATAAAATCGGCCTTTGCGGGTCGGATTTGGGGTAGTGTGGACGGAATTCGACGTTATTGGCCTCCGGGAGCTATCCCACAGTGCTTCATTGTGACCGCTCTGGACAGCACTCTCAACTCAGATGCACTGACCAGGTAGACAGGAAAAGCCCAGCGAACTTTTGAATTTCATTTCCTGTTTGCCCAGCGTGGAGAGCACAGGTGACCACGCAGAGCTCATCAGCACAGGTAACCGTGATGGAGTCCCAGGATCGCAAAAGAGCTCCAGCATGGACAGAACGGGAGGTACGGGATCTGCTCGCCATATGGGGAGACGAATCAGTGCTAGCTGAACTCCGTAGCAGTAAACGAAATGGCAAAATATTAGAAAAGGTCTCCAAGGCCATGAAGGACAGAGGCCATAACAGGGACGCACAGCAGTGCCGCGTGAAAATTAAGGAGCTATGGCAAGCCTACCACAAAGCCAGAGAGGCAAACGGAAGGTCTGAGGCAGAGCCGCAAACATGCCGCTTCTACGCGGAGCTGCATGCCATTCTAGGGGGTGCAGCAAACCACTACCCCAACCGTGTGCTTTGACTCCGTCAATGGAGAAACACGCAACAGGGAAGTGGGTTCGGGGTACGCGGAAGATGATGATGATGAAGACAATGAGGATAGCTCACAGCAAGGAAGCGGAGAAACCGGTTTCCCCAACAGCCAGGATATGTTTATCACCCTGGATCTGGAACCAGTAACCCCCAAACTCACCCAAGGCGTCCTCCCAGACCCTGAGGGCACACAAGGGACCTCTGGTGAGTGTACCTTTGTAAATATTACACATGGTTTAAAAGCAAGCGTGTTTAATGATTAATGATTAATTTGCCCTGGCAATCGCGGCCAGTACAGCTACTGGAAAAGTCTGTTAACGTGTATGGGGATGGAGCGGAAATCCTCCAGGGACATCTCCAGAAAGATCTCCTTCATGTACTCCCAAAGCCTTTGCAAAAGGTTTCTGGGGAGGGCTGCCTTATCCCGTCCTCCATGGTAGGACACTTTACCACGCCAGGCCAGTAGCACGTAGTCCGGAATCATTGCATAACAAAGCATGGCAGCGTATGGTCCCGGTGTTTGCTGGCATGCAGACAACATCCATTCTTTATCTCTCTTTGTTATCCTCAGGAGAGTGATATCATTCACGGTCACCTGGTTGAAATGGGGTGATTTTATTAAGGGGACATTCAGAGGTGCCCGTTCCTGCTCAGCTGAACAGAAATGTTCCCCGCTGTTAGCCACGCGGTGGGGGGGAGGGGTGAAGTGATCATCCCAGAGAATTGGGTGTATGTGGGGGCGGGGGGTAGTTGGGTTTGTGTTGCATGTTAACCCGGAAACCCCAGCCCCTCCTTTTACATTGCAAACCCATTTTAAATGACCAACCCAATGGGTCCTTGGTATGGGAAATGAGGGCACTGCTGTTTGAAACCATTCCCACATGTTATGAAGGTTAAAAAAGCCAAAAGACTGTGGCTTACCATGGCTGCCTGCAAGCCGAATTCTGTGGCCTGGCACTGCATGAGTGATCTCTCACACCAAACCGGCAGGCCCTCAATATAAGAGGAAAAATGCGACCTTGTAACGAAAGCACATGTGCTGTGTAATGTGAACAGCAAAATTTAACGTGAAAGAAAGTGTACCCATTGTTCTCTAAAATGTGTCTTTTTTTAACCACCTCTCCCTTCTCCTCCACCAGCTGCAAATGTTTCTCCTTCGCAGAGGCTAGAGAAGATTAGAAGGAGAAAACGGCGGACTCGGGATGATATGTTCACGGAGCTCCAGATGTCCTCCCACGCTGAAAGAGCACAGCAGAATGTGTGGAGGCAGTCAATGTCAGAGTGCAAAAAAGCACAATTTGAACGAGAGGAGAGGTGGCGGGATGAATCGCGGGCTGAACAGAGCAAGTGGTGGGCTGAAGATGATAGGTGGCATCAGCTTGCAGACAGAAGGCAAGAGTCGATGCTTCGGCTGCTGGAGCATCAAACTGATATGCTCCAGCGTATGGCTGAGCTGCAGGAAAGGCAGCAGGAGCAGAGACCGCCGCTATAGCCCCTGTGTAACCAACAGCCCTCCTCCCCAAGTCCCATTCCCTCCTCACCCAGACGCCCAAGAACACTGGGGGGGGCGGGGGGGGGCTTCCGGCCACCCAGTCACTCCACCCCAGATGATTGCCCGAGCATCGGAAGGCTGGCCTTCAATAAGTGTTAAAGTTTAAAAGTTTTAAACTGCAGTGTGTCCTTTTCCTTCCCTCCTCCCCCACCCATCCCGGGCTACCTTGGCAATTATCCCCCTAGTTGTGTGATGAATTAATAAAGAATGCATGAATGAGAAGTAACAATGACTTTATTGCCTCTGCAAGCGGTGCTCGAAGGGGGGAGGGGAGGGTGGGGTGGTTGGTTTACAGGGAAGTAGAGTCAACCGGGGGGTGGGGGGGGCGGAGGGTTCATCAAGGAGAACCAAACAGAAGTTTCACACCGTAGCCTGGCCAGTCACAAAACTGGTTTTCAAAGCTTCTCTGATGCGCACCGCGCCCTGCTGTACTCTTCTAACCGCCCTGGTGTCTGGCTGCGCGTAATCAGCGGTCAGGCGATTTGCCTCAACCTCCCACCCCGCCATAAATGTCTCCCCCTTACTCTCACAGGTATTGTGGAGTGCACAGCAAGCAGCAATAACAATGGGGATATTGGTTTCGCTGAGGTCTATCCGAGTCAGGAATCTGCGCCAGGGCGCTTTTAAACGTCCAAATGCACATTCCACCACCATTCGGCACTTGCTCAGCCTATAGTTGAACAGGTCCTGACTACTGTCCAGGCTGCCTGTGTACGGCTTCATGAGCCATGGCATTAAGGGGTAGGCTGGGTCCCCAAGGATAACTATAGGCATTTCAACATCCCCAACGGTTATTTTCTGGTCCGGGAAAATAACTGTTTCCTCCAGCTTTCAAAACAGACCAGAGTGCCTGAAGACGCGAGCATCATGTATCTTTCCCAGCCATCCCATGTTGATGTTGGTGAAACGTCCCTTGTGATCCACCAGGGCTTGCAGCAGCATTGAAAAGTACCCCTTGCGGTTTATGTACTCGGTGGCTTGGTGCTCCGGTGACAAGATAGGGATATGGGTTCCGTCTATCGCCCCACCACAGTTTGGGAATCCCATTGCAGCAAAGCCATCCACTATGACCTGCACGTTTCCCAGAGTCACTACCCTTGATATCACCAGGTCTTTGATTGCCCTGGCAACTTGGATCACAGCAGACCCCACAGTAGATTTGCCCACTCCAAATTGATTCCCGACTGACCGGTAGCTGTCTGGCGTTGCAAGCTTCCACAGGGCTATCGCCACTCGCTTCTCAACTGTGAGGGCTGCTCTCATCCTGGTATTCTGGCGCTTCAGGGCAGGGGAAAGCAAGTCACAAAGTTCCATGAAAGTGCCCTTACGCATGCGAAAGTTTCGCAGCCACTGGGAATCGTCCCACACCTGCAACACGATGCGGTCCCACCACTCTGTGCTTGTTTCCCGGGCCCAGAATCGGCGTTCCACGCCATGAACCTGCCCCAGTAACACCATGATTTGAACATTGCTGGGGCCCGTACTTTGTGAGAGGTCTATGTCCATGTCAATTTCCTCATCACTCTCGTCGCCACGCTGCAATCACCTCCTCGGCTGGTCCTGGTTTTGCTTTGGCATGTTCTGGCTCTGCATATACTCCAGGACAATGCGCGTGGTGTTCATAGTGCTCATAATTGCCGCGGTGATCTGAGCGGGCTCCATGATCCCAGTGCTATGGCGTCTGGTCTGAAAAAAGGCGCGAAACTGACGGAGGGAGGGAGGGGCGACTGACGACATGGCGTACAGGTACAGGGAATTAAAATCAATAAAGGTGGCTGTGCATCAGGGAGAAACACAAACAACTGTCACACAGAATGGCCCCCCCAAAGATTGAACTCAAAACCCTGGGTTTAGCAGGCCGTTGATTTCACGGAGGGAGGGGGAAGCAAATGAATACATCTATTTTTTACATCTTAAGCTGGCAGCAGATGGTGCAGCATGACTGATAGCCCTCAGCATCTTCTGGATGCTTGGCAGAAGATACTGTACTACAACTGCTAGCCATCATCTTCAAGAAGGTTCAATATGACTGCCGGCAGGACTGAGTCTCCAGGAGACAAAGCATGTCTGCCCAGGTGCCTCTGATTGAACTGGAATACGACGATGACGGATACTAGTTGTAATACACCATCTACTGCCAAAAGGCAAGGGGCTGCTGCTGTGTAGCAATGCAGTACCACATCTGCCGGCACCCAGATGACATATGGTGATGGTGAGCTGAGCTGAGCTGGCTCCATGCTTGCCGTGGTATGTTGTCTGCAGGGGTAACCCAGGTAAAAAGGCGCAAATCGATTGTCTGCCGTTGCTCTGATGGAGGGGGAGGGGCCTGATGACATGTACCCAGAATCCCCCGCGACACTGTTTTGCATCATCAGGCATTGGGATCTCAACCCAGAATTCCAATGGGCGGCGGAGACTGCGGGAACTGTGGGATAGCTACCCACAGTGCAACGCTCCGGAAGTCGACACTAGCCTCGGTACTGTGGACGCGGTCCGCTGACTTCATGCACTTAGAGCATTTTATGTGGGGACACACACAATCGACTGTATAAAACCGATATCTATAAAACCGGCTTTTATAAATTCGACCTAATTTCGTAGTGTAGACATACCTTTAGTGTCTGCATCTTTACAGTAGAGCAGCAACGCTCAAGATGCAGTTCAGGTCTTGGAGTATTTCATCAACTGAAAAAACTCTACAATATTATAATAGTTGCAAGTGTGTGTTAATAGTTCCTTGTTAAAAAAAAGATTGTTTATGCATAAGAATAAAATTAAGATGGCTGAATTCTTTAAACTATACATATACACACACACTACTTATAATGCTAATTCCCCCTGCACAATTTGTAGGAACATGAAGCTTAAATTGGCATTTCACCACAAGAGTAAGGAAATAGTTAAGATTCTCATACCAACCTTCTATTTATTCAGTATATTACAGTGAGATCTCTCATTAGCTAGTCAGGCAACTAACAGGCACTAATATAAAATTTAATTCTGTCCACAGCAGAGTACATTTCATATAGAAAGGTGTGACCCATCCAAAAAAAAACCCAAAACCCTTGCCTCTTGGAGTATGTCTACACTGCAACTGAAAACCCATGGCTGGCCCATGCCAGCTGACTCGGGCTAAGGAGCTGTTTAATTGCAGTGTGGATGTCTGGGCTCAGGTTGGAGCCTGGCTCTAGGACCCTGCAAGATGGGAGAGTCCCAAAGCTCGGGCAATAGCCTGAACCCTAACATCTACACCACAATTAAAGAGCCCTGCAAGCCCAAGTCAGCTCGCACAGGCCAGCCTCGGGTGTCTAACTGCAGTGTAGGCATACTCTGGGTTTCAGTTATTGTTGAGTTTCCTTGACTGCAATTCTTTCAATATCACAATTTTCCCAAAGAAACAGATTGTTTACTGAAGAGGTGAGAAATTCCACAGCTTAAATTATTCATAGTTTTCATGACAAAGCCGCAAAACATTTTTTTATGCAGTTCCTTGATGACTGCTGAGAACTGTAATTTAATACACTACTACAATAGACTGAACAAACCAGAAGAAATGACTATGGGAGACACCACTCACTACTAACACACTGGAAATAAAGGGAAAAGTAGGATCCAGAGAGAAATGATGAGAGCGGATGCCTCTCCCTACATTGTGTTACTATGGGGGTAGGTGGTATATGATTTTTCCCCAACATAGTATATGAAAGACTAGCAAGAGTGTTTTGCTTTAGGAGACCAACAAACTGGCTTCCTTTTGGTCAACTAACTACACGAATCTCAAGTTTCTGGTCACAGGGAAATACTTGGGTGAAAATATAAGTTATGTCATTGATGAAAACCTATTTGCACTTTATCAGATACCTGGTTCGTGCTCTAACGTAACACTGTGGCATTCAGTAATAGGTCATTTTTTAAAAAAAACTTTTCAACAAGAGCTTTATGTACCTTATAGTCTATAAAAATTAAGTAAAATACACTTCTGGATTAATTAAATCTATCTTTCTATACTATTTTCAAAAGCATAATGCCTCATATAGGAATCTAAGCAGTAAAAGTGTGATGCTTTATGAGTTCAAGGCACTTAACATATTAACCAAAGCCAATTAAATTTGTTTATTAAGTGAAAATATTTAAACATTTATGGTATTTTTGCAGCTAAACTAAGACTAAATTCTAGAATATGTGTAACTGATACAAAAAAGCAAAACTACGATAGTATAAAAAAAGGCAACTGCAGACAGTCCCCTAATTTAATTATATTTGAATGACACTACATTAAACTGTCACATGCAATGTGTATTATTTAGCTGTATGACCATAGTACCTAGCACCCCAGTGACAGACCAACATTCCATTCTGCTACATACTGTACAAGTGGAACATTATGTCATCCAGTTAAGATTAAAAGGTAAACCAACTACCTCTGTACCTCTCCATTTCTGAATCAGCATTTACCCCCATCATGTATTCCTTTTAAGTTTGGTATTTTGAAGGACATGGTTAAATTCTTTTGAAAGTTTGCTTAGAAGATGTAAAATAGAATTGCAAATGTAATCCACCACTGGCTACACACATTTAGTACAGAAGTAAGTTTATACCTTCTAAACTCAGCAATTCATCAAATTAATGGAAAACTGTCAAATTTCACAAGCTTGGAAATGAAGTATGCACATTTGCATGTCAAAATAGTTATTAAAATATTTCACTCAAAACATAGAAGGAAATGAAAGTATACACATGCTCTTGTGGGGCAACACACAGACATGACAATACATTCTGTCTAAAATAAATGTCACCTTGTCATCCACTTAAAAGCAACAATGCTAACATGAAAATGCAAATAAAAATAATTCCTGGAACTCCCTGACACTTGAACTCTTTCATCAAAGTATTTTTCCTATTCTAAAGTCATGTTCAAGCACTACTACTTAATGGAATTCATGTAAATGAAAAAAATCTCAGAAATAGTTCAATATAGCTGAATAATAAATGGTTACGCTGGCATGTTTAACAGCTAAGAAAAATACCATTTCTAAAAGATGTATAACTGTAGTAATTGTTAGCTTCTTTTAGGCTTTGTCTATACATTTAAAGGTGTGTTGGTAAGAAGGTCAAGGTGGGTGAGGTAATATATTATGTTTAAGGATATGATTTAGTCACAGAGGTCATGGATTCCGTGACTGTAATGAACTTCCGTGACTTCTTCGGCTGGAGCTGTCAAGCCCCAGCGGCAGTGAGGGTGGCTGGAGCTGTCAGCCGCCACGACTGCGGCTGGACACCGCCCCACTCCAGGTGGTGGGGCTTGGGCTGTCAGTTCCCCCTGGTGGTCAGCCCCCACCCCAGCCCGTTATTTTTAGTAAAAGTCATGGGCAGGTCATGGGTTTCTGTGAATTTTTGTTTATTGCCCACAACCTGTTCATGACTTCTACTAAAAATAACCGTGACAAAATCATAAGCTTACTTATGTTGGACCAACTTCTGTTGATGAGAGACAGAAGTTTTCAAGCTTATACTGTGCACTTCTTCAGGTCTGGGAAACGTACTCAGAGTGTAATAGCTAAATACAAGGTGGAACTGATTGTTTAGCATAAGTAAATACATATCTCATGGGGCCATCGAAGATGAAGTGGCCCGTTAACACCTCTCCAGTCATAGGGGGAAAGTAGTGGAAGAAAAAAGGAAGCTTGGAGTGTGGGGCGGTATAAGGAGGTTAGATTGTTGTAATAAGTAAGGCTCCATGTCTGCCATGGAGGTCGCAGATTCTGTGACCTCTGCAGCAGTGGGTGTGGCACCCCGCAGTCAACTGCATCGGCACTGCTGCCGCACCAGCCACTGCTCGGGCAGTCCCGAGCAGGTGGCCAGTCCTGGCAGCGGCAGGAGCAGCTGTAGCTCGGTGGCCCCCAGCAGCAGATCTGGGGGTGGCCAGAGCAGCAGGGGATGGGCGGCCCCAAGGCCAGCTGCACTGGTGCTGCTGGAGCAGGCGGCCAGTGCGGCTGGCCCCGGGGACCGCCTGAGCGGCAGTCCCGTTGCTCGGTGGCTCCCGGCAGCTGTTGCCACTGGCCCACTGCCCCCACCCCCAGAGCAGTGCCCTCCTCCTCCCCCCCGCCCCCAGCTAAGATTTAGTCTATAGTACAAGTCATGGACAGATCACAGGCCATGAATTTTTGTTTATTGCCCATGACCCGTCCATGACTTTTACTAAAAACACCTGTGACTAAATCGCAGCCTCAGTAATAAGCCATAAATCCAGTGTGTCTATTCAGTCCATGATTTTTAGTGCCTAGCAATGTTATGAATTTAAGCTCCCAGGTTCATCTTTTGAAGGTGTTGTGCAGATTTACTTAGAGGATGAGGACTGATAGGTCAGATAGAGAGTGATCATTTTGTGAAAAGCATTCACCCTCAGATGATATGGTGTTTTTGTCTTATTTTCCTGTCTGAGTTAACTTGAGAGCAGAGTGGTTGTCTCATTTCATCCATATAGTTGCTATTGGGGTATTTAGTGCACAGGATAAGGTACATTACATGTTGCGACAGGCATATGTAAGATCCATGGATCTTAAAGTTATGTTGGTGGTGGGGGGTGTTGATCATCATAGCAGTGGAGATACATCTATAGGTTTTGCATCTGTTGTTCTGTCAGGGTCCAGTGCTGCTTTGAGTTGGTGAGACCTGGTCTGTGGGGAGCTTGCTTCTGATAATGAACTTACACAGGTTGGGGAGTTGTTTAAAGGCCAGAAAAGGGAGTTCCAGAAAGTTTTCTTTCTGGATGTGGTCCCCATGTAGTATGGGTTGTAATTGTTTAATAATACCCCATACAGGTTCCAGTGTGAAGTGGTGGCTGTCAACTAGGGGTGTGCAGTTGGAGGGAGTTTTATTTCAATACTGAAACAGGTTCTCTCAGGGTATGTGGGTGGCCCATTCCAGGATGTGATCTACTTCTCTGGTGGAGTGTCCCTGTCTGGTGAAGGCAGTTTTAAGTGTGTTAAGGTGGATGACCCAGACTTTCTCCTTGAAGCATATTCTGAGATATCTGAGTGCCTGAAAGTAGATAATAGATTTTTTAGTGTGTTTGGGGTGGTTACTGGATCTTGGAAGGGAAGTGTGGTGATCTGTGGGTTTCTTGTATATAGTTGTCTGTAGGTTTCCATTGTTGAAGCTTATTGTGGTATCCAGGAAGTTGATGCAGGTGTGGACGTATTCAAGAGAGAGTTTAAAGGATGGGTGGTGGTTGCTGAAGTTGTGATAGGTATCTATAAGAGAATTTAGGTCATCTGTCCAGAGGATGAAGATATCATCGATGTATCTCAGGTATATCATTGGTTTTGTGGTGCATTTGTCCAGAAATTCTTCCTCAAGTTGGCCTATGGACAGTTTGGCATACTGGGGAGCCATCCTAGTACCCATGGCTGTACCCATGGTTTGGACAAAGTGTTTGTTGTTGAATGTAAAATAGTTATGGGTGAAAATGAAATGGATGAGTTTGGTTATGTGTTTGGGGTGGATAAGAAGGTGTTAGTTAACATGTGATAGCGCACACATTCTTAAAGCCTAGTAGAGACATGACAGCGTATACTTTAACGAGTGCTAAAGTGGTTGAGTTAAAGCTTAAACTAGTGAAGTCTTTACAGCAGTTATTCCAGACTGGCTATGTCACTTTGCCTTTCTTCCTCAGTTGCCTCATCATAAAAAAAAAAGAGAGAGAGAGATAGAAAAGTAACCTACCAAAGAGGGATAGTAAACAAGGATTAGTGTTGTGAAATGCTGTGCTTTCTTCCCCCATATAATGTTTGTTAGAATCAGAACAAGCACCCCTTGAAAAGGGATTATAAACACATCTCATAGTGACACTGAAAACTCTAGCTGATCAACATGCTGGTTTCACATTCAGCCAATTTTCTGACAGGGACTAAAATTTTGCCGTTAAAAAGAGACTAAATTACTAAAATCAGGCTGTCATGGTCCTGGGAACAAACACCGAGCATCTGGGGAGAAGAAATCTCTCAAAGCATAAATGATAAGCAGTTAACATGCAGTCTGCTTCCTGTTCCCTTCTCTTCAAATACCTTTGCATTGGTCCACTCACCTTATTTGTTTTATTACTTAAACTAGGTATTCTGTTCACTGCTGTTAATAGTTTCACTAATGTTTCTAGACATTTGTTGCAAGTAAATATGGTTATTTAAACACTTACTGATGCAGAGAATCCTTAATATTCTGTATTTTAGTCCTAATAAAACAATGGGTTTGCTTCCTGGGTTACTGAATTAAATGAAATAGATCCTTTCCTCAAACTCCACTAATTACATTTCTAAATTAAAAACTGCAGTTGGAAAATGTTGTTTTAAATTGTTTTACTAAAGGCTGATATAAAAATCTATATATAACTTGAATAATTCTTGAATATAGAGGCTACTACAGATTATGTACATGGCCCTTTTTTGTTCAAGAGGAAATAAATTCAGCACGCCCAGTAGTTTTTCTAATACCTGATTGAAAATTCAAACCTATATCAACTTACTTAGCTGTGACAGCCAAGATTTAATTGTTTGCTTGCATAAAATAGGTTTTCCATATTGACATCTTGTGGCTTATATGGCTGAACCTGTGTGTCTATTTGACTCTAGATCATATATATTAAAACCTTCTACATGTTTGTAATGGCAACCATAATATATTCTACTGAGTCTAATTTTAATGAAAGGCCTGTATGTTTTATAAATGAGTATGGTTCCATAATACAATCTAATTCACATGCTCTGGAGACCACACAAAAAAGGTTCTTCTCCGCACTTCTCAGCAAAGATTAAATAGCTGAACTTGGCAGTGAATTCTTATATCAGCCTTCATCACTTTTATAAAACATACTACAGAATAACCTGGCAATTCTGCAGGACATTCCTTTGATAAAATTCTGAGCAACTAGACACATGAAATATTTTGTGACTTTCCCAGTGGAAGAACAAACCCTGATAGGCATCACCTTTCAGTGGGACCAGTACAAATAACTGAAGAGGTCTTAGTGGCCCCGAGGCACTAAGACTGGAAGCTCTGGATCCCTAGCTCTCCAAAAGTGACTATTTAGGGCAGAGCAGAGATTTGACCGGATGACAGCTTGTGGAATTTGCCCCAAGTTAGGAAAAACTTCTTTTCCTTTGTTAGGAGAGAGAGAGAGTGTGTGTGTGTGTGTGTGTGTGGTGGCGGGGGGGAGGGGGGGGTTACAAAGTCATCTCTTCCTGTTTTATTGTTCAAGGCTGCTGCCAGCACTACCACAAACTTGGGGAGCACTGCTAGGCCTAACAGGAAGATGCAATACAGCTAGTATTGGCCCAGAAACCAAATAAATCAATGCAGAAAGAAAGTTGGGAACCAGCAGGGAGCAGAGAAATTTACCCATTTTAACCATCTGGGCCACAGTGATTTAATCTGAAAGCTCCACACCTTGTACAAGGAGTACAAGTCCCTTAAAATCAGGAACAAAACTGAAACATCTTGCTTTAACATACCATGGAAGAGAGTATGTGCACCAGAGCATCTCTCAATCTAGTACCAGCAGAGTGTTTACAAGATGGTCCTACATCCTGAGTCTCTTTACACTCGAGTATGCAGGATAATAGAATGAAAGATTCTGGGAAGATCTTGATACAAACTCTATGGAATAGCCTTATTGGGAGTATCCATTGATCTCTGGTCCAGGAGAGAATCTTCTTCGTAGCTGCATAGAAGCAGCAGCATGGGTTGGCATTCCTCTGTGTACTAATTCTACAATGTATTTATAGCGCTTAATTCATTTATAACCATAATCCCAAGCGTGAAGTTTCTCCCACTTTGGTTTATTTGTTTGAATGCCTCGGGCCATACAACATATATCCAGAATAAAATCATCATTAAGGCTAATAGCTTTCAGGTTT
Source organism: Terrapene triunguis (assembly GCF_002925995.2). Lineage (NCBI taxonomy): Eukaryota > Metazoa > Chordata > Testudines > Emydidae > Terrapene > Terrapene triunguis. Next base: position 4,118,573 of record NW_020664489.1, on the reverse strand, counting down.
ATGCAGTACAACCTTCAATCAATGGGCTGATATTTGATTTTGTTATTAAAATGAAAGGAGCACAGGTGCTCATCAAAATGTATGGCTAAGCTGTGGAAGTAATACAGATGTCACATCAAGCAATACGCATTATTTTGATAAAACCTTCTATATGCTCAATTTTATTTTAGGAGATACACTGGGCTACTTCCTTCTAATAGTTTTGTTTGGGATTTTCCTTAAAAAAGAAAAAAAAAATTTTTGAAGTATACCGCCCATCTTAGAGGGGGGTTCAAAGAAGAGCAATAAGAATGAGATGGGGCATTGAAAAACTCTCATATGAAGAGAGACATTGAAAATGTTAGGACTGTTTACCTTAGAGAGGAGACAAATGAGAGTCATCATGATAATATAGAAAATAGTGACTGCAATAAATGGTAGATCAGGAACCTCAGTTCTGTCTTATAACCAGGGCCGGCTCCAGGTACCAGCTTGTCAAGCAGGTGCTTGGAGCGGCCACTCCGGAGAGGGACGGCACGTCCAGCTATTCGGCAGCAATTCCGCGGACGGTTCCTCACTCCCGCTCGGAGCGAAGGGCCTCCCGCCGAATTGCTGCCGCAGATCATGACTTTTTTTTGTTTTTTTTGCGCCGCTTGGGGCAGCAAAAACCCTGGAGCCGGCCCTGCTTATAACACAACAATGGGTCAATCGATTAAATTAAAAGGTGGCCAATTCAAAACTGATTAAAGGAAATACTTTTCATGCAATCCATAATTAGACCAGGGAAATGACTACTAAAGGAAGTCCCAGAGATCAAGACCTTGGCAAGACTCAAAAAATGGGATCTGACATTTTATATAGATAACAAGAATATCCAGTCATAATTAATACAAACAAAACATCTGGAAGGGATATTAAACCTGCTGCTTCACAGCCGAAGCCCAAGTATCAAAGATCAGGAAAAATTTTAATCCCTAACTATCCCACACCTGCCTACTACGGGATTCTTCTTCCATCTTCCTCCGAAGCATCTGGCGCTGGCCACTCTTGGAGACAAGACGCTGAACTAGAGAGTTCTGATCTGACGTAGTACGGCATTTCCTATGTTCCTATCTAGGTACTTATATGGCCTCCATCACTGAAGTATTTGAGCACTTTATCATCACAAAACCCATTGCGTAGAGATATATTGTCCTTTTTTACAGACAGATAACTAAGGCACACAAGTTCAATACAGCAAGCCATTTAATGGCGTGCCTAATTTTAAATATATGAGTAGTGTCATTGAAGTCAATGTGTGAAGTTCAATACATGCTTAAGTATATTGCCGAAGTGGGGCCAGACAGAATAAGTGACTTGCCCACGGTCACATAGGAAAATCTGTGTGTCAGATCCCTTTCTCCTGTCTACTACATTAACCATAAGACTATCCTTCCTCTCTGTCAAGGTTTATCTAGTATTTATGTAGCCACTATCACCATAGCAACTGAGCACCTCCAAGGTATTTTAAAATGGAAGAACAATTTAACACTTTCAATAATTGCGAAATTGATCTACTGGAAAAAAAAAAAAAACTCATTTTGCCAGCACTTAACCATACAGCCCACTTGGTAATGGTATTCCTTACATGGCTACACATATGATCACTATTATTTTCAGCCATTCTGTGCTGAACCTGGGGGGGGGAGGGGGAGGAGAGACATTTCCATGGACTTTTTTTTTTTTATCTGCAGTCATTATAGAAACTTATTTCTTTTCTGTTGTCTAGGACTCTTCAAACACACCTAAAGCAGTCAGTGGTTAAACGTGCGCCGAGGAGAGCTGTTAGGTTACACTTTCATAGACAGTTGGGACTTCTAGCACTTTTCAATTTGAATCTCAAAAGGGAATTTTTGTTTTTCATCCTTAAGCCATAGATCAAAATAGTCAATTTCTGATCACTGGTCCAGGACCAGCCCTTAGAAAGTTTACCAGCCCTGTAAGCATTTTTACTGGTACACCCCAGTATTTATAGATGTGGTATTGTGAGTTTTCAGACCTTAAAACTGCTTTATTCATTACCAACTTTCTTTTTGCAAGCTACTATTTCAAATGGCAAATATTAGAGGTTTTATGCTATTGGAAATTTGCAAAAGCTTTCTCATGGTATAAAGCTTAGGTTTCTCACTCTAGTGGTTCAAGATAACATTATTATTCAGAATATATTGATTTCAAAATTCTACTGGACCTTTGGTCTAGCAGTACTTTCTTTGGAATATGTCAAACTAAAAAAAAGTCTTACCCACTTGTCTACTGACCCTTCTGTCTGGGGTCAGTTTCCTTTCTCGAATTCTCTAAAGGCAGCTAGAGCTGCCAGTAAATAATGGTTAAAGGACAATAGCTACTGCCTGCTCAGAAGGATGTCTTCAAAAAGCTAAAATTACTAACCTATATATTAATAATCATAACTGACATTAACTTATATACAAAATCAGCCCTATGTAGAGGACTGGCTCATTCAGACTTTTAACAATCTAACGACCCACACCCTTGAAAGAACATATGTCTAGCTCTGAGGGGGGAAAAAACTGATGGTCCGTTGGATACTCCTGGGATATAGTCAGCAAAAAACAAATAAAAAAATCTAAGTGGGAAAGTTAAGGCTAAGGCAATAGAGAACATTAATATAGAGGTATGTACTTTATGGGGTAACCATCACCTACTGTATCTTCCTGTCAAAACATGCACCAAGAGAGGCACCGTTTCCTTGAGGCCTTTTCTATTGTTGCTTCTCAGCCTTCTAAAGCAATGTTTCCTCCAGCCAACAAAACAGGAAAAATCTGGTCAGACTCCATTGGCATTGATACTTCTGGTCTGGGTGGCAGGAATCATCACGAAAGTAGCATATCAGGCCCCCTCCTATCACCCCCTGTCATTTACAGTAGATTCTATGTGGAGGTAGGCTTGCTAAGTTCAGGAGTATAAAGATGGTGCTACTCAGGAAACCTGATGCTGGGAACAAAATGATTAGGGTCAACACTGCTTCAAATATCTTGGTTCAGAAAGCCTACAACATCCTAAAATCTGTAAGATAATCTAACCATACACTGCAACACGAAAGGTTAAGTAGCCTAGTAAGTCAGTAAATTAACCTGAGTGAAGAAAAATCAGGGTGAATTCCAATACTTGCTGACCTTCTCCTTATGGCAACTATAAATTTAAACTATTATTCCACAATCCTATTAAAGTGGAAAAAGAAGAATGCAATTTCATCAGATGGAGTTTGACAGTCAGATGCCTCAGGTCTCATTGCACAAGAACTGAAGTTCTACTTTGTATTGTAGTCATTTTAGACTGAACATGCAAGTACAATAGCTACATATTTCAGTAGAATCTCATGAAGTACAATTGGGAAAGGAAGATTGAGGGGCAGCCATAAACTGCTCACATTAATAGATTTCAGCTCCAGGGTTACGATTTCAGAATGATTTCTCTCTTTTAAAGACCAATGGCCAAGGACCATATCTAATAACACTACATTTTTTCTTACCTCAAATATACAGATTCTGGCTTTCCCTTATTGACCAAACAGAGCATAAGGACATATAACTGAGATATTATCCTCTGTTGGAATGAAAGTTGTTTTCTCTCTTCCTTAATATTTTTTGCAATAATGCAAATCCATGCACCTTGACTGAGAGAATCTGATCAGCGTCATCCCTGTAACACTATGCAAGTCTGAATTTTGGATTAGCCACCACCACCAGAGCTCAAAAAGCATATGGAAATAGACAAGATTCCCTCCCCTCCCACTCCACCACTGACCTTTTTGCACCATTAATAAATTTTAAAAATAGATCTAGATCCACAGATTTCAAAGTGGTTTACAAAAGCTGAGTAAACAGTTTTTCCATCTAGTTTTCTTAGATAACTCCAATCACTATGGCATCTGGGCACCTCTGTAGCATCCAGCCCCAAATAGGATAGCACAGTTGGCTCAGTTTGCAAGCAATTTTTTTTCTTTTCTAATTTTAAATCAACTCATGCATGCACTCTGTGCCCTCACAGTTAAACAATGGTAATGAAGATTCTGCAGGCCACATTATGGCCTCAGCTAAACTGTACAATCCCATTGTCATCAGTACATCTGAGTAAATCACCTAATGGCTAACATAGGTATCACTGAGGAACAATCTAAAATGTGCCAGATGAAGAGAACACAGCTGAAATGTCAGACCCTAAGGCAGTGGTTCTCAAACTTTTGTACTGGTGACCCCTTTCACATATCAAGCCTTTGAATGCGACCCCCCTTATAAATTAAAAATACTTTTAAATATATTTAACACCATTATATATGCTGGAGGCAAAGTGGGGTTTGGGGTGGAGGCTGACAGCTCACGACCCCCCATGTAATAACCTCACGACCCCCTGAGGGGTCCCAACCCCCAGTTTGAGAAACCCTGCCCTAAGGCAATTTTGTGGACCTTGCAATTAGGAAAAAAACATTTACTTGTACACAGGAGGTCAACAAAATACAATAAATATGCAATTCCACAATGCCGATTTTTATGAAGTCAGTTTTCAAGTAGAAGTTCACTGTAAGGCAAATTTGTTCCTTTGACCTGCAGAATGGGAATTCCTAACAAAGTGGCAGGGTTAACTGATTTAAATTAAAGTGATTTACGCCATCAATTACAATCATGATTTAAATCAGCAACCCAAAACCCTTAATTTCAATCATATTTTGCATTTTTAATTTTTTAGTTATTTTCCTAAAGAATGGTTTATTCTCATTGGTTAGTAACCATTAAAACATATTGATTTGCAACTAAATCAACTAGCCTTAGTTTATATAAAGTTAGTGCTTCTTTTTGCTAATCAGGAGAACACACTATCAATACATATTTATTTAAGCAATTATACAGCTTAATTTACATATAGAGAGAGAGTTACGTCTTACTTTTTTATGGTAGGAAATGGTAAATGATGCATTTCTTATTTACTAGATTAATTTTTATTTGTGATTTGTGTCAAACTATTTGGGTGGAAATTCGAATTTAATTAAAATGCACAAAAACAGCATTCAATCTTAAATGTGCTGCATACATAGGGTTGCCAACCTTCCCGGATTGGCCAGGAATCTCACGGAATCGATCTCCCGGTGGCTACTGAAACCAATCCAGGAGATTTTAATAAAAATCTGCTAAAAGTCCAGTCGGTGGCGCAGTGGGGCTAAGGCAGGCTCCCTACCTGCCCTGGCTCTGTGCAGCTCCCAGAAGCAACCAGCACGTCCCTCTGGCTCCTAGGTGCAGGGGCGGCAAGGGGATCTCTGTGCACTGACCCCACAGCTTCCATTGGCCGGGAATGAAACCTGCAGGGGCAGCACGCAGAGCCCCTTGGCCCCTCCACCTCGGAGACGGACATGCCAGCCACTTCCGGGAGCCGCCCGAGGTAAGCATTGCACAGTCGGAGGCCGCATCCCCTCCCACTCTCCAACTCCCAGCCCCCTCACGCACCCAAACTCCCTTCCAGAGCCCGCACCCCAAACCCTCTCCTGTACCCCAACCCCCTGCTCTGGCTCTGAGCCCCCTCCTGTACCCCAAACCCCTCATCCCTGGCCCCACCCCAGAGCCCACACCCTCAGCCACAGCATGCAGCCCCTCCCGCACCCCAATCCCCTCTCCCAGCCCTGAGCCCCCTCCCACACTCTGAACCCCTTAGCCCCAGCCAGGAGCCCCTCCTGCACCCCAAGCCCCTCATCCCCAGCCCCACCCAACCCCACACCCCCACCCAGATCACGCAGCCCCTCCCACACTCCAACCCCCTACCCCAGTCCTGATTCCCCTCCTGCACTCCGAACCCCTCAGCCTTAGCCCGGAGCCACTCCTGCACCCCAACCCCTCATCCCTGGCCCCACCCCAGAGTCCACACCCCCTCCTGTGCCCCAACCCCCTGCCCCAGGCTCAGCCCAGTTTACCAAAACATGGTTCACACCTAAAACTAACTGAGGGTTTGTCTACACTACGCAGCTTTTAGCGACAAGGCTGTGTCGACACAGCCTTGTCGCTAAAAGTCAGCGAGCGTGAATGCACTTTTGCCGACAAAATACTACACGAGCGGCATAAGCTTTGTCGGCAGGAGAGCGCTCCTGCTAACAAAGCCGCGTTCACACTGCCACTTGTGTCGGCAAAACTTTTGTCTTTCATGTTTTTCTTTTTTAAGTACCCGTGAAAGACAAAAGTTTTGGCGACAACTGTGCAGTGTAGACATAACACTCCCTTTTTTAGTAAATCAGGATATCTGGAGTTCCTGTGTGGAACTGATTGTTTCTGGTTACCATGTTCTTCATGATTTTAGAACTAGTAGATCTGATCTTCACACATTTTTATTCATAGATCGGGAAGAGGAAAACAAGCTTTCCTGCTTTTTCAACTCCCAATTGGCTTCTTAACTTTGAATGAACTGGTCAATGAACTGAATTAGCTGAATAAACTGAAATGAAGAAAAGATTCTCTCTGCACATGCAGAAGAGGCTATTGCTGTCAAAAGCAGGTTTAGCACTTCCAAACACTCTGGTTCCAGGTGCTCAGCCAGGGAATTGACAGCAAACATGTACTGCTTAATTTTTTTATTATTTAAATTTTAATAGGTTTAATAAGTTTAGGCCTCAGTTTCAAGTTTATTTTTAAATAGGTTTATTTTTAAAAAATAAACATTTAATTTTAGTAAAAAAAATCCAATTAAAATAAAAAAAAATCTGTTTTCAGTATTAAAATACAATTTGTTTTAAAAATCAGATTATTATCCACCCTGCAAAGTGGTTTAAAAGCAAAATCCATTATCAAAAGTGATTTTCAAAGACACTACTTGGACCAGACCTACATTAGAAACTTTTGCCAGTATAATAATGTCAGCTAAAGGTTTGGGTTTTTTCTTTATTTCTATTCTGGCAAAAACTCTAGTGTAGAGTTTGTTATATTGGCATACAAATGGTTTTGCTGGTATGGCATATTTTGTTTAGAGATCAAATGCTCTTCTTTGTTGATATATACTACATCTACAGTAGGAGACTTTATCAGTAATAGGTATACCAGCAAACATTTCCTAAGGTAGTCCTGGGCCTTAGTGAAATTGTGTACACCAACATCAGAACAGCATTTAAGTTGTAACAATTAAGAACATTTTGATAAGGCAAGATTGTACATTTTCTGAAGAGAAGACTAACCAAAGAAGGAAGAGCCTTATGACTATGGCTTAACAGGGGATCAAAAGCTTTGTTTAATCTGCATGAGAATTTTATACCAATAATTTCACTAGCTGCACTGAATAGTATATACTACAGGTTTTGTTTTTGTTTTAAATGAGTATAAAAACAAACCTAGTGGTAATAAGGAGCTAAAAATAGTCAGCTGATGCAAGGACATAGAATCCTGTAAGATTTATCAAGTCAATTAAATAGAGATTAGGTGTAGTAGGATACTTGCTTATGTTAAAAATTCTACACAAAGCATATTGTCTCAGTAGTTAGCATTTTACAATAACAAGGACAACTTGCATATTTTCCAGCCACCTGCAGAGTGCCACTAAGTACTGACAAAAGCTTAATGTAAAATAAAAAGATATTCTCATCTCTTTCGCATCTACTTTCTTGAACAAAAATCAATCAGATCCAGAGGGGGGTTGCCTGGTACTACAGATGCCTTGTCAAGGCAGTTATCTCAAGACAAGATGGAAGCTGTGCTGACAGTCCGGGGAGAACATGTCAAAGAATAGGCCAGGATTGTCCAAGGCCATCTGTTGAAAATATACAGTATATCTGACCTTTGAGTCATTAAGTCACCAACTTAAACTAAAATCAATATAAGCAAGGGTTAAACCCGTTTTAAGTGTATTTACAATATGTTTGCACAGATTTAACTAGATGCATTTTTTAAATGATTTGGTTAAATTGGTGTTCTTTTCTAGTACAGTAGAACCTCAGAGTCACAAACTGACCAGTCAACCACACACCTAATTTGGAACCGGAAGTACACAATCAGGCATCAGAGACCAAAAAAAAAAAAAGGGGGGGGGGGGCAAATACTGTATCAGCATAGTTCTGTGTTAAATGTAAACAACAAAAAATAAAGGGAAAGTTTAAAAAAAGATTTGACCATGTAAGGAAACTGTTTGTGTTTGTTTCATTTAAATTAAGATAGCTAAAAGCAACATTTTTCAAAACAGTATTAAGTCAATGTTTAGTTGTAAGCTTTTGAAAGAAAAACCATAACGTTTTGTTCAGAGTTATGAACAATTTCCATTCCTAAGATGTTCAGAACTTTGAGGTTCTATCTACTGTATAAACAAGCCCACAGTCATCTAAAAACCGTTTAGGAAAAAAATACTTGTGAAGGAATGTAAACGTTTCTGGAAAGTCATAGGATATATTTTCATTTTAATGGACACAAGCTCTTGTTTCATTAAAAGATGATAAATACTCCATACAAAAGATAGTGTCTGCCCGACACGGACAGGTTTTTTTTTTTTTAAATGTCATTCTGATAAACCTAGATCAAGACTTTAAACTAAAATGTAGGCACCTGTTTTTTTAGGTTCCTCAATCCACATTTAGGCCCTGAATAAGTGGCTGGTTTTCAAAAGCAAGGGGCACCTGATGGCTCATTTGCTTCACTGGAAGCTGTTAATTGCTCAGTACTTTTGAAAGCCAGTTGATTTGTTTTAAGGTGCTTACATTTAGGAGCTTAACTTTAAGCACCTATTTTTGTAACTTTTGACCTTTAGCTATCTTCTTTGTATTGTACATCTAAATTACCAAACACCATTGGAATAGGAACATTTCTGGTATAAGTTAAAAGAGATACTTTTCTCATTTCAATTTTTGTGAAAAAAAAATCTAGATACATGTGTATATTTCATCCTGAGAACGCATTTTAAGTTAGTCTTACACATCAAGGAAAAGAGTATTTTGAAGGTATAGTTAGCTGAGTAAACTGAATCTACCAGATTTGCCTACCTTTACTACTCTTGCAAATCATCTCAATTAAAAATTACAGCTGAGAGAATACCTTACTGCAACCCAAAACTTGTAAATCATCATTTACAAATTTTCACTCTATAGCAGCGATTCTCAAACTGTGGATTGCGACCACGTTTTAAATGGGGTCGCCAGAGCTGGCATTAGACTTGCTGGGGGCTGAGGCCAAAGCCGAAGCCCAAGGGCTTCAGCCCTGGGTGGTGAGGCTCAGGTTACAGGCCCTCCGCCTGTGGCAGAAGCCCTTGGGCTTCAGTTTTGGCCCCACCAGGCTTTGGAATTGCCCCCCCCCCGCCCAGGGCAGCGGGGCTCAGGTGGCCTCAGGCTTCAGTCCCCCCTCCTGGGATTGTGTAGTAATTTTTGTTGTCAGAAGCGGGTCACAGTGCAATGAAGTTTGAGAAGCCCTGCTCTATTGTTATACTGAACACCAGTACAAAAGCTACAGATAGTATTTCAAATCCTGCCCTCTTGATGCAGGATGTTAGGATTTAAAAGTTTGAGCTTTAATGCTCTCCACAGGAAAACTATGCTCCCCATGTGTCAAAATCCACCCCTATTATCCAGCCTATTTCACTCTGCCACCTCGCAATCTTTTGCATACATTATATCAGTAATGTTACTGAACTAGATAGACTGGTAAACGGCAAGCCAACATATGCAAAGGCACATTTATTAACAAAACAATGTAAAAGTTTGTTGGGTTTTTTTGTTGATTTTCTGTTTGTTTGGGGTTTGTGGAGCAGGGCTGTTCTGGTTTTCTTTGCACTTTAACATGAAATGTGTATTAAGATATTTTTCACGGAACTATATGGTCAATAAAAGAGTTCATCTAGACAGCCATCTGAGTGAAATCCTCTCATTTATCTATAAAAATCAAGTTTTAGAAAGTATGTGGTTTCAAAAATTATGCCAAGAAAGAAATGCCTTGTATGCACTGTATGTTTCAAATCCTGACTTCTTCATCCAGTACTATTTTTTATCTAACTAAATTGTAAGTAAAATAAATTTTAGGAATTACAATAAAGTAGAAGATCAGCAAAAACACTTACTTACTAAATATATCAAAAGGTCAAAGGAGAAAATGGTGCCTGTGCTAGTTATGCATTAAAAGAGTAATTAAGCAGTATTCATAATTAAAGATAAAAGTATGGATAATTACCCAATTTTAATAAATAGACAAGCACCTTAGTGGAAGGCATCGAGTTACGTCTTTGTTCTTGCCTTTTACAGGTTTCTGTGGCAACCCTAACAAATTTGAACAAACATTCACAGCCCTCTAAACACAGTCCTAAGCAAGAGAACTTGACAGACTCCAGTGACTCTCCTTGGGAGATAAATCTTCCAAAGTTTTGGCAGAACCAAGTAATGCTGCAGTCAGAATTTATCTGCCATGTCTACCTGAATGAATGTTCAAAATCTTTTTCTTCCAGACCTCCTTCCAGGTTTTGAGATTGTGGGGAAGGGTGGAGGAGGGGAGAGGCCAAGTGGTGATGTCAGTGTCTCTCTTTTTGTACCTTCTTCCAGCTGCTAGAAAGATCCTTGCTGTGATCCCAGCTGCTGTCAGACAGTCCCCATTGGTCAAGCAGTCTTCATTGTGTACCTGCCTTCTCTAAGGAGTCTCTGGGATAACGGACTGTGTGTTGATGAGCCACTGATGACCGTCTAAGACAGTAATGGCTACTCCTTGGTTGTAACTGAAAGGCTGCTTGTGGGTGTTCCCAATCTCACGACATATTTCAGTAACACATATACAATACTTCATACCTTCACATATAATGATAGCACATACAATCCAACAGGATATTAATGTCCAACAGACTAAGACTTCTAAAATGATACCTCACAAGGCATACTTTGTACAAAACATATCAATTATATGACAGTGATAAATATGGAGGTTTCAAGGTGCTACTTTGAGGTAAAAAATGTCAGAGTTATGATCTACTAAAACAGTTTGAGGAAGGAGGCATCTTTTTTACACTTAAAATATCCTGAAAAAAAGCAAACTGGAATTTGTTGACTTCTCTCTTTTTTCCTGCTTCTTCCGATCCTTTCCCCTCCCACCCTTCGACTTCATCACCACAGTAATTTCTTAGGCCTTAAATTTTCCTTAATATGATCTCTTTCATAGATCATTCAAATACTTTGTGAATGATGTTATGGCTACTGAACAGAATATCCTAGCAGGATTGGCTAAGCATCAGGGTTTTCCATTAATCAACGCTACTAATTAAAAATGAGTATATCAGGTGTTCCATCATTTTATGGCATGCCAGACTCATTCCAAATCTAACTTTTAAACACTTAATTTAAATCATTTCTGTACCACCCATCAAAAAGTTGACTGGAAAGCCATATTAAGACTTACAAGAACACTATAGAAATGGGCCCAGTGAAAACTAACCAATCTGCCATACAAAAGAAAAATGGCAAAAAAATCCACACAGGAAGCCAAAATGGGCAAGGTCACGAACAGAAATGTTTTCACCAAATGGCACACACTCCCCAGTGTGTTCAGCAAAGATAGATTTCCAAACTAAAGGGGCCTCATGTCATATCTGGTTGGGTGCCCCCTGCTGGCCACCAAAGGGATTGCTATGAAGTACCCAGCAATCAAGTCCCCAAGTATTTTAAGCCTCCTGTAGCCTAAATGGAGTCCTGCCACCAACCCAGCCTTCGGGTCCCTAGGCATACTCTCGGAGTGCAGAAGCTCTGTCTAACTCTCCCTTCTGAGGGCTGGAACCTGCTACCCAGT
>NW_020664489.1:4099739-4106819 GCF_002925995.2 Terrapene triunguis | reverse complement strand
AACTCTCCCTTCTGAGGGCTGGAACCTGCTACCCAGTGGCTTAGCTCCTGCTTAGCTCAGCCCTTTAGACTCCCCTCACTGCTGTAAACACACCCTCTCTCAGAATCCCAACAACATGTGTAAGCCTTCTGGTTTACCATTTCTCTCTCAGGCAGCACATGGTAACTGAGAAGCATATAACACAGAGACACTTTGCACAGAAGTCTAACAAATTATTGCTCTTTTACTTAATCTTCTAAAGCACAAGAGAGTACAGATCACTTAGAACACCAACATCCTAACCACAGTACCCCATTGGTAGCTCACCCTTCTTTTGAGAATACGTGGATGACCATCTGGGCCCAGGAAGGGTTTTCCCTCCCTCATGCAGGTTGTTACATGCGGGGTGGCTTCTCCTTGATGGAGTCTCCTTCCCTTGCTTGCTTTTTCTTTCCTGCCTCATACATGCCCTTGATCTCTCCTTGCCAATGCTTCCTGTTCCTGTATATAAACTCCCTAGTCTATATGTCCACTCCAGTATGCAGTTTTCTTTGTTCTGTTTTTTGAAAACTGTGCACTGCTTTAAAAAAAAAAACAAAAAAAACACCTCCCCTCAGAGAATGGGTGAAACTGCTTTCCCCTTGGAGGCAGTCACTCTTTAGCCTAACTTTTGTGTGGTAAAAGTATCATTAACCTTAAGTATTCCACAATGTCCTCCGCCTGGGTGTACACGTTGCATATGCTGTCCACAGTGGTGGATACACATACATAGGCTTTCCATGATGTAGCAGTTTCATGATAACTTTAGAATAACTTTGCAGTATCAACCAGAATTCATAAATTGCACACACATGGCCCAACCAGTTAAATTTATGAGATCGTGAGCACAGCAAACCCAGCAGGTCTCAATTATTTTGCAGGAAGGAGTTTAAAAAAAAAAAAAAACTGAAATAAATAATTCTTGGCCAGATCATCAGCTTCCTTCATGACCAAAAGACCAAGCATTCCTCATTTAGCACGCTTCTTATCCATTCTCCAAGCAATTAAAATAGTAACTTTCAACAGTAAAAACTATCAAGACCTGTGTTTCATTTTCCAAATCACACTTGTTACCAACATTCTCATGCTGTAATTTCAATTGTTTCTTCGCCATCTAAATTTAACACTTCTCTCTCTCTCACCACTGATGATTTATTTCTTAATCTCCTCTCTGCATACCCTGTAAATAACCCACTAATGGCTTTGCTTTCTTTTGACTGCTAATCGCTGTTCTGTATTAAAAACTGAACATCTTACAAAAAAGACACTTCTGGCACAAAAGTTCTTTAACAAGTATCCGAAAAACAGAATTAAGTATGAAGATGCTACTTTCCCCATCATAAAAGGAGGCTAGCTGTAATATAAAAATGACAAGTTTTTTTATAAGATTGATTCGTTTTGATGACCCGCTAAATAATTTACTTGTATGCAAAAGAATAAAATCTTCCTTGAAAAGTTACAGAAGTTAGTCATTTATGCTTTAAATTTTTAACACTGATAGTCTTTTTTAATAGAGCTTCAACAGCAATGCTGGAAAGTTGAAATATAACATTTCACTTGAATTTGAGCAATGCAGGGCCTGAAACCCAAGAGAAAAAATTACCTGCTGATTTGGCATGTAACTTTTTTAAAAGGCTTCCCTTGTTAAGCTAATTACAATACACCCCCCCAACAGGGAGCAGCAATTTGACTCAAGTTCCATCAGTCAAAATATTCAACCATCAACTCCCACACCCTATTCCCCATACTTAAAGAGCTGTGGAATGCCTGCCAAAGAATTACTTCCTACATTTGATCTTAACATTTAGTACTAAATTAAAGTTTTACTAATCTAAATGCTGCCTTCACTTGCATTTTTACTTTACCCTGAGTATTTAATAACATCTCTCTTGCAGCTCACTGGAGTATCTACTTCTTATTTTGTATTCTTCTCCTTCCCCCCCCCCCAACTCACTCTCAACTCTCCTGTCTCCCACCATTTCATTAGCTCCCTCATCTCCCCCTTTCTAGTGTAATACTAGGATGATTAACCATTGGAACAAAATATCAAGGGAAGTTGTGGATTCTCCATTTTTTGATATCTTCAGATCAAGACTGGATGCCTCCCTGAAATATATGCTTTAGTCAAACAGGTCCAACACAGAGGTAACTGTGCGAAATTCTATGGCCTATGTTATTCAAAGAGTCCAAACTAGATGATCTCATGACCCCGTCTGGCCTTAAAATGTATCTATCTATTAATCTACTTTGGTACGAGGAGACGACAGAAATAAACTTAACATAGTAGATTCTCATTTCAGCCAATCCTGTGAACAGAGGTGCACAGGAGCACTAATATGGGCAGGAAGAGTATGAAAAAAATGCAGCAAAACTTACATTATTAGCCTGGCCAATCAAGCAACTATTTTTCATCAAGACGGCCAGCTTAAGTAGTATGTGTAGTAACTAATAGTTATTTCAACACTCAAACTTTGATACTGAACAAGGAACTGTAACATGTACATTTAAAATTGGCACAAAAGATCTCCCAAGAGCTGCTATCAATTATCGTGAAATAGGATATTATATTAAAGGAGCCAGAAGTCTTCTGCCGTCAGTACCTGGGCTCACCCAGGGTCAGGATGAGAACACATCTCATGAATTGTATATTCTTTTCTATACACAGCTAACCTAACTGCCCTGGTCTCACTTTGTTTCACCCCTGTCCTGCCCCTCTCCTCACACCACCTATATTGTCAGCCTCAATACGCCATTCATCCATTTCTCTCTACTGTCTCTCTAGGCTTTCTTCCAAGATGCCCTATTCTTGGAGCACTCTTTCTGACCTGGACTGCAAGCCCACTGACTTATTCTAGTGAAAGCATCCCCTCAAAGCCCACTTCCTGAAGCCTGAAATTAGTTTAGACATTTATTCCATTAACAGAAATATTTTGAACGCTCTCTCACTAAGTTATCACAATATATTATTGATGTCGCTCCGGAGTTTCTGTTGCAGCCCATTCTCTGCTTCCTTATTAGCACCTTATTATGTCCTGTGTAGTAATAGCTTTAAAACTCCTCAGGGCAAATACTGGGTCCTCTGTTTTGGGAGAGGCCTAGCAAACTTTTGTGCACCATGATAAATTAATAAATTAGAACAAGATACATTTCTCAGACAATCTTCATGAGACCCCTTCTGGCACAACTCTAGATTAGAGATATCTACATAATTATAAAACTTGGCTTTTATCATTCTAGCAGCACATGCAGGGCTGAAACCGCATGCAAAAAAGTGAAAGGAAGTGTGACAAAAGGAAGTAATCATGCAGAATTATACTCTCTTCTTGGGAGCCCTCCCTACCACACATTATTCAATTAGAAGTCCAATTAAGATCCAAACTTAAAACCATAAAAGCAGGACATTCAGAATAGGTTGATTCTATACCAATCTTGCAAAGTATTCATTCATTAACCTGGGCTAGTAAACTTTCATGACACTATTACAAGGCTGCACTCTATCCTTCCTAATTCCACATTAAGTAAGTACTGCAGGGTCTCAGAACAGGCTCATAGTGATTCATCCTAAACAGAGGTCATGTAATATCAAGATGAGTTCAAGTTAGCACAGAACTTCCAGAAAATATTACACTTGCATGGGCAAACTGGGTAATCCACACTTATGCAAGTATTTTGCAAATGCAAATCAACACACCCCAAACTCTGGGGATATAATGGAAACCAGTTGAAAACCTGGCCACTAATTTTGCAAGTATTTCAGCAAATTACTACATTTTAGTTTTCATTTGATCTCTATACAAATAAACCATAACTACATCCATATTAATCTATCAGGTTTAAGACAGCTGTGAAGAGCCATTTTAGGATTAACAGCTTTCTCCCTATCACCCTTTGTTACAAAGAAATGTGCTGGTGATGTTAGCATTTGTGACTTAACATAAAAAAGTACTGCACTGCATTACTGATTTGTAAAGAATCCAATCTGAGACTATTTCCTGAGAGTACAGACTAATAAAAAGTCATAATACTGTCTCTATCGTAAAAGACTGATTACTAAAAACTAGATAATACTTCTCAAAAGTTGTGAAATAAATATATTATTTTTTCTCCGCCAACGAAAATTTGTATTTGTTACAATAGGGGCTGAAATACGCATACGCTTATTCTATGCAGCATTCAACTCTCCTACCATAAGCCTGACAGAAAGTTTCCACTGCAAAGCTGGCGTTCTGACTGGAGCAGTTACAATTCTTCTTTCACAGATAAGAAAATGCTGGTGAAAACAAAATTTCAATAAGTATCAATTTTATTCAGTACATGAGAGATTATGGGAATGAGGAAAACTGTTACATTCTCCCATTCACATCTTCCTAAAAGAAGCCAAGTACAGTCTTGTTTGTTCCTTTTAGGTCGAGGAGACCATCATGAACATGAACTTTTCAAATATTTATTTTAAACAGATGTACACCCTTCTTATAGCCTTTTGCTTGTCACATCAATCCAACTCAATAGCTCTTGTTCTTTGTCTCCAAGTGTTCTTGTCAAGTACGTCTCCCAAGTTGACTCCAACCTTCTTCGTGTCCTCCGTCAGAGTCTCAACCCACTTTTTTAAAGTCTTCTTTGTGGTCTTCGCCCTGTGACTACTAGCTCTTGTACTCTCTGGCCAACATATCCCATATTTCATCATCTCACGTGACCCAGCCATCTCCCTCAGCTTTTCCATGATGGGGACTACTTGTCTCATGGCTCATACCGTTTCATTGAACAGTCTGTCAGCTCTCATCTTTGCTCAGGTGGATGCTGGGTTTCTCGTTTTGGCAGCGTGAAATAGAAGTTCTCTCTTCCAGCCACTCCAACTCGTATGTCATGGATGGCCTAATCATGATCTTATACATTTTGCTCCTTCATTTACTTGGCATATTCTTATTGCAGAGAATACCCATCAACTCCCTCCATTTATGCCAAGCACTCTTCATGCAGCTCCTAACATCCACATCCACAGCCCATCACGGCTCAACACTGAACTGAGGTTTTTTTAAATTGTTGCAGAAACTTTATACCATCAAATTTTACTAGCTACTTCTTGTTCCTCTCAAAATCATTCCATCTTTTGTCAGCTGATTCATAAGCTATTTTTTTCTAATGCAGCCCTCCATAGTTCTAGGTCCATTTCCAGTTCATATTTACCTTCACAGCACAACATAATGTCATCAGCAAAATATATGTTCCACGGAGCCTTCCCCCTAATCTGCAGCATCAAGGTGTCCATAAAATAGGAATGGGTTTAAAATTAACCCTTGATGTAGACCTACACTCAATGAATGACCCACTGTAGCCGCAGCTGCTTCTCACTACTGTTGTGCTACCTATGAACAAGTCAATGATAGTCTGAACACATGCCTTCAGCAGATTGCACAACCACCACCACCACAATTCTCTAGTAACTCAGCCATAAACCTTCTGTAAATCCACAGACACTAAGTGTTTCTCCCTGTTCTTCTCCTGCAATATTCAGGCTACAAACACTGCATTCATTATTGACCTTCCGGGCACAAATGTAAATTGGTTGTCACTTGATGCTCCAGCTCCTCCTTAAATCTTTCCTTAATAATTCTTTCCAGCCTTTTCATTGGGTGACTTATTAACTTGATGGGTCGGTAATTACTACATTTTTACACTTGCAGATAAGGACCAACATGTTCTTCCTCCGCTCAGTGGGCATTTTTCCAGTATGGAGAATTCATAATCATCATCACCACCTCTCCCTCAGGACATAATGCTTTAATCCCTCAATTGATACAGCCTCCAGTCCCACTGTCTTTCCCTATTTCATCCTCTTTAGTACTGTCTGAGTCTCCACCATGGTGATAGGTCTCAAGAGAAGAATGTGCAAGCAACAATCTCACAACGGTTTCTTCACAGTCTCTTCATTGAGCAATTCCTCTTAAATTGCTGCCATCTACTAATGATTTCACTGTCTTCCACCAGTACTCTTGTTTTCAACTTTAATACGCTTCACATCTCCCAAACCTGTGTGCTTCTTTGCCGAATCTATACATTTCTTTTTCCCCTTGCATTGTTAGAAATCCTTCATATAAGGCATTAAATGCCTGACCTTTAGCTTCAGCAACTTCTCTTTTCACCATTTTTCTCCAATCTGTATTCCTCATAACTTTCCACTATTCTTACTTTCTACCATCACTTAAAAACATTTCCTCCTCCTCCTTTACTGCTTCCGGCACCTCGCTGGACCACCATCATGTCTTCTTGGCATGAAAGTTCCCTCTCTTTTATTTGGCCACAGTCAGCTTGTGCAACTTCTATAGTATATTTGGATATTTTTCCCCAAACCTCATTGGTATCATCATGATTGGTTTGGTCATTGTCCAACCTCCATCTAACCTCATCCTTAAATCTCAGACAAACGTCCCTATCCGCAAGCCTCCACTTTATCCTTTGTTCCACAACTTGTCTTTTGTCCCACCATTGACTTTTCATCCAGAATCTGCTCTCCTGGAATGACTTTACAGTCTCACTTTTTTAGATCTCTTCCTCTTGTGAAGAAGTCATCAATCTGGGACCCTCTGACACTGCTCTTGTATGTAATTAAGTGTTTCTCCCTCTTAAAGTAATATTGGCAACAATCAGGTCATGGACTCTGGCTAACTAAGATATCCTCATCACCTTCATTTCTGGTTCATCCTCCGTGACAATTGTTGTAGCCCTCACTGTGTTCTCCCATATCTGTTGAGATGTGTTCAATAATCACATGCTCGACTTAAGATATTTCACTTACCACTTTGTCCAACACTTTCTGGAATTTCTCCTCCTCAATCACACAACCAACCTGCGGTGCATATCAGCATATAACATTAAATATCTGTTCTCTGCTCAGGCCTACTGTAATTTTCATCAGCCAATCACTCTTCTGTTGGGTGTCCACTACCTTATCAAGTAATATTTCTGCTAGAATTATTCCTACTCAACCCTTTCTTGCTACTGAGCCATAATATCTTACCTTCTAACTCTCCCCAATGTTCATGCATTTCGACCCCTTCCATTTAG
>NW_020664489.1:3996055-4099729 GCF_002925995.2 Terrapene triunguis | reverse complement strand
CTTCTAACTCTCCCCAATGTTCATGCATTTCGACCCCTTCCATTTAGTCTCTTGTATACAGGCAACATTCACTCTTCTTCTCAAAGACTCAACTACTTCTCTTGATTTCCCAGTCATTGTTCCCACATTCAGGGAAACCAAACTTAGTTCTTAGGTTTGCTTCTTTAGCTGCATGCGCCAAAATACAGTAGCCTTTTCCCATTTTCCACAGCCATCAGGTAAAGCAGTCACACGTCGTTTCTGGGGGATGCCCTAACATTGTACTTCCTGAAGACAAAGGCCCAGAGGCATGTGTGACTGACAACTTTTACAAACTGGCTGGCCAGGCCTGATATTGTTCTTGGTTTAAAATCTGAGTCCTTTCTCCTAGGTGGACTACTTAGCACAGCTAAGGAGTGCCATCTGCCCAGAGCAAAAATATACAGCCTCACAGCTAACTCGCACTATTTGCCTTCCTATAGCAGAGCTATTCTTAATAGAGTGGTGGGGGGGGGGGGAGGGCAGATGACAGGTGGGTGTCTGGCACCTTATAACCAGATCACATGTATGTAAGAGTAATATTTTACCAACAAGGCAGTCCATTGATCAGCTACCATCCTCCTGTTAAGTGGGAAGGTTTTACTTTTAGATCACAAATCTGCTATTGCAGCATTAGTCCTTATTTAAGTCTGTATTTTTGGTTTGTAAGTCTGTATTTCCTTTCCAATGTGCTTGTGGCAAGATATGTTTGTCATTTTATGCAGCGTTTTAGAATCAAAAACATACTCCTCTTGGGTCTATACAGGGGTTTATATAATCAGCTTTAATACACTGATAGAGCGAATGTCTTGTGGTCTCCCACTCTCATCCAGGCACATAACATACCTGCGGTAAGCACACCAAATCTTTACACGGAAAAACATGGTACTCACACTTGTATTTTCAATCCTCAGGGCAGACTTTGAAGAAGCAGGACACAAATCCAAACTAGTTATGAGTTCTATACTTAGATTTCACCTACCAAGTATCAAGTGCGAACTCCTCAAGCACTATAACAGTCTTAAGATGGAGTCACAGACAGTCCCCTTGGGTACTCCGGTCTATCTTGCCACCAAAGTAAGTCTGCCTTTGTGACAGATGCTCCCTTATACCAAAAAACATAGCAATATTCAGGTTAATCCGAGTCTCAAAGGACCTGTCACTTACGCCAGGTCAATTGCACCTCAGATCCTACATCAAAGACAATTCTTGTAGCCAATCCTATAATAAATTAACTAAAGATTTATTAACTAAGAAATAGACATGGGAGTTATTTACAAGGTTAAAGCAGGTAAACACACATACGAGTTACAGTTTTAGTTCCCAAAGGTAACAGACATTGCTGTAATATGCAAGCTCTATAAGTCTTCTAGGATTAACCTAGGCCTAGCACTGGGGATCTTTTGCTTATGCTTAGTAATCCTGGCTCCTCAAAGTCCAAGCGGCATAAAGATCCAGTTTCTTATCAGGATTTTTTTAGGGCTGTCAATCACAGTTAACTCACAAGATTAACAAAAAATTTAATCGCAATTAAAAAAATTAATCGTGATTAATTGCAGTTTTAATCTCACTGTTAAACAACTGAAATGTATTAAATATTTTGGATGTTTTTCTACATTTTTATATATATATATTTTCTGTGCTGTAATTGAAATCAAAGTGTATATTATTTTTTATTATAAATATTTGCCCTGTAAAAATGATAAACAAAAGAAACTGTATTTTTCAATTCACCTCATACAAGTACTGTAGTGCAATCTCTTTGTCATGAAAGTGCAACTTAGAAATGTAGATTTTGTTTGTTACATAACTGCACTCAAAAACAAAACAATATAAAACTTCAGAGGCTACAAGTCCACTCAGTCCAACTTCTTGTTCAGCCAGTCGCTAAGACAAACAATTGTGCCCTCTTCTTATTTACAATGTTACCTGAAAGTGAGAACAGGTTTTTGCATGGCACTTTTGTAGCCGGCATTGCAAGGTATTTATGTGCCAGATATGCTAAACATTTGTATGTCCATTCATGCTTCGGCCACCATTCCAGAGGACATGCTTCCATACTGATGACGCTCATTAAAAAAAAAAATTGTTAATTAAATTTGTGACTGAACTCCTTGGGGGAGAATTGTATGTCCCCTGCTCTGTGTTTTACCTGCATTGCCATATATTTCATGTTATAGCCGTCTCGGATGATGACCTAGCACATGTTGTTCATTTTAAGAACACTTTTGCTGCAGTTTTGACAAAACACAAAGAAGGTACCAATGTGAGACTTCTAAAGATAGCAACAGCACTCAACCCAAGGTTTAAGAATCTGAAGTGCCTTCCAAAATCTGAGAGGGACAAGGTGTGGAGCGTGCTTTCAGAAGTCTTAAAATAGCAAAAATCCAATGCGGAAACTACAGAACACGAACCATCAAAAAAGAAAATCAACCTTCTGCTGGTGGCATCTGACTCAGATAATGAAAATGAACATGCATCGGTCCACACTGCTTTGGATGGTTATCGAGCAGAACCCGTCATCAGCATGGACACGTCCCCTGGAATGGTGGTTGAAGCATGAAGGGAAATATGAATCTTTAGCACATCTGGCACGTAAATATCTTGCGACGCTGGTTACAACGGTGCCATCAGAACGCCTGTTCTCACTTTCAGGTGACATTGTAAACAAGAAGCGGACAGCATTATCTCCTGCAAATGTAAACAAACTTGTTTGTCTGAGCGATTGGCTGAATAAGGAGGAGGACTGAGTGGACTTGTAGGCTCTAAAACTTTTACATGGTTTTATTTTTGAATGCAGTATTTTTTGTACATAATTCTACATTTGTAAATTCAACTTTCATGACAAAGATTGCACTACAGTACTTGTATTGGGTGAATTGAAAAATGCTATTTCTTTTGTTGTTTTTTTTACAGTGCAAATACTTGTAATCCAACATAATATAAAGTGAGCTCTATACAGTTTGCATTCTGTGTTGTAATTGAAACCAATATATTTGAAAATGTAGAAAACATCCAAAAATATTTAAATAAATGGTATTCTTGTTTAACAGTGCGATTAATCGTGATTAATTTTTTTAATCACTTGACAGCCCTAGAATTTTTATTCCCTTCCCTCAGAGTTCAAGCTGATGGGATGAGTCCGCATGTACATCTCCACTTCATGGGTGCGGGGAGGTGGGGGGAGGGGGGGGGGAAGAGAAAGGGGAAAGTCTTTGTTCCTTGATGTTTCACAATAGCCCATTTGGTTTCAGTGGGCAGAACCTAACACCTTCTGTAGGAAGCTATTCATTTTACATTAATGCTTCTTTCCTGCTTGATGACTTACACAATTGCAGAGGTTTACAATGCAAACACTCAATATAATCTTATAACATGGGGGTACAAAGGTTATAAGTGAGATTACTACATGCAGTATCCTACAAGCATTTCATAAAGTCTAAACAATAAACACATTATTATAAACTTAACATCTATTTTAACAATGCTAACACACAGGGGAGCCAGACTGGTTTCCAGCTATGCATTGGTCAGTGAGACCTAGGGACCTTGGCAGAAGCTGGCACCTGGTCTGCCAGTGTCAGGAGGGGGATACCGATGACAGTTGTACTGGCTTCCTCAATTTCATCTCCTCTCCCAGCTGTTCCGTTTATTTTCCCTGCATTTCTCTGCCCTTGCGTCTCTGCCTTCTGGTCACCTTCTTCCCCCGACATGTACTTCCCTTCCTGGATTTGCTGCCAAGTCACCTAGCCACTTTCTCCCCAGACACTATCTAGATGCCTCATTCTCTTTCAGGTGCATTCCCCTCATGCTGGTGGCTACTGTTTCTTCTCTATAACATGTGCCCACAGTACAAACAGGTCTGATGGCTTCTTGTTCCCAGTTACTTTTACAGGCTCTAAAGCTTGGCTATCAAGAACATGGACACGGAATCACATGGCAACAAGGAGAGCCAACTCCATGAGACCAATCAGTTTTTCAGGGAAAAACAACATATTCCATCGCCAGACAGCAGTCCAAAATTTGAAACTGCTGCCCTATACACATACAAATAAATGCCACTTCCCCATGAAATTCTTACGGAAACTACTGTTACTGGCATCGTAATGAATTATCAAGGACTGACTTTGGTGAACATCTGTTGAATCATCCACCAAAACATGATTTCTCTTCTTTAACTCTAAAATAATGAGAGTTTAAAATTACACATCACAGATGTTAATCCATAAACCTGCCTGAACAATCCTGTTTTAAAATGTTTAGGCACAGTTTGCTAAGTGATTACTACTAAAGTGGCAAGTGTCTGCACCACAGAAGACATAGCACATAAATGCTTTTGTAGAGTAAGGCTACGTCTACACTAGACATCTTACAGCGGCATAGCTGTAGGGGTGCAGCTGCGCCGCTGTAAAATCTCTCCAGTAGCTGCTCTATGCCGACGGGAGAGACCTCTCCTGTTGACATAATCAAACCACCCTTAACAAGCAGCGATAGTTATGTCAGCGGGAGAAGCTCTCCTGCCAACACAGCGCTGTGCACACTACCACTTATGCCGGCGAAACTTATGTCACTCGGGGGGTGCTTTTTTCACACCCCTGATTGACATAAGTTTTGCCGACATAAGTGGGAGTGCAGACATGGCCTAATTCTCCTTGTTCCCCACTGTATTTGGTAGACTTTTAGCACATAACTGTTAGCTGCTTTCTGCTGCCACTATTTCAAGAGACAGCATTTTGATTTAAATTAGCAGTACGTAATGCCAAGTAACATTTCACAATTTCAGCAGTTGGCATTAGGGAAGTTGCTCCTTTATAAGCTATACTATAACTATAAGCATTTCTGAACATTTATCAACATAACATTCAGGCACCAGCCTATTATCACTCCACTTCCTGATGTAGAAGCACCAACTACATAAAAGGCAGGGAGACTAAAATGTTAGGGGGAAAAGCAAGGCAATTCTGATTTAATCCCTGATTCAGGATACTTGACTCCTTAACGCACTCTTGTACACCCAAATAACTGCAGTAAGTTGGAGAAGTGCAATATGAAATGAGTATGCACAACTGTTCTAGAAGTACTATTGTAGGTTTTAAGCAAACTAATTTAACAAATGGATTTTACAGAAACAATTTGAATGGAACGATGTCCTCATTTTTGAGACACTGACAACATGGCTTAGCTGGTGGTCTCTGGGCTATAAAATCATGATCTGAAGTTTACCTTATTAGGACTTACCAAATGCTGAGAAATCAGTGCTAGGTTAAGTGCTAACAATCAATGCCATTCTACCAAAAATCACCATGTTGTGTCACAGTTGTTTGCCAAAGTCAGGATCAAGACCTACGCTAAAAACACAACACAGAACCCACATTTTTCCTCTGCAACCTAGCAATAAAACTGTGTAATAAGACAAAGATGGCAGAGAACTATTCACTAACTCAGTGGATTTTGGGGAGCGGAGGAGATCTTAGAGGTTGCTTCAAATGGGCTATTAAACAGAGGCCCTTTTCTCGCATCTCTAATGACTAAAGTGAAAAGGGTGCATGACAGAGGTCAGGATAATCACAGGATCCTAGCCCATATGAATGAAGGCAGACAAAGTGCTAGTGTATTGAGAACAGGGATGGGAGGTGAAATCCTCAATTCTCATTCCAGCTCCCCTACTGACCACTTGCATGACCTTGGGCAAATCATTTAACCTCATAGTCCTTATCTGTAAAAAGATAAGGTATATGAAGATGAGCGTTTTTACAGCATTTTACATTTTCAAAATTCTGTGCAGTATTATCATGTTGTAACGCTGGTAAACCAGGTGCCAGCTCTTGCCAAAGCTTTAGGCCTCAGCTGGGCACTGACAAATTCATTGCTGGAAACCAGTCTCTTTCACCTGTGTGTTAGTATGGTTAAGATAGGTATTAGACTTATAACAATCTGTTTAGTATTTAGACTTTATGAAATGCTTCTAAACTGCTGCATGCATTAATCTCACTTATAATTTCTTTATCACATGCTATCAGCTAATATTTAATATTTTGCTTTATAATTAAAAAATGTTTGCCCTGAAACTGTCAGTGTTTCAGAAGGGATCGTCTCTTGCCCATCAAAAACTAAATGGGCTATTGTGGGACATCAAAATACGAAGACATTGCTAATTGCCCCTCCACATGCTTGAATTCTGGAAGAAGGAAATAAAGATAATGAACAAGAAAAGTTTTCATCTCTTGGGCTGTTTGGACTTTCACAGAGCTGGAGCTACAAAACAGAAGCCAAGATCCCCAGGTTAGCCCTAAAAGACATTCAGTGCTGTCAGATTGCTACAACTCTCACCTTTCAGAACCCCAGTCTGCCACTCATTTGTGTATATAAACCTGCCTGCTTTAACCTGTAAATAACTCTCTCATTTCTTTTTCCTAGTTAATAGATCATTAGTTAGTTTACTATAGGATTGGCTACACGCATTGTCTGTGATGTGAGATCTGAAGTACAAATTGACCTAGGAGATACCTGATCTCTTGGGACTGGAAGCAACCTGAATCTTTTGTGATCTTTCGTGGATAGCAACCATCTATTGCTAAGTCCAGCAGAAGCAGAAGCTCCTAAATGCCTTATTGTCCAATGACTGAGTATAGGAATCCACCTAATATGAAACAGACATGATACTCTAAATCATATTTAATGTCAAGTGTTTTAGGCTGTACTATTTAAATGGGTGTTAGTGCCATAAATGTCAAGACAACCTGGACACGATCTGCTGTCCTTATTACTAACATTTCTGATTGAAATTTCAATCATTTAGATTCAATTAAAAGCCACTTCAGCTTTCACTGTTGCCATAACTGACCTGGTTCTCAAACATCCCTTGGGACGAGGTGCAGGGCAACAGCAGCTGAGCCAGCACTCTGATCACTGCTACTCCAATTAGTTGCCCTGGAGCACACCTGACTATGGGAACTGCACCCAGTTGATAGATCAGGATGGGCTGGAGGGAATTAAAGGCTAATTAACTCATTAGCCCAGATCACACAAAAGGTACAGGAACAAAGTGCAAACAGAGAGCGAGAGAGAGAGAGAAGCAGGGTTGTAGAGTCAGAACAACAAGAGATCTGATCTCTCCTCTCCATGGCTCAGGAGCTGAGGGCTGCATGGTACTATTGATATGATGTTGCATAGTCTGTAAAGAAAGAGCAAAAGAACACTCTAAATAAAATGCAAGTTTTATACCAAAAGGTGGTCTCTGAGCTGTTTGTGGACTATGAAGTAGGCAGGAGAGGAGTTGGCCCTGCCACACACACACACACCTATTGAAAAGTCTACTCCAGCCTATTTTCTAATCCTAAAACTAATACAGCTCAATTCTGTGTATCAAGGTGAAGTGCTGCTGCTCTTTTCCATCTGTCCTTGAAATAGAGTTTAGTCATTTCCAACTGAAGTGGTCAGGTACTTTCTGCTGCTTACAAACCACTAGTTGTAAATGAACTAAACTAACATACTGTAAATCAGACGTAAGCAAATCAAAGAGGTTAAAAACCAACAAGCTAATAAAAATATGTTGCCACCTAAATCATGACGATGCAAGGCTGTACTCGAGACAAACTTTCCGCTTCAGCAATATCTGCATTCTCAAAAGGAAAATATTTGGATCATTGTATATGTAAGTCAGAACTCAACACAAGGAAAATTCTCCTTTAAATATGCTAATATAAGATGGATTCTTACTTACAGTCCCAATCTACTGATTATATCTAACAGGGCACACAAGAGGAGCTGCAAACCTCAAAGATCCCACCATTCATGAAAGTTGGGCTGTAATTTCAACTTTTAGGATTTTGCTTAGACGCAAGATCTTGCATAGACACAAGATCTTGCATATCAGAATTACATACAAGACAATACACTGCACCTTTACTAATAAGAATGCTCAAACTACAGAGCTCAAATATCTATCAAACAGGCAGATTTCAAAATGAAGGCACCAAATGTCACTGTTAATCTTAAATAAGTAATCACAATAAAATTTTAGAAAAATTACTTGTTTAGGACAACCATTTTATGCATTAAACACAGCTTAGTAAGAGACGTAGAGGAGCCATTTGAATCGTAAAAAAAATATCAAAACAAATCATCAGTAACTCAGGCAAGTTGCTCTTCCCTCCTCTGCACAACTGCCCATTTACCTGAGCACCGTAGGAGGCACTACATAGACGACTAGCTCCTCTTGTTGACTATCTATATAAACTTGTAAACAGCCAACACTGTACTATGTGCAGAAGTCCTTAAATAATGCACTGGAACAGGAGACAGAAAACATTGGGGACTGCATTTGAAAGATGATGCAAGAGATACTGAAGCACTTTTACCTAGCAGAGTGCAAAAGGGCCTAGTGCCATTAAAAACATCCTTTTATCCCCCACTCCCACCCCCGAACTGGTTTCAAAACCTTTGCAGGATTCTTACTAGGTTAGAGTATGACAAGAACACTCTATTTTAAAAAAATACTGGCAAGAAGATGGACAGCCCCGATAAGCCCAAGGTCTAAGGGTGCCCCAAAAAAGCAATACAAAACGTAACATTGAAGCATGTCTCTAGACAGAACGTTGCTTACTAAGCGCTTTCAAGTATGGAAGCATCCTCTGACAAATGTTTTTTGAAATGACATCCAATTGTGTTAAATTGGATGTCACAATCTTTCCTGAAAGCAAATGTTGCTTGAACTGAAGTTATTGGAGCTGCATACAAAGAGTTTAATTTTTTATACGCTCGTTTTCATTTAATTTTCAGAATACACATGCGGTTTGTTGTCGAGGTTGAAGAAGCTTGTGACTTTTGTTGACAGGTCTTGTTTCCAATTGCTTTAAATAAAATTATTTTCCCATTATGTTGCAGGTTCTTGGAGCACTTTGTTTTGTTTGTATCCAACCCTATACCAGCTTACTTCACTTTTACAGCACCCAGTGGATTGTGTTGCATATCACAACTCGAAATAACCAGGAACCCTCTATTTCTAACCTATATGGGAAAGAGCTGAGGCAGCAAGGATAATAATTGATGGTATACATTTGTCACGGTGTTAAACTTCAGTTAAGATGTACATGAAAAATATTTCTGTGTTCAGTTTGCTACAAAGTTAACATTGCAATGTGTCTTTAAGGAAACAAAAGCATGCTCGCTTTAAAGATACTGGGCAGTGTTAGAACAGCTTTGCTCTACTATGCATGAACATCTGGGCTGCATCATAGCCACAGAAAGGGGCAAGCGAAGACTCTCTGGTGTGGAAACACAATCCTGCTGCTATCCAAGCACACCCACATGGTGGCCATTTTCTGCCCTTTCATCCAAGGAACAGCTCCTGGAGCAGCCAAATGCCTCTGACTGGTATGACAGCCAAAGAACTGAAGATGTTTCTAGAAACAACCAACAAAGGATGCTTGAGTTGGTATGAGAAAATATCTGAATGCAATGATTGATCAAAGTCTGACTGAAAGTAGAGCAACAGAAGGAAACCCCTTTGGGTCCAGACAGTAGTAGAAGTAATCATATTTAGTCAAAGTTGTGACAAATGCTTCTGATCCATCTGCACTGTAGCATGCTTTCTTTTTGCCTATGTGCAGAGAAGAAAATATTAGAGAACTGTGTTTCAAGTTTGGTACCTATTAAGGCTAAAACATGGCTCCTTAATGTGTTTTCTATGGCAAATCAATGTTCAAACAAGCAGTTACTTGGTGTTTTTTGGAGTCAATTCCCAACAAGATTAGTTACAAGAAGGCTTATCCCTATCTGTCATTTTCCGTGCTTTTGTAAATTTAAGCCTGCAGATGTTCAAGTCACAATATTCCAGTGTAGAATGTTTATTGTATCTGCAGGGGGTGGGGAAATTCTAGTGTATGTCTGTCCTTGAATTACAAACCAAGCTAACTAGTTGAGACAGGATCACATGGTCTGAAACAGTTTTCCATATTGTCCTCCTAGAGGATCAACAATTTATGATCCCATATCCTAAAATGCAAAATCCATAGCACAGGACAAGCCAGACAATGTATCACCTTTATGACTAGATGACCCTATCACTGAAGGATAAGCAAAGAAGAAAATAAAACTACTTCAGGCTCTATCCTTGTTCTCAACTACATGGTCCTGCAGTGCTTTTAAAAAAACTACAACTCCTGCATTTGCAAGCACAACAGCTGATTTCACAAAATCAGAATATAAAAAGGAAGTATCTAGATGTTTTTAAAAATATGAATCTTGCTAAATATTGTTCCACACATTTTAAACAAATAACTTCCATTATGTTATAGCCAACAATTAGATAATACTGCTTATATATTTGATAGTCACTGGATATAGGCTAATTCTGACCTAATTCTGTTGAAGAAATGTTACTCTCCTAAATAAAAACCCTATAGAATACACTCACTCATGCCCGTCACCCCAATTGGGGTATGGCCCGCCAACCACAGATTTCCAGAGTCCTTTATCCTGGGCCATTTGCTCTAGCTGGTTCCAGGTACAACATAACTACCTCAGGATCTTAAACCTAAGTAAAATTCACAAATAAAACAGATCATAACCATGACTTTTTTTAAAAAAAAAGAGCTCAGAAACTTATATCAAACTTTAATATCTACTAAAGTCCTGCCACCTTATCCAAGGTCTCATTTTTTACA
Organism: Terrapene triunguis; assembly: GCF_002925995.2. Classification (NCBI taxonomy): domain Eukaryota; kingdom Metazoa; phylum Chordata; order Testudines; family Emydidae; genus Terrapene; species Terrapene triunguis. Next base: position 4,089,044 of record NW_020664489.1, on the reverse strand, counting down.
TGGCAGTACAGAGAAACCTTAGTCCCTGTTTTTATTTGTCACAAAAATAGGAAGGCAGAGTGTATATAAGAGAGAGACAATGAGAATACGGGGAAAGAGTGAAATAGCTACTGAAGCTGTGCTATTAATGGAACTAACATATTTTAGCTATCCTGCTTCAGGATGTCCCCTAACCTTCAATATCAGATTACATAACAGATATCCAATGACAAAGAAAATAAGTCCTAGGAAAGTCACGTACTTCTCCTACTCCACCTTCAGTTTAACTGGGACACAAAATTTCAAAGCAATCCCATTCCCACTGTTTCATAGCCAGCTTTATAACCTATTAGTAATGCCCTAAGCTGGAGACCCAAGGCCAATAGCAATTCCTAGTCTATGTCTAGAACACCCAATAAAATATAAGTAATTTACTTTATAAGCCATTAGCATCAATTTGCTAAGAAAATTAGCAATCAAATCTCTACTACAAATCACTTCTGAAAGATAGCAATGGCAGGGGCTTAAAGGAAAAGCACCTAGAGACAGAGATAAATTACAGAACTTTGAGGCATTATCAGCATATTAGGGATTTGTTGTTTTGTTAAAAACATTTTCCTATTGCTATGTAGTCTCTATTAATCTTATGCACAAAACATGAACACCGATATTAACTGTTTAGAATTTGCTGTTTTTAGTATACTGCAGCTTGAGATAGAATCACTTATGCCTATAGCTACGAGTAGGTCACAGAGACCACGGATTCTGTGATTTTAGGTGATGTCCATGACTTCAGCCCTGGGCGGTGGGGCTCCCATGATTTATTGCTTATTGCCCACATCCTGCCTGTCACTTTTACTAAAAAGCTCCGTGAACAAATCTTAGCCTTACTTATGCCTCACTTACCTTTTTAGCACCACAAATTTCAACTAAAACAAGTCCTACATCTAAAAAAAGGAAAATGGGGTGCTTAGCAGCACTTACAGGCCAATTTTTATGCTATTTGATATTTAAAATGCACCATGACATTTCACTGTTACAAAGTGTCCACCAGTTTTCATTCTATTCTTCTCATGAAAACCCAAACATGCCTCTGTGCCCCCTTAGAGCAAGAGCAAATGGGACAACGGCCCAGTTTTGAAAAAAAAAAAAAAAAAAAAAAATGTATATCACAAGTCCGGGGCAGTGGGACGTATGGTTACCCTCATGATCCTATGCTATTTTTCCCACTAACCCCTGCCTCGTTCCGTGCACCTGCTCGACAGTGCTCATTTAATGAACAGCTATTCAGTATTTTGTTTTCTCCTCATTGTTCAACGAGTGGCACCAGGCCTTATTTACTGCACACTATTCAAACTCTGCTCTGAAGACAGAATTGTTCATTTTCTTATGATACGCATCACTATCGTATGAATGCTTCATGAACAATTTATTTTCACAATACCCTGGTGAGATGAGGGGGCATTATCCCCATTTTACAGATTGGGAACTGAGGCACAGAGATTTAGGTCCATAGTATCCACAAAGTTTTGGTTCCCAATTTATGACACGCAAGACCTGATTTTTCAGAATATTTAGCAAAAAGGTATGTTTACTCTACTAGCACAGACACTTACTATAGCAATAGAAGAGGTTTTTCCATCACTGCAGTAAATCCACCTAGGATGAGGAAGTGGGGGTTATATCAACCTAATTAGTGCCCAGAACACAACATTCTTCACAGACCTGAGTGGTGTAGTTAGGTCAACCTATGTTTTAGGTATAGACCAGGCCTTATATAGCACTTTACATATTCCAATCACAGCTCCCATGACTTCAGTTGCCGCTGAATGCGCTCAGCACTTCTGCAAATGAAACTCTAGGGTAGCAATTTGAGTGCCCAGAAAATGAGGAACACACCATTGACCACCTAGGAAAAAAGTTTCATTTAAATGAATTGCCCAGCATCACATAGGAACTCCAGGGCACAGGCAGGGATAAAATCCAACTCTCCAACGCAGCATTTAACTGCCTTAATGATGACACCACCCTTCCTCTTCCTGAAAACCCCTGCCTCATTTACTACACACCTTCCAATTTCTGCAACAAACCAGGTGGAGTTCCTAGAGACAACAGTCTGATTCATCCCCATTGCAGGTATGTCCTCTGCACTGAATGAGGCAGGTGCCTTGTGGAAAAAACAGTAGGTAAAAAAACTGTAATTAAAGAATTACTGAACGTCAGTCAGGAGACACTACTTTGCTGTCTTCAGATAATTAACTGAAACAAAGTTTATAGTGCTTATGAGGAAAGACTCAGACCAACAATATCTCACCGCTCTACTGTAACAGGAAGGTTTAAGAGGAGATAATTTAACAGCATGAGTTTGCTGGAAGAATTCATGTGGGATTGGTGCTCCATTTCCTGTGTCATGCTGACAGCGTCAATCTAAAATTCCTATCATGCAATATGAGAAATTTTATAGTCCTTGTTTCAACAATACTTATAACTCAAATGTAGCTTCTCAAACTTGTAGATATTTTCATTCTTTAGTTTAATGCTATACAAATTGGGATATTGTTTAAATCTGTTCATAATCTTAAAAATAATTATATACATGCTTTCAAAATCCCTAGAGTTCTGCTATTTTAAGGTAAGGAACTTCACATAACACTTAACCAGAAAGCAAACAAGGCAAAAATTCTACAAATTACTGTAATCATCACTCAATGTATAATTTTAATATCTATTAAATGGACACACAAAAAGCAAACCAAAGATGCATTGTTTGAATCCTTCCATACAATTTCTACAGTACACATTTCTAGATTAAAGAACAAAATAAATCTTCAGTAAGACACTCTTTCTTCTACTGAAAAATATAAGAAACCATTAAATTAAAATGTTATTACTTACAATTTTCCATGATAACCCACTTTAAACAGCATACTACTATATACACCATTCAACACTAAAGTGCACCGTTAGACAAATGTGCTTTGTGCATCTACTTTAACAGACACACACTAGGAAATATTTCAGCGGAAAACAATTTTAATCAAACAGTTAAAATCTTAAAGTTAAGAAATTTTATGCTTTAATTTTTAAGCTTACAATGGTTCATATGCACAGCTCTCAATTACAAACTTGCGTACACACTGTGCTCTTGCTGAACAGCTAGAAAAGGCATATCAAGCCACACAGTGTCATCCTTCAAGGTACATCATTCATCTTAATGCCTTCATTGATCAAAATTCTACCTTGATGTTTCAAGATATCTAGACCCTCAACCTGCCTGGACTTACGAGAAAACAGAAGTTAGCTTCCTTATAGCTGCCTACTGGACACTTTGATCTCACCAAACACAGACATTTATCAGAGGGACAGGAAAACTGTTTCACCACACAATCGTCATTAGCTGGTAGTTTCACGCATGAGTCTTTTCACTGGTGGTCTCTGACCTGGAGTATACTGTAGGTACATCTTCCTTTAAGCTCAGTAACCTTCCAGATACAATGAAGTCGTGTTGTTGATTTGGTTTTTTTGTTTTGTTTTTTTGTATGTTTGTTGTTTGGGGAGCAGAGGGGTTGCCACAGAAACTTTTAGCTCCCGAATGTTCAATTCAGATGAATTGAAACTAAACTACCATTGTGCTAGAGGATGCTCTGTTTCGAAGAATGGTAATATTTGTTTATGTAGTTCACTTACAAAGAACGATTCTCAGAGTACATACATTCAAGGATGCCCACTCGCCTTGGTGCCTCATCCAACTATGTCACAATACCCAATGTGTTATACAGAAAGGAAATATTTGCTTAAAAATGCAAATGCCACACAGAGCAATAAATTGGTGATAAGCACATGCACAAGCAAAATCTGAGTACTTGTGCTTGCAATTCTGTTCACAAACAGCTTCCTATCTCAGATGATAGTAGGACAGGCCTTCAGTGTTTCATCTACTCCAGGTCTAGAAATATTTCCTTAACACACCTACTCATTTGAGAAAAATAAACACTGGGCTAGCAATAAAGAAAAATTTGCCCTTGCTCCTATTTGTATGCAGAAACCAAAATACTTCACAGATGTTACACACAGAGATTATTCAGCTAACATTCTGCACTTGCAACAATACTGTATATAAAATTTTCAGGTTAGAAACATTCACCACACAATCAGTTTATTTAGACTGATGTCACAGTTTATTATGGCAATCATGCCAATAGTGACCACCATAGGTAAAGATGCAAACACTCTCTATTATATCATCTTGTTTTATTATCCTCACAGATTTCTCAATATTCAACTTTGGGATGCTAAGGTTCTATACTTGGTCCATACTGATGGTAGTTTTTGAAAATTCTGAGCTTCAGTTGATTCTGACAATGAAAGGAAAAGAGTGGCATAAAAATAATCTTTCCCCGCTATTTAAACAACGTTAGTCACACTATTTGAATAGAGCTCGGTCAAAAAAAAAGTCTGAGGTGTGAAAGCTGACATGAATGAAGCACTGCTTGAGGCAGACGGTAACCTGACTTTGAAAAACAAAGAGTCATTGTGATTTAACATATCTAAGTCTGTTTGAAAATTATTGACAGTGCCCTCTGACAGAGGCAGGATATCCAATCAGAGGGACCAGCAATCTGATCCAATATGGCACTGAGCTTGACATAATAAAAGGAAACAAATCTCATTTACAGAGGGCTTTTTGTTGGAGTTCAAATATAAACATGCTACTGTGAATCTCTAGTCAGCAGCAAGCTAAGAAGGCATTTTAAACAATACCAATGAACAGTCTTAAAATATTTAAAAACATCTCTGTAGGTGCTGTGTGATTTACCCCAAGAAATCTGCATAAATAAAAAAATTATATATCTATAAAAGGTTACCAAAGAAACCATTGAAGCAAAGCTCACTTGGGAATTCCAGCAACCCCTCATGCAAATACTGTATTCCTTTCAAAACAGTTAGGAGGGGTGAGGGGAGCAAAGCCTGTAAGGATCAAGAAAAGGCTGTCAGGATGTATCCAGTTAAACTCAGGCGGCTAAAAGCTGGGATTGGACAACAGAGGATGGATCACCCGATAAATTGCCCTGTTTTGTTCACTCCCTCTGAAGCATCTGGCACCTGCCATTGTTGGAAGTCAGGATACTGGGCTAGATGGCCCATTGGTCTGACCCAGTATGGCTGTTATGTTCAGTTCTTTGCATATCTTGTAGCAAATTAAATTTAAAGAGATTTAACAACAAGATCAAGCAAGTGTCAAGGTTTTTTTACTCAACTTCACAATCTACTTTTGTACCAGCTACGGTCATACTCAAGTATACATTTTTCACTGCACTTGGCTATGAGCTATTTGGATAGATTTGTCTGAAACTCTTTAATTGCTGAATTATCTTAATTTCATAATGTTATAGTTTCTATAGTCAACAACTAAGAAAATGTGCATGTAATTTCATATTAAAATGGAAAATGGAATCAAGAGTAAATGATGCCAAAATTATGTGTTACACAAATTCTAATACCTTTAGGTAAGAGGAAACCAAATAATTATTGAAGACAAACACATATAAAGGCACTAATATTTTGTGACACGTGTTCAACTTTACACACGTTCGGACTTCTTTTTCCTGGAGGATTTTGAAAGACTGAGACAGTGACTTCACATTAAGTACATTATTATTTAATTTATATTATCACAGAGCTTATGAGTCGAGGACCAGGACCCCATTGTGCTAGATGTGTACAAATACATAACAAGATGACCACCTTGGCCCAAAGAACTTACAATCTAAGTGTAACTCTTACCATGCTTGAAGCGCCACATCAAGACATTATCTTTCAACCAACAACCAAGTAGCACTCCCTTCACAGCCCATGTGCAAAATCTGAGTCACCCGAGAGAGGATGTGTTATGAAGGAATTGCTATCTTTAACCTCTTAAGATCCTACAATCACTCCTTAAGAGGCGTTTTCTGCTCATTTTTCCCCCATCTCACCTTCCAGTTATTTATGTTACCCATATGCAACACTCACAGGCCAATGAACATAAGATTTTATAAGAATTCTCGTCACAGAAGGCAACATTTTAAACTATAAATTTCAGACTAAATGTGTTAAAACAGCTGTTTAGCAAATACAAAACTCAGAATTTGATAACAAATGTTTGAGGAGCAAGCCATAAGGCATATTCCCAGGTTTCATGTACGAGTGCCTATAACCGGCGTGGGTCTTTTGGACACTAATGTGAAAGACTTAAAAAACATTAATTTTTTTGCAAGTAGATAAAACCAAGATATCAACCCTGCTGCAAAGAAAATAACCTCTGCCTTGCTTGAGCTTACATAAACTGACTTATGAATCTTTAATACAAGGACAGTATCAAAAGGTTACATGGAGATTCAAAATGGCTCTCTTCTAATCACTAATACTTTTCAAAACATGTCTCTAGCTAGCATTCTTAAAAATGGAAGCACCTCTTTTTGTCATTTGTCAAATATAACATCCAAAACCACTTCCTACTAAAATACAAATATTTATATAGTCTTCTGTTTAAGCCTGCAAAATTATCCTGGAAATAAGTTGGAAAATTGGCACAATTCCTGGTTAATATGAGCAGAGCTCTCACACCAACTACAGATAAATGTTTGGGTTTTTTAAATGGTAATTCCTTTCCAGGGGTACTGGAATAATTTTTATACTTGGGGTGCTGAGAGCCATTGAATCAAGCTGTAAACCCTGTATATAATGGAAAGCACTTCAAGCCAGGGAGTGCAGCAGCACCGGCAGCACTCCCAACACCCCTAGTTCCAGCATCTACGTTCCTTTCTGCCTGAAGCTGAAATTTTAATTATTGTTTCTGATTTTTTACATGTCAATATGCTCTCTCCTCACATTGCATTTACACTAGAATTCAAAACATTTTGGTAGATACCAAATAAGCAGAAAACTAAATAAAGTAGGCAGGAAAATCCTACTGATGGAGGGGATTGCCCAGAGATAGGCAGTGGGGCCCGGAAGCAGCACACTGACAAGAAGCTGAATACTATAGTCTTCCCCCAACCTCATTCCATTATTCCCCATTAACATCTCCCAGGTATATAAATATCTCCAACTACTTTTTCCTAACAACCCTGAAGGAGGTGGGGGTGGGGAGGGAACATTACACTCAAGCCTACAAGCTGTGTAACTCCAGTCCCCACTCTGCCTGAGCCTTTTAGTGGGGAAACAAAGCTGGTCACAGGAGTACACTACTCTGCCCGATACACAGATATCCAAGCCATGGGCAGCCGGTGAACCAGTCGTTGGGGAAGGCTGGCAGCCGGTCCCTCCCCTTCTACCCAAGGCCCCATCCCTCGCCCTCGCCTCCCTTTATGTCCCCCCCCCCCCCGGGGCCCCGAGCCCCCCCCCCCCCCACCCCCCCCCCCCCCCCCCCCCCAACACCTTAGTCCTGGGCCACCCAAGTGCCCCCAACCCCAGAGCTCTAGGCAGGTCCCCAACCCCAGCTCCAGAGCACCCCAGCCCCAGAACTCTGGACAGGTCCCCAACCCTCAGCCCTGAAGCTCCGGCCAGTGTGGCTGCAGCACCCCCCAGCCCCGGGCAGCAAAAAGATTCCCATAAAAGTTAGATGCTGGAGTACAAACCTGGTACTGTACAACTGCCCAGGATTTCAAAGCAATGTGACATGTCACTTCTTTAATAGCCTGTTTTCCAAGTAATATGCTCACAAAAAAAGTGCAACAATTTTCAGCATGTTTTTTCAAAAAATGTAATTCACAGGCTGACTGGACAGTGTAAATTTAAAACAAATGCTTTCCACGGTATGTGAAGATAAAGATTCAATGAAAGGTAGTTAGACACCTAAAAATAACTAATTTTGCTTAATAGAAGGATCTCTTTATAAATATATCTAAGTAAAAAACACTACCCCACCAAGTTGCCGTGAAATGTAGTCATTTAAATTTAGCTTTTTGTAGTAAAGAAACTAATGGATCACTATGTGAAAAGATACATTATCAAGCGTAACTTTTTCTACACAAGCATTTTTCATAAATATCTCCACTATATTTAATAGAACACCATATTTAAAAAATGCTACATTTGTCAGAATATCAAGAAAGAGGGACACGGAGGTGTCAAGCCATAAACACTTGCCACAGAAATGAAAGATCTAGATGAACACTTTTAATAAACCTTTATAACTGTTTTACAAGAAGTGTTCTCTTTGTTACTGGATTAACTCCCAATAGCAAAGGTCTCATTAAAAGAAAAATTCATGGTGTGAAGGATACATTATTGTAAAGAACATTTGTAATGATTTGTATTATGAAGTGATGCATAATGAATTACAATGAGGTTTCAAGCTCCATAAACTGTAAAACCTCATCAATTTAGTTAAAGTTATGACTGTGTCTGCTGCTACTTTTAGGAAAGTACAAGAAAATCGGTAAGTGTAAAGACTTAAAACTGTTAAATTTCTCAGATATCTAAGTTATGAATAATATAACATAGGCCATCCATGAGGCGGGATACTGTTCATTTTATATATAAACAGTAATATAAATCATGTAATTTCAATTAAGGCCAATTCTGTCCTCTGATACAGGTGAGCAACTCATTTGATATCAAATGAGCATTGTGTAGGGGCAGAATTTTGTTCTTACTCGATTCTCTTATGTAGGCTGTATTAACTTAAAATGAGATTCATGAGGTTCACACCAAAACGCACTTACCAATACTGCAAGATCTTTAGCTTCCAAGCCAAAAATGTTCTGCCGTTTCACAGTCAGCAAATCAAGATCTCTAAAGTCGTCATCGTCATCCTCGAGGAAATTAATGGATTCTGCTTTTGGAACCTTGTTTATTGAAGGAACTTCTTCCTCTTCAGATAATTCCTCTGACTCATCGCTCTCTTTGTCAATGACTTTGCTGGGGAGTTCTTTTTCCTCTGGTTCTTCTTTTCTCCCCTCTCCTTTCATTCTTTGAACAGTAGATATCTTTTCTTTAAAATGAGTTACTCTTTCCTCCACCTCTTCATTGCTTGCTAAGGAGCATGCATCTTCACACTGCCCTGTCCCCTTTGGGTGGCTTTTTCCTTCCAGTGACTCATTCACAGACAATTGTTTCTGGGCTTTCTGAAGAAATCTAACCCGAGGTGCCACTGCAAGGCCAAGGGAGCTAAAGCATGGGATTAAAAATAATAAAAAATTAATCTGAAACTGAAAACCATTCTACTAAGTTAGAAATGATCAGCAGGGGTCTGCGTATAATTTTGATAATGTTTTTTGTTTAATGTATTTTGACTGGAGTACGTACAAACTAGAATCTCTTGATTTTTATTTATTTTTTTAATTTATACACACACACACACACACACACACACACACACAACTGGAGAGTCAAACTGTTGGAAAAATGCAAGCCAACAAATACGGGGGAAAACAACTGGAAACATAAGGAGCTCATTAGGAGGACAATGCTGAGAAAACAGTACTCCCAAAAGAAACCCAGAGTGACAGCAAATGGCAAATTAAATTACATTTACAGTATAATATGATGGCATAAATGACAATGCAATTTAGTACTGCAGAGGGAAAAGATTCATGTCACACACCAAGGAAACAATGGTATTCGTCATTGCTGAGACTGTGCCTAAAATACTGTGCACAGTTCTTTGTACCTTGGTACCAAAAAGACATGGAAGAAATTCAGAGAAGAGTAACAAAAATGATTAAGGCTAAAACTACACAAGAGATTTTACACACGTCCATACATGTGGTTGTGCTTTAACCCACCTATTGTGTGCATCTAAACCCCAGAAGCACGTATCCGAAGGCAAGTAGAGGACGAGTAACCTAGCATGTCGAAGGGGTGTAGGGAAGTACACGCTTTAGGCTATGGTACAGTATGTGCCAGTGTGTATTGGGAAAAGGGGCACCAACCTGAGTTTTAATACTCCACCCCACCCCCATTCCCACAATACAGTGAAGCCTTTCCTGCCTGACACTTACTTACACAATATTAAACTTTTCTATGAGAAAAATGCCTATAGTTGCCACAAGGAAATTATTTGATTTCTGGTTAAATAATCAGAGCCTGTTACCAGCAACAGGTTAAAACCCGTAAAAGGAAATGGAAAAGGTTAACAAAAGAAATAGAGTATTCTAAGGCCCATGGCCAAATTTAAAATGAATAAAGAATTTTTATGCAGATTTTAATTTCTTTAAATCATTTCTTGTAACAGCTTTCTGGTGGTGAGAGCAGAACTTGTCAAATGCAAGATTCTCAGGAGCTGAATTAACCAACTCAGTAGTTTTACTAGTTATTTCTGCTTTTTAAAGTAAAACCAAGTCTCCATTCCCCCAAGGCGGCCCCATTCTACATGGCTAATGAAGCATCTCTAACTTTAAGTGGCCCCATATTTTTTAAAACTCAACCTGGACATGGTTCATCCGATCTTCTATCCACCTGCACCCACACTTATCTGTTCTATTCCTACAACCTAGGACAATTCTGACCCTTCCGTACACAATCTGGAGTAGGATGCAGAGAAAGAGAAGTTACTTACCTCACTGTAACTGGAGTTCTTAGAGATGTGTGGTCCCTATCTGTATGACATTGCAGGTATGTAAGTGCTCCATGTACCAGAGACCAGAGAACTTTTGCAAGCAGTTGGTCTACACCTGAGTCCAAGGGTGGGTGACATGCGCTGATTGCCACCAGGTAAACACACATTGAACTAAGGGAAAGATCCACCTTGAGACTAAGGTTACGTCTACACTACTGCAGGATCGACGCTGCGGCGATCAATGTACCACTGGTCAATTTAGCGGGTCTAGTGAAGACCTGGGAATGAGAGGAGTAAGCTAAATCGACAGGAGAGCGTCTCCCGAGCGCAGTGTAGACACCGCAGTAAATCAACCTAAGCTATGTCGACTCCAACTACGTTATTCACGTAGTTGGCGTTGCGTAACTTAGGTTGACTTACCACAGTAGTGTAGACATAGCCTAAGAAGATAGTCTAAAATAACGGGAATATCTGCTATCTATATTATTTTGCTGGGCCCAGAGAGAGAACTGTTTCCACTTGGCTAGGTAACATTTTCCAGACGTCCTTTCTATTATTAAGAATGGTTTGCACAGCTTCAGAGCATGAATGTTCTAGGCTTGATGCCCATCCAAATACCAAGCAGTGAGATGAAGCACCTCCAGGCTAGGATGCCTGAGTCTACCATATTCCTGGGTCAACAGGTGCAGTAATGGCCGAATGCTGACAGATGGATGCGATGACATTTGTAGGAGGCTTGGAAACCAGACTGTCTGAGCCATTTGGGAGTGATGAAAATGACTTGTTCCCGGTCCTGTTGAATCCTCAGTAGAACCCAAGATAGTAGCAGGATGAGAGGGGAGGCACAGCTCAAGGCAGTAAAAGTATTGCCTCTGGAATGCTTTCTTTGAGCTACCCTGGAGTAGTTTATTTGCATTTCCTCTTTGCCTGAGAGGAAACAGGTTCCAATCGGGGGTTCCCCACTGAGTTAAAATGCTGTGCACCATGAATCATGCCACTCCCACTCCTGATAGATGGCAAAAGGTCTGCTGCGACTGTCTGCCAATGAATTTTGAGTTCCTGGAGGGTACACTGTCAATAGGGTGATGTGGTTCTCGATACACCAGTACTATAAAGTGACAGCTTCTATACACAGATTTTGTAGAATATGGTCATTAAATTTTGACATATCTACTGGTTTGGAGACAAGAATCAGGCCAAAGAGAAAAGGTTACAACTGAGGCCAGGAGGTGGTAAGAAAGAACTGGGGAGGCTGCTGGTCAGCCCTGCCCCTTATACCTTCAGTGTTTGGCATAGGCCCAGGCATGGACCTACAGACACTGCTTGCAAAAATTCTCTGGTCTCAGATGCACGAAGCACATTTGCACCCATAGTGGAATACATATACAGACAAGCACTTGAAGAAAAGTTGCTGTTTCAATGTCTTGCATCATCCATCAAACTCTCTCCACTTTTCTGTTTGAATCACTTTAAATGTCTACTTAAAGCTTTCCTGAGCACCTTACCAATATAACCACAAGAATAAGTGTTTTATCATTTAAGACACTTCTGTATATAAAGTATGCTATGATGTGTCACCATCATGAACCCTTCACAACAGTATTACCTAGCTTTGGGGCTCAGGAACCCAACCAATCAACATGCACATTCATGCCTATAGTCTCTAAGCACACACAGAGGACAAACTAGCCAAAAACACAAATATTACAAAGTGTTCAGAACTGAGAGTTTAATTTTCCAAGTGTATAGACAGTATGTACTAAAAGTCCCTTATCTTTCCCCCCACAAAAATACAGTCCAGCCAAAACTTCCCTTCTGTCAAACGATGAAATTTACTGAATGCCCCTTCCCTTTTGGTTAGTAGGGCATTCAGTACTTATTGGCGAAGTAAATACATTTCGCATTTTTTTCCTTTGTGGGCCATTAACAACACCTGAATTTCCCCACAAACTCTGAAAATGCCTGCCAGTTTGTAGGACCATTAAATATTTTATACTGCCTGATCTTCTGTATTCTCAATCTCAGTACATTCAAGATTATATATTACATATATACACATTCTTCCAGGAGCAATTAGCAGCAATGGGATTTGAGCGAGGCATTTCAGAGAAAAAGGGAAAGAATGATAATTTGAGGGAAGTTTCCGTTCAGTACCTTGTGCACATTCACCAAAGACCCATTAGTAAAAGGATTTATATGCAACATACTTGTGATATTAAAGGAAACAATTATCTATCTTAAAATAATTTTAGCATTTGACTATTAATTGACTTGCAAACAAAAGTGAACTCTACAAATTAATTTATTGGCTAAGTGGAACAGAAATGGTGAAATGAAACAGATTTAACACAACAGCAGTAGTCCCTAGCAGCCTAAATCAGGATTAGGGCCCCATTATAATAGGCACTGTACAACATAAATGAAGCCATGATTCCCGCCTCAAAGAGCTTACAAACTTCTGAGTGAATAAGTCAGCCAATCAGTTGTAAATCCTAAACAAATGCTAATTTTGCAGAGAACTTTTCCCATTTTCCTAACAACATCTTTGCCACACAAGTGTGATTTCAACTTTAGGTAAAGTCCTGAGAGTGCTAACTTACTCTACTGCTATATATTGTACCATATAAGTAATCAATTTTCATGTTTGCAGTTTTGCCAAATATCATGATTTCATCATGAGTCTCATTATATCTGGTGTTTTTCTTAAGGCCCCAAGATACTAGAATCCAGGATTGAAAATCTAAACTTTCATTTTAAAAAAATGAAGTTTCCAACCCTCACAGCTATAGAGAAAAGATTAAAAATGAGGAGTGCATCCTGCTCAGAAAGTGGAAGGGAAATTAAATGAACTATTTTTTTTTTAAATCTCAATATTTTGGGGGCTGTGTCATGATTTTTGAGGTTGACAATACCGTTTTTGTAATTCAACAAATAGTATGTACGTGGTTTCTGATCTGGGACCAGGACCTAGTGTCACTGTCACCTGCAAGTGATAAAATTGGTTACCAATTCAAGCACTGGTAATTTTTTTGTAAGGCATTTAACAACTCTACTGAAGTTAGATGCTAGTTATTTGGATCCACATGACTTTTGAATTATTAGAATAACCAAACCCCTCCACTCAGACTTCCTTCTGAGCTGCAGATTATCCCCCTCTATATCTCAACTTCACACAAGTTAAAATTACTGAAATGACTATTTACAAGTAGCTTATTTTTTAGCCAAAAGGAGGCTACAATACTTGTAACAATAAATACGTCTCTTACTTAGGCCTGGTCTACACTAGGCTTTTATGTCGAATTTAGCGCCGTTACATCGAATTAACCCTGCACCCGTCCACACCACGAAGCTATTTAGTTCGACAGAGCTCTCTTAAATTCGACTTCTGTACTCCTCCCCAACGAGAGGAGTAGCGCTAAATTCGAAATGGCCATATCGAATTAGGCTAGGTGTGGATGGAAATCGACACTAATAGCTCCGGGAGCTATCCCACAGTGCACCACTCTGTTGACGCTCTGGACAGCGGTCCGAGCTCGGATGCTCTGACCAGCCACACAGGAAAAGCCCCGGGAAAATTTGAATTCCCTTTCCTGTCTGGGCAGTTTGAATCTCATTTCCTGTTTGGACATCGTGGCGAGCTCAGCAGCACTGGCAACGATGCAGAGCTCTCCAGCAGAGGTGACCATGCAATCCCAGAATAGAAAGAGGGCCCCAGCATGGACTGATCGGGAAGTCTTGGATCTCATCGCTGTGTGGGGCGATGAGTCCGTGCTTTCAGAGCTGCGCTCCAAAAGAAGGAATGCTAAGATCTACGAGAAGATCTCTAAAGCCATGGCAGAGAGAGGATACAGCCGGGATGCAACGCAGTGCCGCGTGAAAATCAAGGACCTGAGACAAGGCTACCAAAAAACCAAAGAGGCAAACGGACGATCCGGATCCCAGCCCCACACATCCCGTTTCTACGAGGCACTGCATTCCATCCTAGGTGCGGCCGCCACCACTACCCCACCACTGACCGTGGACTCTGAGGATGGGATATTGTCCGCGGCCGGTTCCTCGTCGGACATGTTAGCGGACGGGGAAGATGAAGAAGGAGATGAGGAGGACGAGGCAGTCGACAGCGCTGGCACCGCTGATTTCCCCGACAGCCAGGAGCTCTTCATCACCCTTACCGAGATCCCCTACCAACCGTCCCCAGCCGTTAGCCCGGACACAGAATCAGGGGAAGGATCAAGCAGTAAGTGCTCTAAACATGTAAACATTTATTTTTAACAGAACGGGAATATTTATAATATTAACAATGGGTTTTTCCTAAAGTGCTTTAAACATGTAAACAATTATCTGCAACAAAACTGGAATATTTACAATAGTAACAAAGGGTTTCTCATGATTTGTCTGCCTTAGGCTCTTCACTATTTAGTCCCAAGTATTTAAAAAAAATTTTACAATGTCCCGTAATTCATGATTCTGCTGCCCAAGACGCTCCACTCTTTAGTCCCAGTGCACCTACGTGAAAAACCGGTCAATATGGCCGGGGATAGACGCGAAATCCTCATAGGAGAACTCCTCGTTGGTCTCATGGAGGTACATTTCCAGCCTGTTCATCAGGTTCCTGGGTAGGGCGATCTTATTGGGCCCTCCGTGATAGGACACGTTTCCCCGCCTCGACACAATCAAGTATTCTGGGATCATCGCACGGCAGAGCATAGCGGCATACGGCCCTGGTTTTTGCATGCTTTCCCTAAGCATGCGTTCCTTCTCGCTGTCCGAGATCCTCATGAGGGTGATGTCGCTCATGATGCCCTGCTTTGAATTAGGGAGGGGAATGTTAGTATTGGGACTGCTTTACAGCCACGCGGTGGAGGGAGAGGGGCAGCATACAGGGATCTTTCCCTGGGACAGCCGCGAGGGGGTGGGACAGGGGCAGAGTTGATGCTGTCCTGATTGCTGGCAGCAGAGACTGGCATTGCTTTCAATGTGAAAGGAGGCCAGTGCTACTATTACAGTTTTAAGCAGCCACAAGTCTACGGCTTACCATGATTGCCCGCTACAGAAGTTCAGGTGTCCTGCCCCGCTTCTCAGATAACTGCAAGACCACTGCAAGACCCCAGGCACTGAAGGCGAGGGCCGAAAATTCGACCTTGTCCTGAGTGCGCATGTGAGAGGTGCAGTGCATGGTCTTGTTCACAGAGAAAGACTAGGTTCTTTGTACACAACTTCATTTATCTGTCTCAGGAATTCACTCCCTTTTTCCCATTCCCACAGACACATCTGCGACTGTCTCCCAACCCAGCCTGTCAGCACACTCCCAGAGGCTAGCGCACATTAGGCGGAGGAAGAAGACGACGCGGGAGGACATGTTCTCAGAACTAATGGGCTGCTCCCGAGCCCAGGCAGCCCAGCAGACACAGTGGAGGGAGAACTTGTCACAAATGCACCGAGCAGTCATGGAATGGGAGGAGAGGTGGCGTCAGGAGGACCAGCAGGCTACTGAAAAGCTGCTTGGACTAATGAGGGAGCAAACGGACACGCTCCGGCGCCTTGTGGATGTTCTGCAAGATTGGAGGCAGGAGGACAGAGCCTCGCTGCAGTCTCTCTCTAACCGCCCTCCCCCGCCACCAAGTCCCACAGCCCCCTCACCCAAAGTACAAAGAAGGAGGGGCGGCAAGGGCCGTTAAAACTTTCAGTCAACCCCTGCAGACTGCTCTAGCACTAGAAGGCTCTCATTCCCCAAAATTTGAGAAGTCCTTTCCTACCCACCTCACAGAAGCCCCCGTGCAAGTTTCACCCGCCACGTTTCATGTGTGGTTCATAATAAAATATTCGTTTCTGTTAATTACTGTTTCCATGATTTTCTTTTGGAGGAGAGTCTGTCTGAAGGGGGGGAAGGGGCTTGGTAATTGGACAGGACAGACACCTTTAGCAGGGTACAGAGGCGGGGTCAGGTCCAGCATCAGGACACATACACAGTGCAGTCACTAGTTACCCTGGTCAGTCTGGGAGGTGGTTTTCATGTTCTGGGGGGGGGGGGTTGCTCTGTGACTTTGTGGCGGGGGAGGGCAGTTACAGATCTTATGCAGCGGTCCTTATCCTGGATCACAGAGCCACGCAGCAGGGGATCTGTAACCCTCCTCCCCCTGCCAGAAAGTCACATAGCCGACACATACACGCAGTTCCGCCCAGGAGTGCTGGCAGGCTCCGTTGAAACAACCAGTCCACCACTGCGGAGCCTGTCATTCCTGGAGTTTAGAAGCATCATTTGCATCAGAACACTAAACCCGCCCCCCGCCACAGTCTGCGTCCCCAGTTTAAAACATTCCCGCGAAAACAGTAATAAAGACAACGGTGTTCATTAACTAAATAGAACTGATTTTATTTTTTGGGAAGGGGGTGAAAGGGGTATGTAACTGGAGAGGATAGTCAACATGAACTGGGTAAAGAAACGGGGGCAGGTTCAGCTTCTGTGTCCACAAACATAACAGTCAACGGTTACCCTGCTCAGTCTGGAACCTTGCTTTCAAAGCTTCCCGTATGCACAGCGCGTCCCGCTGGGCTCTTCTAATCGCCCGGCTGTCTGGCTGGGCGTAATCAGCAGCCAGGCTATTTGCCTCAACCTCCCACCCCGCCATAAAGGTCTCCCCCTTGGTCTCACAGAGATTGTGGAGCACACAGCAAGCTGCTATAACAATGGGGATATTGGTTTCGCTGAGATCACAGCGAGTCAGTAAGCTTCTCCATCTCCCTTTGAGACGGCCAAAAGCACACTCCACCACCATTCTGCACTTGCTCAGCCGGTAGTTGAAGAGTTCTTTTTCTGTGTCCAGGGCGCCAGTATAGGGCTTCATGAGCCAGGGCATTAGCGGGTAGGCTGGGTCCCCGAGGATCACTGTAGGCATCTCCACATCCCCAAGAGTTATTTTGTGGTCCAGGAAGTAAATACCTTCCTGCAGCCGTCTAAACAGACAAGAGTTCCTGAACACGCGAGCGTCATGAACCTTGCCTGGCCATCCGACGTTGATGTTGGTAAAACGTCCCCTATGGTCCACCAGTGCTTGCAGCACCATTGAAAAGTAGCCCTTTCTGTTAATGTACTGGCTGGCCTGGTGATCCGGTCCCAGGATAGGGATGTGAGTCCCATCTATAGCCCCACCGCAGTTTGGGAATCCCATCGCGGCGAAGCCATCTATGATGACCTGCGCGTTTCCCAGGGTCACTACCTTTGAGAGCAGTACCTTAACGATTGCGTTGGCTACTTGCATCACAATAATCCCCACGGTAGATTTGCCCACACCAAAGTGGTTCGCGACTGACCGGTAGCTGTCCGGCGTTGCAAGCTTCCAGAGGGCTATGGCCACTCGCTTCTGGACAGTCAGGGCTGCTCGCATCCGGGTGTCACTGCGCTTCAGGGCAGGGGACAGCAACTCACAAAGTTCAAGGAAAGTCCCCTTCCGCATGCGAAAGTTTCGCAGCCACTGGGATTCATCCCAGACCTGCAGCACTATGCGGTCCCACCAGTCCGTGCTTGTTTCCCGGGCCCAGAATCGCCGTTCCACAATATCCACATGACCCATTGCCACCGTGATGTCCTGGGCGCTGGGGCTCGTGGTTTCTGACAGCTCTGTGCTACTCTCCGACTTCAGGCCCTCACGGCGGTGCCGTAGCCTCCTCGCCTGATTTCTCTGCATCTGCCTCAGGGAAAGGTGTATGATAAGCTGCGAGGCGTTGAGAACGGCCACAACTGCAGCAATGGTCGCAGCGTGATCCATGATCGCAGTGCTGTGGCGTCCGCGCTGTCACTGACCAGAAAAGTGCGCGAACCGATTTCCCGCCAGCGCTTTCAGGGAGGGAGGGAGGGCATTAGTGACGGACGGATGACGACAGTTACCCAAAAGCACCCTCGACACATTTTTTTACCCAGAAGGCATTGGCGGCTCGACCCAGAATTCCAATGGGCAGCGGGGACTGCGGGAACTGTGGGATAGCTGCCCACAGTGCACCGTTTCCAATGTCGACGCTTGCCCCGTTAGTGTGGACTCACAAAGTCGAATTACTGTCCTTAGTGTGGACACACACGTTCGACTTTGCAATATCGATTCCACATATTCGATTTAAGTGAAATCAAACTACTCTCGTAGTGTAGACATACCCTTAATCTTTGGTACAAACATTTACACAAATGCTTAACTTTAACTATGTGAATAGTGCCATTCAAACTAGTATTTGCAAAGCTGGACCTTATTTCTTATCTCAGTACTCAAATCTCTAAACAAAACATGAGAAAACCACACAACTATTTGCAGGTGCCTTTAATCAGTGAAACAAATAGAAGATATTTACCCTTTACTTTCACACTGGATTAATACATTCAGTACACAAGTTTTAAAGTTAGTCCTGGAACTTTAATTGTAAACTGCCTATTCATGCATTTTATTTAACCAACTCTTGATTACACAAGTGACTGCAGATTTTAATTATTTATATTACTAAATCTTCCCAATTAATTAACAAGACAACTGTCTTGTTACTCTCAGATAGCCACACAGGCCATGTCCTTCCAAAATACTCTGCACTGACTTGAAGAATGGTTTTTGTCTTTATAAAAATTTTACATCGGACAATTCTCAGAAATGCCGTATTAGCAGTAAGGACTTTCAGTTCTTTTCCTTTGCTGCAATTTGTTGCAAAATCTGGAGTCTATAATAATCTCAGTGCAGTTGCAGGACTACTGGTTTAAAAGTTAAAACTAATTGAAGAAAAATGAGTCTTCTGATGCAGTTGTTCAGGTGGCAGTTAATGGTCCTTTGACAAGTACAGCTACATATGCATGTCAGATACTCAAATCAGGACTATACCATCCTTCCCTGGTTCCCCACGCTCCCACACCTTGCACCTGTTTAACTAAATCAATTTAGAAAGTGATTTAAACCAGTGAAATGTGTATGTATAGACAAGTCCTCAATCAGAATCTCCAAATCTCATCAGTCTACAAGTGGTCACTCTACAGTAATACTCATATTTCCCCCTCAGATAATCTCACGGGCTTTGTCTTCACTGTGTTAGGAGATAACTATCCCTTGTCTCTTTGATGGTAAAACATGCTGAGTGCCAGATAGCTTGGCAAGGTCAGCACTACACCTCTTCCCTCTGATTGACCTTGCCTAGCTTACTTCACAGTAACACTAAAGTGCTGTCTCTCTATTATGTTTTTACAGGGGGAATTCATGCACATTGGTTTCCCCACAATAAAAAAAAAATTTGTTCAGTGAAGACACAGCCTGAGAAGACTTGTGGCATCTACCTTTGAAATCCATCTCCTTTTATTCTCACTGCTATGGAGCCTTCCATGCAACCTCCACAACTCTGCCTCCACGACTCCATGACCAGGGATGATGTTAAATGGCAACAGTTACAGTTAAACTTGCAAGACCCGGTAACTTACACCCAAGAAGATTAAAAGTACCGACGAAGGAGCACTCACTCATTAATACTGATCTTTAACAACTCTTGAATATTGGAGATGTTCCAGAGGACACATAAAAGGCTAATTTGCTACTATTTTTTTTACAAGGTAAACAGGATGACCCAAGTAACTGTTTGCCTAACATCAATCTCGGCCAAAATCATGGAAAGACCAAAAGGTATCAGGATTAAAGGGTGGTTCAATAATTAATGTCAAATGGATATGGTTTTATGGAAAATAGGTCTTGCCAAACAAACTTGATATTGTTTTTTGACAAAACTACAAGTTTGGCTTATAAACATAACACGGTAAAGCATTTGAGTTCATACCACATGGCATTCTGATTTAAAAATTAGTTCTATACTAAATCAATGCAGCACATATAAAATAGATTAAAAATTGGCAAGTAGAGTTCAGAAAGTAATTGTAGATGGGGAATCATAACTCAAGCAATGGATTTTTAATGGGATTCCCCCAAGGGATATGTTCTTGACCTAATCAGTGTCTAACAATGATCTGAAAGAAAATATAAAGTCATCGCTGGTAACATTTACAAATGACAAAAATCGGTAGAGTGGGAAACAATGACAGGCCAGTTATTCAAAATTATCTGGGTTGCTTCATAATTGGGCTAATCAGAACACCATGTGTTTTAATACAGCCAAATTCAAGATCATACAGCTAGGGATGAGTGTAGGTCATACTTACCAGATGGGAGATTGCATTCTGGAAAAAAAGCGACTCTGACAAGGTTTTAAGGTTCTTGGCTGATAACCAGGTGAACATGTGCTGTCAATGCAGTCCTGCGGCTAAGACAGCTAATGCAAGTCTTGGACATAAGCAGTATAATAGCAAGTAAGAGTATTAACTCTGCATAGAACATTGATGAGACCATTACTGGAATATTGTGTCCAGTTGTAAGGTCCACACATCAAGAAAGATGTTGAACTACTGGAAAGGGTTCCGAAAACAGATGGAAAGTCTGCCTTACAGTGAATGACTTAGGAAGCTCAGTCTATTTAATTTACCAAAGACAAGGTTAAGACACAACCTACATCAGTCTACAAGTACTTACATAGAGAAACATTTCTGACAGAGGGCTCCTCAATCAGTCAAAGACAAAACAAGAGCCAACAGCTGGAAGCTGAAGCTACATAAATTCAGGCACAATTTTTTAAATGAGGGTATTATCCACTGGAACAACTCACACCTAGGGATGTGGTAGATTCTTCATCACTTGACATCTTTAAATCAAGATTGGAAATCTTCCTAAAATATCCTCTTGCTCAGCTACAAGATATGAGCTTGATGCAGAAATTACTAGGCGAAATTCCATGGCCTTCATTATGCAGGTGGTCATTATGCTTGAGGATAATGGTTCCTTCCAGTTTTCAAACCTGTGACTCACCTCTTCACATCTAATCAGGTACTCTGGCTTGCATTATTGCTCATCCCAGCAACAGCATTCTCCAAAACACATCCTATCATGCTGTCATTCCTCAAAAAGCTCATGTCTGTCTTGCTTACAGTCCTTTACTTTACAATTTCTCCCACGCTGGGAACAATCTGGAACACTGTCACCCCGATGCTCAAAGTCTGCCTACGCCTTTCTCCCAGGGTTTCTTCAATTTTTGTTTGTTTTTAATCTCAGGAGGCAGGTAAGCATGAAGGTTGGTAATGTATAGCATACAACAATCTTGTAAGAAACATCATCTGAATCCATTCTTCAAGTTGTTAACACAAGAAGTTCAATGAATAAGCCAAATAAACAGGATCAATAAAGGACAACCTCATCTCCTGTTTTGATGTCAGGAAAACAGGGATGACTTTTTTTGGGAGGGTGACTTAAGTGGAAAGTATAAGACTTTCAACCAGTTTCTAAAGGCAATGCTAAAACTGAAATTGAATTTCTCTGGTATTATGTACATGAAATCACATTTGACACAGTCACAAAGTTTTCTCAGCATATAAAGATAACTGGGACAGCCAGACACCATCAATGCATTGAACTGAACTGAGGAATGTCCTTAACTACAATCCTGAGATAACTAGTTCATTTCAGAGCCAGGCGACAATTATTTTTAGGTGAGATTAGGAAACAAAGCTCTTCAGGAGTAACATTTGGGAGATTAAAAGCATGATGCACGCTTTGTTTTCTATCCAAGTAAGCACCAGTATACAGCTTTTCTGAGCATTTCAAATAAAACCTAATAGAAATGAATAACCTAGCTGCCTTAAGATTTAACATTTTGTGCTTACTGGAGTATTTGGAATTCATCTTAATGTGAAGATCCTGGGCTGTGTGTGCTTCCATTGAAAGAGCAAGTTTAATAAACCACGATTTGGATTGAGTCAGATGCTGGGCACAGTTCTCCCACTCCTCTCAAAAGGAAAATGACCTTCCTCGTGGATAGTAGTCTGGAGCCAGCCTAGCCTTCATAACAGAAACTGTTCTTGCACCAGATAATTTTGTTGCAGACCTACCAAGCCAGGAAGGTTTACTTTTGTATTCACCTTTAGTTTATGTGAAGTTACAGTGACATTGCTGCTTCCTCTGTACCTAACAGATTTCTCTCTTCCTGCTCTGGATGGTGAGCTAGTGGTAAATAACTGGTAGCCATGCCTGCAGGAGTGCTAATATGTAACAATATTTCTGGACACTAGTTACCTTTATTCCAATGCTAAGCTACTATATATAAACAGTTTACCAAGTAGCAGATTAACCCTTCAGAGAAGCTGACCTACAAAAAGAAAAAGGCAACACCTTTGTACATTACACTGGAATCTGTAACTGCAGAACAGAGGAACATTTAAAAATCTTGCAAAAATGAAACTTCCAGAAGAGAAGATACTACACCTCCACGCCGATATAACGCGACCCAATAGAACACGAATTCGGATATAACGCGGTAAAGCAGTGCTCCGGGGGGCGGGGCTGCGCACTCCAGCGGATCAAAGCAAGTTCGATATAACGCGGTTTCACCTATAACGCGGTAAGATTTTTTTG
The DNA here is from genome assembly GCF_002925995.2 of Terrapene triunguis. Classification (NCBI taxonomy): domain Eukaryota; kingdom Metazoa; phylum Chordata; order Testudines; family Emydidae; genus Terrapene; species Terrapene triunguis. The sequence continues at coordinate 4,066,055 of NW_020664489.1, read as the reverse complement.
GCTCCCGAGGACAGCGTTATATCGGGATAGAGGTGTATTTGCTGATCCTGCTTAAAACCTTCCCTATATAAGATTCCCCATAAAACCTTTCCCCTTTGTATATTAATTGGCCCATGCAAACACCTACATAAAAATGTTCTGAAAGGTAAGAGGAGCAAACAATTTGAAACTGGAAGAAATCAAATCATCAGCACCAGTGACACATATCTGAGTTAACCGACTATCCAGATGGCTCTGATTAATAACCAAACTGAACTGTGAAATTGCTTTAGCTGCATTAACTATTTGATTGATCAATGTAAAAGTAGTATCTTATTCACAATGAGCAATTGTGTCTATTCGGCTAAGAAGTTTTCTTAGCATCCTTAGGAAAATTATTTGTCCTAACGCTTTACAACTAGCAGTGAACTAAGGCTTGTAATTATTATACCATAATTGAGTTTTTCTGAATTTAAAATCAGACCTGTGCCTCTTTCAGCGATATAAATCCCTATATGGTTTGGGACCCATGCATTTTTGAGTGTATTTCTCTGTTTGCAGTATATCCCTGGAGCGCTCAAGTTTGCAGTCTCTAGATTGCCCTTCTCTAGAATTTTCTTTCCCCCTTGGTCCAACAGGACCTGAGCAGGATGATGGATAGGGTATGTTGCAAGGCCTGTTCAACTGGTGTTTTGCCTGGAAGGTAGAGGTGAGAGCAAGTGAGTGTGGGCTTTTTGCTTAGGAAATTTCCTAAGTAACAGTGTCATTTTGAAAGGTATGCATTTTTATATTATTGCAGTTACCTAGATAAACACATTGTGATTTGTAAAATAAATGCTTCACTGCCTCCTCAAATGACCCTATGAAGCAAGTAGAAACTGCCTGGATCCAGTACATTCTCTTCAGTGGTTTCCAAAAACTAACCCATATACCAGAACTTCTACTTCAGGAAGTTGGTAGGCTGCAATTTTAGGTCATTTAGATATGGCAGAGGTTCCCAAACTTTTTATTTGCTGTGCCCACCGCGTGGAGACCCACATCCCATGTGTGCCTCCCTTTCATCAAGCAGAAATAGCACCTCTGTGGATGCCAGGAGTCCAGAAGCCCACCTCCCAGCCAGGGCACACCCCAGGCAGGTGGCCCCAGCAAGAGAGACAGCCAGGCCACGCCTCCCCATTTCCCCACCCCTGGGAACCCCAGTCACCATCACCATCAGGCTCCTCCAGCTGCAGCACACCCACCAGTACACGCATGCAAGAGCCTGTGTGCACAGGGAGGAACTACCTCCCAACATGGCATACATGCACCAGCCTCCAAGAAGGCGAGCAAACTGGAATGCTCCCCCCTTCCCTGCCCCCCCAACCCCCCCGCGCACACACTTCCCATGCAGGGAGAAAGCATGCTCCCCCCGCTCTTTGCCCCTCCCTTCTCCCTGCTTCTCCAGCCCAGCAGCAGTGGCAGGAACTGGAGCAGGAGACCAAGCCAGCGAGAGAACTAGTCAAGTCCTCACATTCCCCCGACAACCCTGTTGTACCTCCCCACCCCCACCCAGAGGGCACGCCCTCTAGTTTGAAAACCAGTGATGTAGGGTGTAATACTAAGCTTCTCTCCTATACTAGTACCTGGCAGCTGTGCTGGTGCTCATTTCCCATTCAATCACATGTGATTTCCTCACAGAGCTACTCCAAACTCCAGTGTCCACTGCTGGTTCAAATACTTACAGCCAACTGAAGTGATGGGAACTGACTGGGTTTAGTTAAGGTCTTACTCTGGTAAATGGATGTACCTGTGCAAATAGGTTGAGACTATGTTTTCTAAAGAGCAACCTATCCACACATGGTTCCAAACTTAAGGAGAACCTTCCAACTTCTGTTTGCTGGAGCTTTGAATGAAAAGAGTAGGTGACCGAGGAGCTGCAAACACTTAGCTCAGAACCCTGGACTCTGTAGCCTGGACAGATAGAAGGTGGTGTCTAGAAATGTTCCCAGAACTACATTAGGAAGTTTCTCAGAAGGTAGATTAGTGACTGCAATGTGATGCCAAAAAGAGGCACACAATCAAATGTGGTTTTCCATCAACTCTTATGTAGATGATAATCTCTATGTTTGGTCCTCTGCCCAGTAATTAAGAACTGCAGAATTCTACGGCTGACACAAATTAATCCCTGTATTGAGAATGCACAGCTGTGAGGAAATGAAAGAGGAGCTGACCCAGATACAGGCATGGTAATATTTACATCACTAAAGACACTTACTGCCTCACTAATAACAGAGAAATCTAATGCACCAACACTGGTGAAAACCACATTGTGCCAAACAATCAGGGTCAACATTAACACTTGTTATGCCGCCAATGGCACAGAAGTGGTTGCAGGAGCACTGTTCATCAGTGATATGCTGCCAGAATACTAACATGGGATTCCCTCAAAATTTTCTTTGTCAGTTAGCAATAAAGGTGCCCACTGGTAGTGAGCTGGATGGTCAGTTGGGGATATGAGTCATCTTTGTTTCATGAGGTGGACAGACCTCCAATAGCTTGTATGAGAGGTCAGGTCAAGGTACAGCTGATGCAAAGAGGAGAACAGAGCTCCAGGTTACCTCCAGCTCTTCAAGTCAGACTGCCACTGGGTGGGCAGGCAGGTAACTGTGGAGAAAGAGGTAGCATGCAGCAGCTACAGGACTAGTGCAATGGGAGTTTGGCCTCACCTCCTCTCTTCCTTCTGCACATGCACTGCTGGAGTTGCCAGCGAGGGGCTGGGCAGTGAGGACTACATGCTACATTCCCCACTAGATCTTCCTGGCCGTGATGGGGAACATACAAAGGAAAAGCTCCCTTTGCAGCAGCTGCCGTAGCACTGGCAAGCATATCCACAGTGCGGCAGATGCCTGCTCAGTCCCAGAGGGCTGAACATTTTAACAAACAGCGACAGCCTAAGCATTTCTGAGTAGGCCTAAAACTATTTTTGCTGCTCCTCCCATTCCGCAGCGTAATCAAGATCTTTCCACCATCACACAAAGACACCCAGGGCCAGCTTAAGCATTTTACAGAGAATCAAACACCCAAACTTGACTGCCTCATTTAACAAAGATGTATATGTGAAGAGGGATCTTTAGATTTCCTCTCTCACACGCACCCCAACTCTAGCCTCCGCCTGTCGAAGGGGAGTCCAAAAAGTTTTTCCTCTTCACTCTGCCAGTTGTTTATACATCACTCTAAATTTTCAAAAATGTCTTTGCAAGGAAGAGTGAAAGCCGTGTTTAAACAAAAGCTGAGATTCTGATTCATTAAACTGAGGGTATGTCTACTCAAGACAACAGGTTAAAAATAGCAATTTGGCCAGAGCGGCACAAGGGGCTGCATGGGCTAGCGACACATATCTAATCCCACCCAACCCCCTGTGAACGTACTCAGGTGGCTAGCTTGAGCCGCCACTCACGTAGTCGCAGCCACGATACAATAACGCGCTAGCTTGGACGGAGTTAGAGCATACATGTCTACCCAATCTGCGAATCACACCTCCCAGCTGCTTTGTAGACATACCAGCTCTCAAGATGATAAATCTCTAGAATATTTTTTGGGGGGGAAAAACCTCTCTGCAGAGGAACCATTAAGAAGATGGAGAGAATGCCAGTTCACTATGATTACACAGTAGTGAGCAAAGAAACAATGGGCAATAACCTCACATTCAAACTGCTTAACTCCCACATGTTTGAATCCCTGTGCAGAATTTCCAGTGAAGTAATATCTGTCAAGCAGGCAACAGGTCCTTCCAGAAAGAGAGAATACTTTTTTATAAAAATATTTGCAGAAGTTGAAGACAAAAGAAGAGTTCCTATTCCAACTTTGCTTTGAATTTGTATGTATGCACTCATACACAATATGTAAATAGCAGTGAGACCTATGTGTAGAGCTCTTCAGAATACTTAATTTTGCAGGACATTATGCATTTCAGACAAATACAGCTGCCTGGTCCATTGCACCATCCAGTCAGGTGCACTGAGTTGGTAGCCAGAAGACTATGAGTTTAAGTCTCTATGTCTATTGTATTGTCATACACTTCATAGTAGTTATTGAACAAGACTAAGAACATACCCTAAAAACCAGGCAAATATATTTTAAATATATGGAGATATACCTATCTCATAGAGCTGGAAGGGACCCTGAAAGGTCATCAAGTCCAGCCCCCTGCCTTCACTAGCAGGACCAAGCACTGATTTTGCCCCAGATCCCTAAGTGGTCCCCTGAAGGATTGAACTCACAACCCTGGGTTTAGCAGGCTAATGCTCAAACCACTGAGCTATCCCTCCCCCAGGTTTTACAAATAAATTAGAGGTTGCACAAGGTCAAAACTGGCAGAGTTGGGAATAGAGATTTAAGTTCTAATACAGCTGATCCAAATCTTATCCACTCAGCCGCACTGCCTCTAAATAATGCCAAACCTATGAACTTGGGTATCCTGCCTTTGAAGCCACTCTAATCCCCAAGACTGCACTCCTCTCCCAAAAGTCAGCCACTCATAGCACAAAAACGAGTTGCCATTCCCAGGAGATTACACAAGTCTTTATATAGTCCCTCACCTTTCTTACACACTTTGATCAGCAATGAACTACCACTGCTGACATTTAAATCATCCAGTTCTGGGCCTCATGCTTTGAGAGAGATGTGGACAAATTGGAGAAAGCCCAGAGGATAGCTACAAAAATGATAAATGGTTTAGAAAAAATGACCTATGAGGAAAGGTTAAAAAAACAGGCATATTTATTTTTGAGAAAAGACGACTGAGTGGGGCCTGGTAACAGACTTCAAATATGTTAAGAACTGTTATAGAGAGTACAGTGATCACCTGTTCTCCATGTCCACTGGAGGCAGGGGAAGAAGTAATTGGCTCAATCTGCAGCAAGGGAGATTTACGTCAGATATTAGGAAAAACTTTCTAACTATAAGGACAGTTAAGCACTGGAATCGACGTCCAACAGAGGTTGTGGAATCCCCATCACTGGAAGTTTTTAAGAACAGGTTGGACAAACACCTGTCAGGGATGGTCTAAGTGTATTTTGTTCTACCTCTGTGCAGGGGACTGGACTGGACGGCTTCTCAAGGTCCCTTCCAGCTCTACATTTCTAAGATCATTGGGCATAGGAGTAAATAACCCACTGAAACAAATGGGGAAGCTGACACCGCCCCAAGTTTGTTTCCGCATATCTGCAAAAGCAAGCATGCATCAGTTAACTTGGAATATTAGTCAAGCACATCTACACAACCATTACAGCTAAAGACCTACTTTTCTTCTTTTAAATCAGAAGAGATTCTGGGGAACAAAAGGGCAGCATCCAAAGAAAGTGCAGCAAGTCAGAGACTTGGTTCAACATGGCCCAATATGAGCCTGAGCTTTAGTGTAAATACGAGGTCTTGACCAGTTCTAAACTCTGATAGCGATGACACTGATAACTACATGCTAAAATGAATAACATTTCAAACAATTCAAACACTATTCTAGTGTGTCAGTCCTTTTTGTCACACACACAGGCATTATGGCTCACCAACTACAGTGAACCTCATTTAAAAGACATTTACCTTCAAGGAACAATGCCTCCATTACACTCAAAAACTAAGCTACAATGTATCATCTTCACACTTAATATATTACACCCTCTTTTTCAGGCAATAGACTCATGAAAAGGATAGTCACAATAGGAGCTCATAGATTCCAAGGCCAGAAGGAACGATCGCGGTTATCTAGCCTCCTGTATAACAAGGACATAGAACTTCGCTTACAGCATATCTTTTACAAAAACTTCCAATCTTGATTTAAAATTTGTCAGTAATGAAGAATCCACCATAATTCTTGGTAAATTATGCCAATGGTTAATTACTCTCACTGTTAAAAATATATGCCTTATTTTCAATCTGAATTTGTCTTCCTTCAACTTCCAGCCATTGGATCGTGTTATACCTTTTTCCTGCTAGATTGAAGAGACCACTATTAAATATTTCTTCCTGGCCAGGGCCGGCTCTGGCTTTTTTGCCGCCCCAGGCAAAAAAGCCTCCAGCCGCTCCCCCTCCCCGCGAACCCCGGCGGGGGCTCCTCTCTCCCCCCCCTGGCGGCCAGGGGGAGGGCAGCCGGAGCCCCGGGGGGAGGGTGACGAGCCCCAGCGGGGGCTCCGCTCTCCCCCCCGGTGGCCGGGGGGAGGGCGCCCGGAGCCCTGGGAGGAGGGCGGCGAGCCCCGGCGGGGGCTCCTCTCTCCCCCCGCCCGGTGGCCGGGGGGAGGGCGGCGAGTCCCGGCCGGGGCTCGGCTCTCCCCCCGGCAGCCAGAGCACAGGGGGCAAGGCGGCGAGCCCCAGCGGCCAGAGCGCAGGGCGGCGAGCCCGCTCTCCCCACGGCAGCCAGAGCGCCGGGGGGAGGGAGGCGAGCCCGGCCGTGGCCCCGCTCTCCCCCGGGGCCGAAGCGCCGCGCCGCCCCCCTCCAGGTGCCGCCCCAAGCACAAGCTTGGTGGGCTGGTGCCTGGAGCCGGCCCTGTTCCTGGCATAGGTACTTATAGACTGTAATCAAGCCACGCGTAAAACTTCTCTTTGTTAAACTAAATAGATTGAGCTCCTGTTGGGCTTCCCACACGATCTCTTCCATTTGGTTCCTAAGAACTCAGTTTGCCTCCAGTCTCATCATTCAGATTCCTTTATCTGGCTTACAGCAAAGCTATGTTAAGTTGATCAGACTCAACCATAAGGGTTGAGTATAGGGCCTAACACATATCTAAAGTTACACAGAAAACCTTTTCCTTTATAAAAATTTACACATTACATTGCATTTACTATGCATTGCATCACATGTTCTGGGATTGGCTTAGTAATTACTTTGTAAGAACCGATCCATGCACAGCATGTTATGTCCATGCACCGTCCATGTACGACTTATTCTTTACATCATCTTACATTCCAGGCTTATCTTCTCCATTGTAAATGGTTCCTTGAGTGTTCCTCCTTATCTTAGCTAGTACAGACATCGTCTCTTAGCTTACTGGCCCACTTACCTATCAGTTACACAGACATTTTGCTTCCAGTCTGCTGATCAATTTACCTCCCTTATTTCTGTCTTCCAAGAAATGAGGTCTTACCCATGTCTAATTACTCATGTTAAGCCAGGCCTACAGCTCCTTGAGTCTATCACTATAAGACATGTTTTCTAATCATTCTCATGGCTCTTCTCTGAACCCTCTCCAATTTATCAATATCTTTCTTGAATTGTGGGCACCAGAACTGGACGTAGTATTTCAGCAGCAGTCACACCAGTGCCAAATGCAGAGGTGGAAAAAAAACCTCTCTACTCCTACAAGATTCCGCTGCTTATGTATCCAAGGATCTCATCAGCCCTTTTGGCCACAGCACTGCACTAAGAGCTCATTCTCAGCTGATTATTCACCATGATCCCCAAATCTTTTTCAGAGTTACTGCTTCCCAAGATAAAGTCTCCCATCCTGTAACTATGGCTTACATTCTTTATTCATCGATATATTAATTTACATTAAGCTGTATTAAAAACGCATATTGTTTGCTTGCACCAATTTTACCAAGCAATCCTCATCACTTTGTATCTGTGACCTGTTCTCTTCATTATTTAACTTTCCCCCAATTTGTGTGTCATTTGCAAACTTTATCAACGATGATTTTGTGCTTTCTTCCAAGTCATTGATAAAAACGTTAAATAGCCCAGATCCAAGAATAGATCCCTGTGGGAGCTCACTAGAAACACCCCCATTTGATGGTGGTTCCCCATTTGCAATTACATTTTGAGACCTATCAGTTAACCAGTTTTTAATCATTTAATGTGTGCCATGTTAATTTTATATCTTTCTAGGTTTTTTTTAATCAAAATGTCATGTGGTACCAAGTCATATGCCTTACAGAAGTAGATTACATCAACACTATTACCTTTATCAACCAAACTTGTAATCTAATCAAATAAAGGTATCAGGTTAGTTTGACAGGATCTATTTCTCATAAACACATGTTGATTGGCATTAATTATATTACCGTCTTTTAATTCTTTATGAAATTGAGTCCCATATTGGCACTCCATTATCCTCCCCAGGACTGATGTCACACTGACAGGCCTACAATTATTCAGGTCATCCCATTTATCATTTTTAAATATTGGCACACCATTAGCTTTCTTCTAGTCTTCTGGAACTTCCCCCTGTTTCAAGACTTACTGAAAAAAGTCAACAATAATGGTCCAGTGAGCTCCTCAGCCAGCTCATTTAAAACTCTTGTATGGAAGTTATCTGGACCTGCTGATTTAGAAATGTCTAACTTTAATAGCCTCTATTTAACATCCTTCTGAGATACTCTAGGCTCAAGGGTGTCATTGACGCAGAGGGGAAAAAAATCACAGAACACTGTGGTGTGAAAACATTTTTATCCCATTACTTCTTGCTTTTGTATCATGTATTACTGCAGTAAAGACAAAAATTGTAAGTTACTATCTTTGTGGAACAATGTACAATCTTCATAACATTTTCCCTACAATGTGGGTCTACAAAAATGTTCAAAAACTACATTAGTAGGAAAATGTTACAAGACACATCAAAATTAGAATTTTGAACATGGTAAAATTACTATTTAACTCAGTTCATCTGCAAATTTGACACCATCAGCTCAGGATTAAACAAAGACTGTGAATGGCTATCCAACTACAGAAGCAGTTTCTCCTCCCTTGGTGTTCACACCTCAACTGCTAAAAGAGGGCCTCATCCTCCCTGATTGAACTAACCTCGTTATCTCTAGACTGATTCTTGCCTGCATATTTATACCTGCCTCTGGAAATTTCCACTACATGCATCCAACAAAGTGTGTTTTCACCCACAAAAACTTATGCTCCAATACATCTGTTAGTCTATAAGGTGCCACAGGACTCTTTGTTGCTATTTAACACGAAGTTGAAGATATCGGGGGGAGGGGGAAGGTAAGCATTTCACTTTCAATACTGTACTTACTATAAACAGTACTTACTGGGCATATTCTGCTAGAGGTAACTTAAAGACATCAAAAACTTCTTTGTTCTTCATTAGGTAGACTGAACGCAAGTAGGATACAAAACACTGAAAGGAGAAGAAAAGTGTTTTAAAACAGAAAAGAAAAATGCTCTCATTCAATTAACTGTATATTAACATTATACCATATGGCTAACCAGAAAAAAAGTTGAGAATTCTAATACTGGTTTTGTCTAAGAACTTATTTATCCACATACTTTCAACAAAAGAACCTCTATTATAAGCTGATCTAGTTCTAATATTTCAGTACTTCATTCAGAGCAGCCTAATTGGCTCATTATGCTAATGGTGTGTAGTGTTAGCTTTGCTAGTTACAAAATACTCTTGTGAGGGCAGCTAGAAAGAGGAGACTATTGCATGTATTACCCAAAAGCTGTGAGGGGAAAAAATGAAGTTATTGGACTAGAATATCTCAGTTAAACCAATGTAAAGATCTCCAGCAGTGAGACAGTATGTAGCACAGTAACTTGGATTTTTTTTTGTATTTTTTCTCATCTTTCCTACCATCTCAAACGTTTAGTCTGTCCACTTATTTCATATTGCTTCCTGTCCCCTACCTTATTAAGTACACTTCTCTCACTTGCCAAAATCATCTCTCCTTTACTTCTTAAAATTTAAGCTCTTTGCTCCATCCTTGGAAATCATTTTTAACAACTAGTAGAATTTGTTTTATGGGAGGTTTTTTCCTCCCTGCAACTCCTCTGTTGAAACAACCTTGGCTGCAGATACTGCTTACAGCTTTGTTCTATCCAGATTGCAATCAAAAACTAGAAAAATCACTGCTATAACACTAGGCAGCCTTCATTGGCAAAGCAGTGCATCACAGAGTAAATCACTGTTTATTCCAGTGTAACCATTCTGTAATTTTTGTTTTGGGGCATCACTTGAAAAATTACATGACTGTCTCTTCTTTGTTGATTCATTCATGGAATTCTGAGGTGGCCTCCTGTTGTCTGAGATACAATAAAGCAGACTTGACATTTTTTCCCCCCACTTTAAAAAAAAAATCTTTAAAATCTATTCATCAATAACTCAAAACTCAGTATATACACTTGCTGACAAATGGACTTAATTTCATCTCCACAGAAATGTTGAAGGTAATATGGTAATTTCTCTCATGTTTTGCAGTATTAGTAGAATTTAATCTTTTGGTTTTGCTTGTACATGTACAAGGATTCAATGTAGCAAAGGAAAGGCTGAGCTGATCTTCATTAAATGGTAGTTTGTAACATGAGCCACACACAAAAAAAAAAAAAAAAAACAAATCTGAGTATCGCTCTAGATCAGAGGTGGGCAAAATAAAGCCCACAGGCCGGATCTGGCCTGTCTAACATTTCTGTCCAGCCCGCCATGACTAACATTTCTGTCCGGCCTCCTCTGCCCCCTCGCGATCTCTGAATTTGGGCCGCCAGAAGTCCCGCGCTCAGACCCACTGCCTCCCTCCCCCAAGTGACATGCCAGCAGCAGCCAGTCGCAGCCACTTTCGGGAGCAGCATGGGGCCATGGCATGCAGGCAGCCTGCCTGAGCACTGCTGCGCCGCCAGCCGGGAGCCACCTGTGGTAAGCGCCTCCCAGCCTGAGCCTGTACTTCACACCCCCTCCTGCATCCCAACCCCCTGCTCCAGGTCAGAACCCCCTCCCTGCACCCAAACTCCCTTCCAGACCCCACATCCCCTCCATTAATATAGTAGAAATGTGCAGCCCGTGACAACTTACCAAAGTTCGCGGAGTGGCCCCCCTGCGAAAATTATTGCCCACCCCTGTTCTAGATCTTCCTATTTAAGTGCAGTGGTCCAATAATCCTGTAACCTATTCTTTGATTTGAGTCCCGTTCAGTACACATTTTCCTGAGTCTCAAGCCTTGTTCATTCACTATGTGGACACAGTACACAATCTATTAGGAGCATAAATTGCAAATTCTTATATCATATACTGGTGGCAGAAGAGTAGCTAAGTAATTGCCACCCAGAGTCTCTACAGTATGAAAATGCTTGGTCTGGTTACCACTTTGTATTTAACTATTAGTAAGGCTAAGATTTTGTCATGGATATTTTTAGTAAAAGCCATGGACAGGTCACAGGCAATAAACAAAAATTCAAAGAAGCCCTTGACCTGTCCATGACTTTTACTAAAAATATCCATGACAAAATGAGGAGGAAAGAGGGTCCAGCACCCATAGCTACTGGGGCTCTGGGATCACCCCTGCTGCCCACAGGGGCTGGACAGCTGCTGGGAACTCCAGGGTCTCCCTGCCGCCCAGTAGCTGGGAGCTGCCGGGGGGGAGGGAGGGAGGGAGGGAAGGGGAGTGAGCCTGCTGCTGACAGCTTGGGGCTGAAATGGAAAATGTCACAGAGATCTCTGGAAGTCATGGATTCTGTGACTTCTGTGATATAATTGTAGCCTTAACTATTAGTGTGTAAATCAAGTGCAGTTCTAGTAGCATTATTTCTTGACATTTTTTTTAAAGATTATGAAAGGGAAGAGCAGATTCCCCAACTCTTTCACCCTTAACGGCAGAACATTTCTCCACATTGGCCTGTGTGAAGTGTGTGTTTTCATCTGCTTGGTAAAAGTCAAATGTAAAGGGGAAAAAAGGGACTTGTGCCCATTTTTTCATGATTCATAGACTTTAAGGCCAGAAGGGACCATCTTTATCACCCAGTCTGGTCTTCTGCATATCTCAGGGCACAGAACCTCACCAACCCACTCCTGTAGTAGGCCTATAACCTCTGGCTGAGTTACTGAAGTCCTCAAATCTTTATTTCAAGACTTCCAGTTAGAGAGAATCCACTATTTACTCTAGTTCAAACCAGCAAGTGAGCTGTGCCCCATTCTGCAGAGGAAGATGAAAAACACCCACTGTCTCTGCCAATCTGAACTGTGGGAAAATTCCTTCTGAACCCCCAATATGGTGATCAGTCAGATTCTGAGTATGTGAGCAAGACCCACCAGTCAGACACCTGGGAAAGAATTCTCTGTAGTAACTCAGAGCCCTCCCCATCTGATGTCCCATTTCCAGCTGTTGGAGATGTTCCTAATAGCAGTTGCAGATGGAGCACATGCCACTGTAAGCAATCACATCACATCATCCACTCCACAAATGTATCAAGCTCAATCCTGATGCCAGTTAGGTTTTTTACCCACACTGCCCACCTTGGAAGGCAGTTCCAGAGCTTCATTACTTTGATGGTTACAAAACCTCCATCTAATTTCAAGGCTAAACTTGTGGATGGCCAGTTTATGTCCATTTGTTTTTGTGTCAACATTGGCCCTTACCTTAAATAACTCCTCTCCCTCACTGGTATTTATCCCTCTGATATATTTATAGAGAGCAATCATATCTCCCCTCAGCCTTCATTTGGTTAGGCTAAACAAACCAAGCTTTTTGAGTCTCCTCTCATATGGCAGGATCTCCATTCTCCTGACCACCTTAGTAGCCTTTCTCTGCGCCTGTTCCAGTTTGAATTCATCTTTCTTAAACATGGGAGACCAGAATGCCACTCAGTATTCCACATGATGTCTTACCAGTACTTTGTATAATGGTAATAATACTTCCATATCTCCACTGGAAATACCCCATCTGATGCATCCTAGGGTTGCATTAGCCTTTTTCATGGCCACATCACACTGGCAGCTGATCCTGTGATTAATCAATACACCCAGGTCTTTCTGCTTCTCTGTCACTTCCAATTGATAAGTCCTCAGTTTAGAGCAAAAATTCTTGTTAGTTCCCAAGTGCACAACTTTGTACTATTAAATTTCATCTCATTTCCATTACTCCAGTTTTCAAGGTCATCCATATCTTCTTATATGAAATTCTCGTCCTCCCAACTTTCGCAATGCCTCCCAACTTTGTGTCATCCACAAATTATAATAGCACTCACACTTTTTGTGTCAAGATCATTAATGAAAATGTTAAATAAGATTGGTCTGAGACTGATCCTTGTGGAATGCCACCAGTAACCTCTTTCCAGCCTGCGTTCACCTTTCAGCATGAACCTTTGCAGTCTCCCCTTAAACTAGTTCCTTAATTTAATTCTTATATTAATATTCTTATATTAATCCTCATGTCCTCCGATTTAAGTAATAATTTTCCATGTAGAATTGTATCAAATGCTTTATTAAAATCCAGGTAGACTAGATCTATTGCACTTTCTTTGTCTAGAAAATCGGTTATCTTCTCAAAGAAAGAGATTGGGTTGGTCTGGCACAATATAAAACTTCTATAAAACCATGCTGTATTTTATCCCAATTACTGTTTACCTCCATGTCTAACTTTTTTTTTTTTTCCCCCAAAATTTGTTCTAAGAACATGCATAGAACTCAGGTCAAACTAAGAAGGCCTGTAGTTTCCCAGATCACTTTTTTTTTTCCTTTCTTAAATATAGGTATTATGTTTTCAATTCTCCAGTCAGAGTACAACCCCCAAGTTTATGGATTCATTACCTATTCTTGCTATTGAGCTTGCAATTTCATGCGACAGTTCCGTAAATATTCTTGGATGGAGATTATCCAGGCCGCCTGATTTGGTCCCATTAAACTGTTTGTGTTTGGCTTCCACTTTGGATGTGGTCATTTCTTCTTCTATATCCTTGTTCCCATTAGCCACCCTGCCACTGTCCCCATTCTCCTCATTACTCTTATAAAAAACTGAGGCAAAGTATTCATTTAGGTATTGGGCCATACCTAGATTATTTTTAATCTCCTCAGTGTTTCTTCTTTCCTTGTTTTCTTTATTTATGTGGCTAAAGAACCTTTCATTGTTTGTTTTAATTTCCTTTGCAAGGTCCAACTCTGCTTGGCTTTTTTCACTTTTTCCATACATTTTCTGACCTCGATGAGGTAGTTTTGCTTGCTGATCCATTCCTTCTTCCATTTCTTGTAGGCTTTCTTCCTTCTCTGAATAACCTGTTTGAGATGCTTGTTCATCCAGCTTGCTCTGCAAGCTTTCCCTACGAATTTTTCCCCTTGCTTGGGATGTAGGCTTCAGATACTTAAATTCAAAGTTGTGACGCCTCCTCCACATTCAGATCCTTGAATTATTCAGTCTACCCACTTCCATAACCAATTTCCTTAATTTATTAAAGTTTGTAGTTTTGAAATCAAGGATCCTACTTGCAGATCTATTTTTGTTTATCCTTCCATTGGAGTTTAAATGGAATTGACCCATGATCACTCCAACCAAGGTTATCCTCTACAACCAGTTCTTCTATGAGGTCTTCACTAATTACCAATACAAATCTACAATGGCATCACCCCTTGTTGGTTCAGTGACTATTTAGTGAAAAGCAACAGAGAGTCCTGTGGCACCTTTAAGACTAACAGAAGTATTGGAGCATAAGCTTTCATGGGTGAATGCCCACTTCATCAGACGCAAGTGAAGTGCCACAGGACCCTCTGTTGCTTTTTACAGATTCAGACTAACATGGCTACCCCTCTGTTATTTAGTGAAAAAAATCTGTCGGCTATCACATCCAGAAATATGTGGGCCCTACAATTATCAACAGCACTTGTGCTCCAATCTATATCTGGGAAATAAAAATCTCCCATAATCACACAATTCTCAGTAGTATATTAGACAGATCTCTATCCATATCCAAATTGGATCCTGGGGCTCTGTAGCAGACCCCAAGCACTATCCCAGAGGAGCCTCTGTTATCTTTCTTCCCCAAAGTGATTTTGACCCAAACAGATTCCAGTTTATCCATTGCATCACTTCTAATTTTACAGTATATCTCATCTTTAATATACAATGCTACTCCTCCACCTTTACCTTTCTTTTCTGAACAGCACATACCCTTCTATACCTGTATTCCAATCACAATTACTATTCCACCATGTTTTCATTATCCCTATAATAACTGGCTTAACTTCCTGCACCAGTAGTTCTACTTCCTCCATTTTGTTACCCAGGCTCCTTGCACTTTTGTACAGACATCTTAGCTCTTTCTGCTTGTCTTCACCCAGAATCCCCACCCGATTAGGTACAAACTTTTTACTACCAGTATGTATCACCTACCTGACAGTGACTGTCATTCTCGTTCCTCTTGTTGTCCATTCTCCTACACTCTATTGTTCCTTTCTCCATTGGTGTATCCTCTTTTACTTGATTTTCCTCCCACTCAATATTAGAATCAGGTGTGGAGATTACATGAGCTCTCGCCACCATCTCCTCCAAATTCCTAGTTTAAAGCTCTTTTAATCAATCGGTTGTGCCAACCTCCTTCCCAGAAGTCTATTTACTTCCCTAATCTAGGTGGAATCCATCCCATGAGAACAATCCTCTGTGAATGTCTGCTAGTGGTCAAATATGCCAAAGCCCTTCTTATAACACCACTGCCTGAGCCACCTGTTGATCATCATAATCTTGTCTTGCCTTTGCTCTTCTCCAGACAGGTAGACTTCCACAGAAGATCACCTTAGCCTCCATTTCTTTAAGGATCTTCCCCAGCCTGGCGTAGTCTTCCTTGATGCACCTCATCGAGAATCTAGCCATATCATTTGTTCCCACATGAAGGCCGGTTAGTGGACTCTTTCCTACTCCCATTAGGATCCTCTTCAGCCTCTGGTATCTTAGCTCCCACCAGAAAGCACACCCTTCTGTTCTCTGGATCAGCTCTGGTGTCAGGCCTTTCTGTTCTTCTTGGTAGGGAGTCCCCAGTCACATAGACCTGACTCTTCCTGGTGTTGGTACAATTATTCGACCTTCCCCCCTTCTGTTCTTTCTGGTTGCAAAGTTTCTGTGTCTTTTGTTCTCACTTGCAATCTTCTGTGAGTCATCCTCTATCCTCCTGGAGCTCCAAACTTTGGCTACTGCCATTGTCTCTTACCCAATTCTTGTAGGACTGGCCATTCTTCTCTTCTTCCTTGCTCTCCCATGTTATGTTACTGCCTGTGTCTCCCCTTCATTTGCCAACTCAGCGAACATGTTCCTCAGCTTTCTCCCCCTTCATAAGCTGGTCTTTTCCTCTGCCTTGTTCTCATAGTCACTTTCTTCATCCAACAGTCTACCCTCACAGTTCTCTAGTCCAGCATGCATCTGCAAGTCTTGAGCCTCGTCTCTCCTTCCCTTCATCACCTGCTCAAATCCCCTTCGAAACCTCACCACAGTTTCTGTCTGCATCTCCAAACCTCAGATCTTCTCTTCCATCTGATCTATCAGGCAGCACTTCAAACAAAGCAACTTTCAGGTACCCTCTTCAGGATAATGTACATCACCACAGCTTCCACATCCAATCATCTTCACTGTAGCTTCTTAGGTCACTACCACTGCTGCCAGCATAGCTGTCATAGCCTTCCCTCCTAAGCTCCTGTCAAGAAAGAAAAACCAAAAAACACATACAAACACCAAACTCCCCATACAAACTCCCACTCAAACTCCCTGTTTTCACCTATGTTTGCTGGCTCCTATGCCACTGGCTGGCCGGTTGGCTGCCTTTATAGGTCTGCTGATTAGGGAAGCTCCCAATCAAGGTTCAGCTGTGATCAAAGGCTTTGTTTCTCTCACAACACACTGCCCACCATCAAACTTCGTAAACTAAAACAAACCAGCAAGCAAACAAACTCACTCACTGCTAACGAACATGGGTTTGCCTCCTTTCTCCAACAGATCTCCATTCAAACTCCTCTGTTTTCAGCTCTGTTTGCTGGCTCTTGTGCTGCTGCTCTACAAAAGGAGGTCTGGATGGTTTTGATTTACAACAAAACCTGATCTAGAAGACTCTAGGGGCTACTAGAAAACCAGAACAAATAAACAGAAACCAAACTGAGACGAGAAATTATTTTTATGCTGACTGTTTAAAACCAACACACTTGGGAGAAATCATTTGCGTTAATGACTCAATATTTCTGACCTTTCCGTTAGAGGGTAAGAATGTTTTCCATACCCTTGTGAACCCCAAGAGATCATCCAACAAAACCAATCAATCAGTTCTGATCCCTACCGGGGCCTCTAGGTACTCCTACAACATAAAATACATAATTATTTTCTAAGGGAAAATGAGGAAGCAAGAGAAATTTTTACAGCTGAATGCAGCAAAAAACTCAAACCCATGTTTTCCATTGGCAGGTCACTTTAACATGCTAATTTTTGTTATTGGTAGCACTTGTAGGTATGCCTAGAGTCAAAGTAGCACAATACTTCCTATTATAGGGCTCCATTTTCAATCACTCATTTATTTTCCCAAACTATACATTTTCAGGCTGAGATTTCCCATGACAGGTCTCTGCACCCGTCTAGTATTTTTTAATTTTCAGCAAAAACAGAACTGTTGCTAAGAATTAAGTATGGGGAAAATACACAATTTTGCCCATATTAAAATATTATAACCATTTCACTGACAAGCTCGAGTACCTCCAGGCTTTGGAGCAGGGATTTGAAATTTGGCAGTGTTTTTGCCCTGCTGACAGGGATGTGCCTTTTGGCATCCCCATAAACATCCATCCAAATCTGGCCACGCTATGAGCCTCCAAAATCACTGTTCACACGATCAGTAGACTGCGGTTAGAGTTTGGCAGCTAAATTCTCTAAGGAGTCCAACCGTACTGTGCATGCTCTGTCCCAGAGTAGCAGGGACCGAGCAGGATTCTCCCTACAATTGCTCCTCTCAGTTGCCAGGATCCATTGTGATGCCAGGATCCATTGTGATGCCAGGCACAGGAAACAAGAGCAGGGAGACTCGTGTGTTCTCCATGTGCCCATTCTGGTGGCACTCAGGTAGCAGGAGGAGAAGCAGAAAGCATCTTGACTGGAATGCACAGGGATGAGGAGCAGAGAGATGCAGCCAAAAGAAGCTGCGGGGCAGGGGAAGACAGAGTGACGGTAGAGACAGATTGTAAGGGACACATGCTAGGAGATAGTGATAGAAGGGGACAAGCAAGAGACTCTGTAACCACTAGAGAACCTAGGATTCCCAAGCCTCAACATTCCTCTTTCTAGCAAAGTTGTGAAATCTAGTGGCAAAGTGTGTGTCTTCTCCTCCTACTATTGATGATAAGGAGTAACTGGTAGCAATAGTAGGTTAAGTTCAAGCAGTAGATGTTCTTCTTATGATCCATGTAAGGGTCAATATGTTTCCACAACAGAATTTTTGAATTTCAGTTTGCCTTTTGGCGGAATTTTGAGGACATATGCTCAACTTAATGGCATTTCTCTCTTTGGATGCAATATGTTAACCTCTGAATGCCACATCCAATCAATGGGTATGGGAAAGAATAAGGGGGAAAGAAAGAGGACCTAGTGTGATCTGAGGAACAGAGCCCCTGGCATGCTGAGGGACACACACAGACTCTGGTATATGAAAAAATGGGGGATCTTACTATGGGAGGGAAGAGGGCATGAGGGACAGAGCCCTTGTTATGAGGGTGAGGTTGAGCAGCCTGCAGCAAGACCCCAAAGTAAAGGGGGATGAGAGGGTGGCACATAGGGAGTTCCTGGGGGCAAATAGAGGAATGCAAGCAGCCCCTGGAGTGGACAATACACTACAGAAGCAACCAAGTGTGGGTGAAGCTGCTAGCTGTACTAACCAAATGCCCTAGGCCCAATTTGTCCCCCTTTCCCCCTTCTGGTTTTCAGATCTTCACCAAATCAATAGGGTTCTTACCCTCTGATGGATAGAACATTCTCTGAAATTCTGGACTGAATTCAACATTCAAAAGTTATTGCATTACAGCCAAATATAGAAATGTCACCAAGCTGAGTGTAAGGCTACAAAGGTTTGGCCAATTAAAATCACAGTAACTCCTAGAGGACCCAACTGAGATAAATTGCTATGGAACTAGGCATTGCAGATACACATAGTAAGAGACAGTACCTGCCCCAAGGGTAAACAGACAAGTGACAAAAAGGGTGGGAGAGAAGTGTCATCCCCATTTTACCAGATGCGGCACAGAAAGATTAAGTGACTTCCCCAAGCTATTACATGAAATATGTAACAAGGCCATAAATTGAACTCAGATCTGATTTTGGTGCCTTAAGCACAAACCCATCATCCCTCTGAAAGATGTGTTTTCAAACACACACAAATTGCTGTCACCATTTTAAAATTAAAAGTGATTCCTCTTAGGTTTCGAAGCCCATCTGCACCCACATTGGACAGCCAAAAGGGGAAAAAATATGTCAGCCTGAACCTTTAATTAGCTGCTCCCACTGTTTTAGCAGGAACGAGTGGATAATGCTGGCTGACATTTCCACTTTTTTGGTATTGCTTTCAGTCATAAAAATATTATTGGATGAATTCAAAGTTTGCACCATTATGGAGAATTAACACCAAATGTCAATGCTGGATTATATTAATATTTCTATTATAGTAGCATCTACCCTCCCCAAATCAGGATTGGGGTTCTATTGCGCCAATATAAAATTAGCCACAATTTTGATTTAGTTATATATTTTTCTCACATTGTAGTTTTCAATATACAAAATACACATACACAACAATGTGCTTTTTTATTGGTCTGCTACAGCAAAAATTGGAGCAATAAAACTTGACTGAATATGAAGTTTTAATGGACTATACTATTATAACTTCTTGCCAGTCCTTCCAAGAACTTTTGAGGAAGTGACGGATATATACCAGTTCAACATCTAAGCCTTCCCTATCAAACTAGAGGAAGCAGTGAATGTATCTGCCTTATATTTTCCTTCAAGAATCATTAATTCACCCCTCTCTGGCAGGGCCCATATGTACCACTCTCCAAAATTAACCTTCCATTTTCAACAGGAAGCTGCAGAGCCGGTGTGATTTTTGAAAATTTCGTTCCTTGCCCTTTATGCCCACTCATCTCCTTCCAAATGAACCATCAACTCCTTAAATCATCCAACAACCAACATGTTATTTTCATTCTAATATGAATGTTTAACATGCTAAATTGTTTGAAGGGCTACAGTAATCTGAATCTGATTAGCTGTCATTAATCTACACTGTAAGCCTCTTCACCAATCATAACTTTTTTCCCACCCTTTTAAAAATGTCTCCCCAATAGGATTTTTAAACTCAGCCATGACGAGGAGCTCAACACTAAGAACCCACATATCCTTCAGCTGGGAGGCCACGACCATCATTATACTATGAATTCACCGGAGTACGCACACCACACCACACCCACCCACCCCCTGCCTGCGTGATTCATTCTGGCATACAGGCAGATAATTTAATTCTTGTAAGTTTCAACAATCTGCCTGATCAAAAAAAACAGACAGGCCAGACAGACATGTAACACATGCCCTTGATAAAACCAGCATTCTGGGTATGACTCCGAGGTTAAGATATCAGCTGTGATACAGTCATTGCTCTAAAGAGCAGGAACAACTAGGCTCGTACACACACATCCTGTGCAAAGGAAGAGCCCATGCCGGATACATCTTTTTTCCATAAGCTAAGAATTTTGTATACTGACCCCATACACACATTCATCTGTAAGAGAGTATACTTTGACTTTACATTTGTATTAAACTCTATTATAAAAAACTGTAATAGAAATTGGATTTTCAGGGTAGCTTTAACATTAGATCCATCAGCCTGAAAGAAAAGCCCTTGTTTGACCTTGGTCCACTGCTATTCTGAAATGTTAAGACTGTTTCAACTAACCTCATTTAAATTGATCCCCTTTTAAAAAAAAAAAAACACATCTTAAAGAGCCAATGCAGAAGAAGCAATTGAAAGGGAAATGGTTTATTAGTTTTGTCAACCTAAGCCAAAGAACATTCATTTGTTACTGCTCTCACCCCTTCCTAGCCAGCTGTTCCATCATGTCCTATGTAAATTTATCTAACCGTAAAACAGAGTTACAGTTGCAGATGATCATGATATGCCACCAGGTATTTTGGTCTAAAGAATGCTTTGCCAAGGAGGAAACAAGGGGAAACTTGCACTGCCATTCTCATGTTACAACTGAATGTCTTAGGATTTCAGACCAGAGCCATCAATCTGGCACCTTTCATAAACAAAATTACTTTTAAAAATAAACATTCAATAGTCATCAATGGTCATTTTTAACTAGCTAAGGACCTGACCTCATTGTTGTTACTCAAGCAAAACTCCCACTAATGTCCATCCACTGGACAGGGCAGAGAGAGGTAGATCAGAGGAGGAGCCAGGAGGGGGTGAGAAACCTGAAGAGCACAGACTGGGACTAAAACAAGGAGCCAGAGTGGGGGAGAGACAGGATTGGTACAGGGACAAACTAGAGGGAACAGAGCAGAAGGGGTCACGCTTGGAGTGGGGGAGGGTTAAGGGTCTGTGCCCACTAGAGAACACTCCCTTCCCCAGCCCAGAATCGAACACAAGATTCCTGAGTCTCACCATTCCTCTGATGTGCACAAACACCTTTGAAACCCATTGACAAAGTGTCTCATCCCCGTCCAATGGCTTGTACATAGAGGATTACAACCTACTACTACTATGCATTATTCTGTTAGCTCAAGTGGCAGAGGTCTACACAGCGTAACTGAAGTTCCAACCCTGCTGATGATCTAAAGTAGATGTCAATATGATGCCACATAACGGAATTTGTTTTTTCTTGTGTGCATGCGTTATGATATCATTGTTAATTATATGATCACATGGACCCTGTCTCATTCAGAGCACAGGATGGATGGTACTCACTTAAGGAGTAGCTATCCAATATTGTGTGTCCTCCTCATTGTTTATTGTGTGGCTCCATGCCTTATTCACTATTCAAACCTTGGTCTGAAGACAGAATTATTAATTTCTTCATGGGCTTTTCTGTGGCACTCCTCACTATAGAATCTAAGTGTTTCACAAACATTAACACATTTTTTTTCATAACACCCCTGTGAAGTGGGAGGGTGGTATTATCCCCATTTTACAGATGGGGAACCGTGGCAGAGAGATGCTAAGGTCTAAAGTTTCCACTGGTTTGGGTTGCCAATTTGAGACACCTAAGACCTGAATTTACAGCGTACTTAGCATTATAGAGAACTTTATATATTCCAGCAGAGCTCCCACTGATTTCAGTTGCTAGTGAGAGTGCTCAGCACTTCTGCGAATTAGACCAAGAATCTCAAGTCAGGTGCACAGAAAATGAGGAATACAATTAGTGAGCACCTGTAAAAAGTTTGGTTTAAGTGACTTGCTCAGCATCACAAAGAAAGTCTGTGGTAGTGGCAGGGCCAGAATCCAATTCCCCAGGAAAGCATTCAACTGCCTCTGCCATGACTCCATACTTTCTCTTCCTGCAGTCCCCTGCCTCATTCATCACACACCTTCCAACTTCTGCAACAAATGAGGCAGGAGTCCTGCAGACAGCAGCTTCCTTCACTACACAACCCAATTCATCCCTACAGCATGTCCATTCTATGGAAAAAATAATGTGTGATCATGAAATAAAAGACTATCATAATTCATACATAAAAGGGGGCAAAATTAAGGTTGCATGGGCACTCTTAATTCTGGCATTTCCTAACTTTGAGTTCTTGACTTTGCAATCTTAATAACATTTAACAGGTTTGGGGTTTGTTTGCTTGTTTGTTTTTGGTGTGCATGTGCAATAAAGCAAGACAGAGATTTTAGGGGGTTCTATGCTCCATCAGAGTTTCTGAGGGACTGGATGGAGGAGGGCAATTAGGATGTGGGGTAAATAGAAGGGTGGTAAGACAAATTACTTCCTCCAACAGCCCTATCCTGACTATTAGGTTCCTGTCCTAATCCTTGCCTATATATCCAAATTAATACTTTTCCCCCCAACTCACTAAGAACTCACTTGGAGCTGCGGAGTCGGCTCTCAGGGCGGGGGCAGCACACGGAGACCCCCTCCCCAGGGGCCGCAGGGACATGCCGGCCGCTTCCGGGAGCAATGCGGAGCAAGGGTGGACAGGAAGCATGACTTAGCCCCACTGAGCTGCTGGCAGTGGCCAGGAGCCCCAGGGCCCTTTTAAATAGCCCAGGCCCCGGGGCAATTGCCCCTCCCCCCACCCCCATTGGCAGGCCTGGCTGCAGCCCAGAAATCCCATCTGAGCATGGTTGAAGTGCATGGTCCTACCCAGAATGAAGTGCAGGAAGCCAGGCCTGTCTCCTAAGGAATCCAATGGTCCTAAGGGAGACCTAGGTTCAACTCCCAATTCCATCACAAACAATCTGTGCAACCCTGGGCAAGTCACAGTCTCTCTGTACCCCAGTTCCCTACCTGTAAAATGGTAGTGGTAATACTTCTCGGCCTCAGAGTGATGAGAGGATAAGTACATAAAAACTGCAAGATACTCAGATGCTATGGTGATAGGGGTCCCTTAGATACCTAAGACAGATGGACTAAAGGGGTCAAAGGCACAGTCCTCCTTATAGCCATGACATATGGATTTTCCATCACTGAAGGGATGGATTACCTTGTACATCCAGGAGGTGCGACAATGAAAACCTTGATTAAAAATGTGGGCATTTGAGGTATAAAGTTACTTTTGTATTTTACAAAATTATACAGATTTGAAGACTAAATTTTCTGGGCAAATTATTTAAGATAAGCAGTCATATTTGCCAGTTTCAGCAAGGTCTTTTTTTTTTTTTAAACTTTGATAACCAATTAGTATTTTTAACATGCTCTATATCAGCTCCCGGAAGAAAAGCCATAGCAGAAAGAACTAGAAATACGTCTATGGTCCTTCAATCAAAAGAATTGTCAGTTAATTAAAGAAGAATGTATGTAATCCCATCTCCACTGTGGAAAAGAGGATGACAAAGAGAAGATTAAAATACTTGTCACAACTCCTAAAACAAGATCATTATTTCCCAATGGTATCTAATTTTTTAGATTTAAAAATGATCATATTTAGCAGTTCCAAGTACATTTGCCTTAGCAACAGTTGGCAAGGCAGTTATTGTAACAGTAGTTCTATTTAACAAACATGCCTTCACAGGGCTGTGTTATTGACAACTTACCCTTTGAGCCCTCTCCTTTAACTCTTGATCTTGAGCTAAAAAAGCCTGCATCTTCTTTTGGACATCTACAAGCTTTTCAGGGTTGATTCTAATAAAAAAGGAAAATTATTTTACCTTTAGAAAATGTATTAAGAAGCCCATATTAAGTTCCCAGGGGTACATTTTCATTCCATCTGTATTATTTTAAAATGCATAAAGCTATCGCTACTGTGAACAAGGTTTCGCTAAAATCATGAAGATCAATCTCCTTAAATGAATAATGCAGGCAAGGCAAACAGGAACTTGGACCCTTGATCCAGAGAACAGATTGTTGAGAGGAAAAAGGTTTTTTTTAAAGGTAAAGCCAAAATTAACATTAAAACACTTCTTCAATTTAAAAAATGTAGAGAATGAACTCAGAACCAGAGAAGGAAATGTAATGTATTGTACTAATATTTTATTCCAAGATAGCACCCTTCATGAGAAGATCTCATAGCATTTTTCAAAGCTTAAATAAGACCCAATACCCCTGAGAGGTACCAGTAAAGTTTTCTCTATTACAGGGGTCAGCAACCTTTCAGAAGTGGTGTGCCGAGTCTTCATTTATTCACTCTAATTTAAGGTTTCTCAAGCTAGTAATAAATTTTAATGTTTTTAGAAGGTCTCTTTCTATAAGTCTATAATATATAACTAAACTATTGTTGTATGTAAAGTAAATAAGGTTTTTAAAATGTTTAAGAAGCTTCATTTAAAATTAAATTAAAATGCAGAGTCCCACGGACCGGTGGCCAGGACCCAGGCAGAGTGAGTGCCACTGAAGAAAAAGCTCGCGTGCCACCTTTGGCACGCGTGCCATAGGTTGCCTACCCCTGCTCTATTATATCCATTTTATAGATGGGCAAAACTAAAGAATATTGAGATTATGTGACATAAAAGTATCCCAAGATCTGAACTTAATGAGATAAGCCACAACTGCTTTGTTACAGCAGTCTCCATTATACCTAGTGAAGTGTGTGTAAGCCACCTAATGAACTGCTTTACTTTTCTGTTTTCATTCAAGCTATTAATAGTTTGATCATTTAGTCTTTGCATTGCGTTCCTTTTCCATCTACCTCTATTCCCCACCTTCTAGTCCCAGGCATCTGTACCTCCCAGGCTTCTGAATAGCACAGTTAGATATGCTTCAACTAGTAGGGGAAAACGGTCTTTTGACAAACTTCACTATTTCACTCAAGAGGTTCTAGATCCAGATGACATTACTGTATGCCATCTGTTTACGCAGCACTGTACAATAAATGATAGGCCCTCCTCCGAGGACCCTGCTATCAAGAATCAGACATTCTCCGTATAGTGATTAAGTCTGTCTGGGCAACAAAGCTTTGATAAAAATCCTGTGCAAGAAATTATATATACTAATCTCTTCTCTGGTAAAGTATTGTTGCAATCAGTACCTGTGCTTTTCTTTTGAGAATAAAGATCATATTAATTTACAAGGACTTCTGAGCTTTATTGAGTCACCATTTTAAGTTCCACGCTTTATCAGAACTGGGTAGCAGAAAGCTGCAGTGTAGCCAAAAGCTATTTCCAGATTATACATACACCAACTCACTGTAATTTTAGATAAAGGCTGCATAGTTGGGTGGTAAGCTCCAAGCAGGCATAAATACTAATTTGGTTTGTACATGTAAAGGTATAAAACAGATGTTGTTAAGAGGAAAATGTATGTTGGTGCACTGAATCATTCACAGAAATCAAATTAAAGACATGGAAAATGCAAGCTTTTTTTTTAATCCAACTGCAAGTAAAGCATGCAGTTTAATGGTATCTTAATAAAGCAAGACTGTCACAGAATCATCATATGCTACCTCTGTCAAAGAGGACTGAAATCGCTCACTAAGCTTTGGTAACTTACTTGATTTCATTGACAGGTACTTTTCTCTGCGACAGTTGGTGAACCATGCCTTTTTCTTCAGAGGGAAGCAGTACTAACAAAGCTTCACCACCTTCTTTGTACCTGATGAAAAGAAGAAAAAGAAAAGCAAGGATCTTTGATTAAAGGGTTTAAAAAACAAACAAAAAAAAACACAAACATTCAAAAGGAATTGCATATAGCAAGTTTAACAAACCTTGATCCTCATACCATCCCCAAGTAGCAGGCAACTATCCTCATTTTGCAATGAGAAAACACGGGCAGACAGGAGACATGATTTGCCAACATCACAGATGGAGTTAGTGGTAAAACTAGGGATAGAACCCATGGGAGCCTGGCTTCCAGACACAGATTTATGTCATTAGGCCATACTGCTCTGCATATGAGGGATTTCTGTGGTTATGAAACGTACAGTGTTATAGGATCCAGTTATTTGTTTCAGCTTTTAATCACTGGTCATTCATAACATTAATTCGCAACTGCTTGAAAGGCCTGAAGGACTGGAAACCTACTACAGTCTCCATGTGGAAGATGGGCGACACCTGTTAAGCTCAGCACATGTGTAGACTGTTGGCTGTTTTATATATATTTTCTCTGTACTACTTTTGTCTTAAGTAAAAGTACTGTGTTTTGTGAACAATGGCTGGTCACTGGTAAATGCTGTCAAAGCCCCTGGGAGACAGCAGAATTGCAGGCCCTGAACTAAAGTCAGACCTGCTGGGAATTAGCACAGTGAGTTGCAAGGGAACTGCAAGAAACCTAAATCTCTGGTCTGAAGAGAAAAGGATACAGGTCCCAGCCCACAGATAGGTGATGGTGAAGGCTTGAGACTTAAAGGGGAGTCCTTGAAGGGGCAGAGATGCAGTTAACCCCAGAGTTGTGACATATGATCATGGCGGGATCACACTTGTGTGTGCTCCAAATGCATCTCATTCTTACTGAAAGAGACTAGTAGCTGGGAAAGGATTAAGACCCCTTGCTCTAGCTTGTTTCCAAATAGGAGTTTTAATTTGCTCCCTCAAAAAAAGGCTATTTAGACAATTCATCAAGGTATAATTGAAAGAAAAGCCTGAAAACAGTAATGAACTGAAAGATATTAGATGCCAAACAATAAAAGCAGAGATTGATTGTCAGTTCGAAAACTGGGTCTAGGATTCTCTCTTCAGTATATTTAATAGGTGTTTGGGACGCAGTCAATTTGGTAATTACCCAGATTTATGTTTGGCCGAAAGCTCAGAACTCCTACACTTCATTCTTAATGTCTCCTACTTGTTGGCTTCCTCCTTGGAGTAAGCCTATGTTGCTTCCTATCTTATAACTAATTGGAGGGAGAGGGGTAGGTGGAGAAAGAAATAACTATCACTGTAGTAAATAAACAGTGTGGCTTACAAATCCCACTAAAAGAGATATAGTGATCAACTAGCAACTGTATTTTCCAAATCTACCTTCACCGAAACAAACATTAAACATATTTAATTCAACTAAGACAAACAAGTTTAGCAACTGAACATAGTATCTACAGTGCAACAAGGGTACAGATTACTGGGAAAATCCCTGTATAAGATTCCCCATTAAATACACATCAGTCCAATTACACTGTCACAGGCTAGCTGGTCCTTTAAGGCAAGCCAGGCTCAGCCTTGTCTGTCACCTACCAGCTAGCCCCCAGCAGATGCTGATATGGCAAGTTAAGATAGTGACCCCAAGCCATGAGAGGATCAGGAAAAGACCACTTAAACAGAGCTCAACTCAGAGTGAGGAGACCCCAGAGAGAGGAGCCAGAGGAGTTCTCTCTCTGGGAAGGACCTGAAAAAGCCAGACTGGAAAAGACCCACAGGGAGCAGGGTAGGCTCATGTGGAGGAAGCCCTGAAATAGGCCCCACAAGCAGCAGAGTCTGGGGAAGGGAAGCAGTGTAAGAAGCAGGGGAGGAACTCCGCAGGAGCAGGTTAGGCTCCTGTGTGGGAAGCCCTGAGGTAAGACCTACAGGGATGAGCAAGATGCTCAAGGAGGCCTGCCAGGAGGAAGTAACATAGAAGGTATGGAGAACTTCAGTGTAGTCCAAAAGGGACAGAAGAATGGTTTGTTTGGACTCTTAACTGGACTTTTTGTTATCCCAGAAGGGGGCTGAACTTTCATGAGAGATGGCCGGAGGGCCAGGCCACGGAAGATGCAGAGAGTTAAGCCATCACAGGGCCAAGGAAGCGGCCACTAGATAGCTTCAGAGACAAGGACCCCTTGCAACACCACCTCTAGGCACAAAGGGCCGCTATGGCGGTAAGAACAACCCATTACAGATTTATTTCAGAAATGTATTGAACTGGGACAGAATCCCATGAATGCTAGTAAATAGGGGTCAACAAGGAAAAATAGTGGGTGATGGCCAAACAACAAAACAAAACAAAGCCATTGTATAAAGCAGCACTACAGGAGTGGAACTACTCACAGGGATGTCTTTAAATAATTAGCTACCGTAAGCCAATAAGTAAATTGCTACCACCAGCAGCAGCCCATGTATTCCTGTCCTTTTCAAAATTTTACTTTATTATAATATTTCTCAACTGACGTGTATCAAAACATTTATCACCTATGTAACATGTTATCACCTATTTATCACCTATCCTGTGTTTTCTTCTTTATTCCCCTTTGCCTTATTTTTCTTCTCCTTCTATACTGGAGTATTTCTTCATCTATTGTTGAGTGGCTGGTTAGCCCTCTATTTTTTCTATACTGTGCACTAGTTTTCCCTCTACCTTTAGCTCACTCTTACCACTTCTTCTGTTCCTACATCTATGCCTCCTTTCCCTTCATCATCTTCATATATACTTTTCTTCCTCTCTCCCATCAATTCCTCATTCCTCCTCTCAGCCCATCACATTCTCTACTGGGTTTCTCTGTTGGGTCTCTCCTCAAACATATTCACTCTCCTCTATGAATTCTTTTCCCAGTATCTCTCCCTTTCAAAGACCCGTCTCCTCAGATTCATTCTCTGGCATACCTTGGCCCCCTATTCTCCAAAGAGCCCAAAAGAGGATGAGAAATTAAGGAAAGGAGGTATATGGGGTGAGGGGACTCTGTAGAAAAAGGGAGGATGTGATTGGATTGTCTTTTCAGTGAGAAAATGTATAGGAAAAGAAGACTGGAACATGAAAAGGTGATAAATGGGATTCTCAGTTATGAGGACTCTAACAATGGCGAAAGGGGGAGTCCGATGTTGACTAGAGAATGGAGGTGGGGTGAGTAGAACTGGCTGAGCGAGCTTCTGGAATGAAGCTTTGTGGGCTCAGGCCAATAGCCATTGAGCATCAGGCAGTAAAGCTGACGGTGAGAGAAAAGCAGGCAGTGAGAGGAAGAGAGGCAGCTGGTACAAATATATTGTGGAGTGGGCCCCATTCAATTCTAATCTAGAAGTGGCTCTGGTAGTTGAGAAACTTCTTGTTTTCATCCAGATATATGACTGGTTTAGAGTCAAAAAGACAGTGGTGATAGAGTGAATAAAGAGAACTCAAGGAAAACTTTTACTAAGATAGCATTTAATTTGCAGCCAAGTGGGTATGAATGGACATCCTCAGACTCACTAAAAGAGCATCATATGAAAATCATTAATCAATCTTGAGACAGGATGTGGAGGGCCCACATTTCTCAGAAGAAAGCACATACAATATTTCATTTAGTAAAAACTGCATCCCAAAATAGTTTACAAACTTTAATACCCAAAAGCAAACAGTATTATAAGCAACACAAGTAGCAATGACTATACTTAAGGTTGGCCAATGCTTTCCACTATAACACGCTGATATTAATTTTGCTTATAATTTTGTCAACCTTTATTATTTGTTTGTACAGATTTTCTGTGCTGGGTATCTGCCTCAGGCTGAAAATTTGGGGAAGTTTCAGCAAAAATGGAATGAGATGTGGAAGAAATAGGTTGTTTTGCCCATTTTAAATTCTTACAATAGGTTCATTGAGATGCTCTGAAGTACAGACTAAGTTTTCAAGTGGCAGCTCTTTGTAAGGGACGGGCCATTTGCGATTCCTGTGAAAATTCATCCAAATTTAGCCAAATTATGATCTTCTGGAAATTTGTTTGCACATGCTCAGTAGAGACTTAGAGTTTGGCAGCTAAATTATCAGAAGATTCAGCCTGTAGTGCATATAATCCAACCAAGGACTGTAGGGGCTGAGGATTTTCCATGCCAATACTCCCAGCAGCCACAGGATGCTGCAGCATTGGGTACAGGAACTGAACTGGGAGACAGTCTGGTGCTCTGAATGCACCCAAACAGCAAGCAGGAGGTAGAACCAACCGGACTGGAATGCAGAACGGTAAGGAACAGAAGGTGGTGGAAGAGGACTGGCAGCTGAGGTAGGGAAGAAGGCGTCTGGAGTAGGAGTAGCAAACAAGATGTCCCAGGAAACTATAGGTTAGTCTCACACTGATTCCAGACAAAAATCACAGAAAGATCAACTTGGGACTCAAAGGATAGTAGCATAATTAATGCCAACCAACATGCTTATGGAAAACTGATCTTGTCAGACAAGCTTGATATCCTTTTTTGTTGCAATTACAAGTTCGATTTGACAAAAGTAAATGCATCTGTAATGCATCTGACTTCATCCCAAATTGCTTTCTGATAACAAAATTAGCACTATGCAAAATCAATGCAGGCCATATCAAATGAATTAAAATTTGTTAACTGATAGATCTCAAAACAGTTTTTAAATGAGGAACGCCCAACAGTTGGCGTTTCTAGAGGGGTTCTGGAATCTGTTCTTGGCTCAAGACTTATTCATTCATTCAATCTCTGTTTCAATGATCTGGAAGAAAACAAAATCATTTCTGGTAAACGTTGCGTATGACAAAATGATGGGGGCAGGTCATTTATACAGACTGACCAAGATTGCTTGGTAAGGTGGGACCATTTGAACAACAAGCATTTTAACAGCCAAACACAAGGTCGTACATCTATGAACAAAGAATGTAGGTCACGCTTACAAGATAACAGGCTGTATCCTAGAAAGCAGTGATTCTGAAAAGGACATGGTTAATTTCAAAGTCATGGCTCAAGTTCAACTATTTATCCATCAACTGAACATGCGCTCCCAATGCAATGTTGTGGCTAAGAGGGAAAACATGCTCCTTGGCTGTATAATCAAGTAGGAGCAGCATTGGTGAGAACATTACTAGAAAACTGTGTCCAGTTCTGCCATCCTGACTTCAAAATATGTATAACAAAAATTGGAAAGGACACAGAAAAAGAGCTATATGGGAAAATATGCCTTATAGTGACAGATTACGAAGGTCAATCTAGTAAATTTATCCAAGAGAAGGTTAAAAGGTGATTTGATCACAGTCTACAAGTACCTATATGGGGAACAGATTTCTGATTGTAGATGGCTCTTTAATCTAGGGGACAAAGATATAAGAAAGTTGCACAAACTACCTTAATTCTGGCATTTCCTAACTTCTGAGTTCTTGACTTTGCAAGAGTAATGTTTTAATGCAGTTTTTTGTGTATAATAATGTTTAAGCTACAAATAACAGCAGTGCCAAACACACTGTATAGTGAATAAGTTGCCTTTCCAGAAACTAGAAATATATATAAGGTGAAAAGCACACTCTGTGGAAATTTTATTAAAATCAAGTGTTAAAACTTGGTCTCCATAGATTATGATTATTTCAAAGTTTAAATTAAATCTTATAGAGCCTTTAGGCAGGGAAATAGTATTAAAGCTAAGAAAAGAATCACATTAAGTTAGGCCAAGAATATGAAGAAGGTCTTCAAGTGAAATTTTTTGTGTTTTGTTTTACTTGCTATTACTAGGAAGAAAAGCAATATTAAAAATACTTCTCAGCATGGGGGACTTGAGACATTCAAAGGGATTGAAAGAGATCTGATGACTATTGCTAGGTTCTAATCATTCACTTAAGCAATTCCCCTGCTTCTTTACACCTAATTAAGTTTAAGTACACACAAAATATTTCTATTGGCTTTTGAAAAGCCTGGATGGACTGTCTTATATTGCAGGTTGGAATTAAACTAGCCCAAAAACTGTGAAGTAATTGAAAAACAGACAGGCAGGCACTGCTGCTGTGCCTCCTCGTTGCAAAACATGAAAACAAAAGAGTCAAAGGTTTGGGTAAACTGAAAACTAAATGATTTGAAACACCATCTGGAAGATTTTGCATCTGTTTAGATTTTTCATGGTGGTTTAGCTGCTGAGAAGACAAGCCAACAGTAAAGGCGCTTTATTTAGACAAATATAGACTTGCTTCTCAAGAGATTAGCTATTTTCTCCTCAAACGACAACAAACATGTTAATAGATGACTACTGGTCTGCACCATCACTAGGCTTAAAAGGTCCCCTGCAAATTCAAAAATGGAGTTTGTGCTTTTTTTGTTTTTTTTTATGATGTATATGTTTTCCTCTGCAGCTAGGGGCACGGGTCACTTGTAGGATTAAACTAGTGTAAATGGTGGATTTTCTATAACTGGAAGTTTTTAAATCATGATGTGAGGACTTCAGTAACTCATCCAGAGGTTAGAAGTCTATTACAGTGGATAGTGGAGTGGGTGGGTGAGGTTCTGTGGCCTACAATGGGCAGGCGGTCAAACTAGATGATCATAATGGTCCCTTCTGGCCTTAAAGCCTCTGAGTCTGTGTTTTAACCATGTTGATGAAATATGATTAACAGTTAAAACAGAAAAAGGTAGAAGGGGAAGTTCACTGATTTTTGGTGGCTATTATCATAGGTATCAACATTCTGTGGTGATGAGGACATCAACTTGTAGCAATACAGTACAGAAAGGGGAAGAGAATTGTAAAGATAACTAGTGTGGGTATACAGACCTTGTATAAAAAAAAATGTAAATGGCTTCTATCTTGCTGAGCTTTAAAATAACTTTACTCTATCAAGATTTAGATTTTAAAAGACAAGCTGTCTGAGCGATAGCCAAGTTCCAAAATGGGAATGTTACTGTAATTGTTTGCAAGAAGAATAAGATCCTTGTCTGTTTTTACATTAGCAAAGGAGAGAGTGGAGATGATAAAATGTATCATAATCTTCCTAGGAAGCCTCACCATTCAGGTCAACAAGCCATCGGAGGAAAGGTGGACAGAAACCCTAGGACTGATCACCATGGGTAGAGAAAAATCATGACATTGTACAGGCCACTCCAGCCTTTGACTATTCCTGCACCTGAAGAAGGCCCACTAGTAAGAAGCACTGTGCCAGCAGAACAAAACTGCGGCTCCTTGTTGCTCTGTGATATCCCTATTTGGTATGGAGAAAAAAAATCTATTTAATGTCATCAAACCAAAGGGAGTTTACTGCTTCAGAGATCTTGCCAAATTGGGACAGAATGATGAATAAACCACAATTTCTACAGTAAGGAAGTTGGTAGCAGTGCTGTATGATCACAGCAAGAAAGGAAAGGAGACCCGCAGAGACCTGAATTGCTTGTCCCTCAATCTAGCCATCAAAAAGGACAAGTCACAGGGCAAACTCCCACCACGGGAGGACAGTTTTGAAGAGCATGTCAAAATAGCATCTTGGCAAACAAAGATTTGGATGTCTTCGCACATAGGTAGACCAGTTATCTGATCAGCATTGCAACATGGATGGAAAAATGTGAATGATTAACTACTTCCCATATTCTTCAAAGGTAGGGTTACCCTATTTTAATTTAAAAAAAGGAGGACACTCCACGGGGCCCCGGCCCCACCCCAACTCCGCCCCTTCCCCGCCCCCAGCCCCACCCCAACTCCGCCCCTTCCCCAAAGTCCCTGCCCCAACTCTGCCCCCTCCCCTGAATGCTCCGCCCCCCTGCTCCTCCCCCTCTCCTGCTTCCCGCGAATCAAATGTTCGCGGGAAGCCTGAAACAGGGAGGCAGCAGGTAAGCTGGGGCGGGGCGGGGCACGGCACAGCCCAGCCCGGCCCCCCCGACCAAGCGGCTCCTTCCGGCGGCCGGCCGGCCCAGGCCAAGAGGCTCTGGCCCCGGCGTCTCCCGCCCGGCTCGGCTTGGGCCCTGGTTCCGGCCGAGCGGCCCCGGCCCCAGCGGCCAAGCCCCGGCCCCCGGCCGAGCACCACCGGCCCCAGCCCCCGGCCGAGCACCGCCAGCCCCTCTCTCCCTATTTTCCTGGACATGTCCGGCTTTTTGGGATTTCCTCCCGGACGGGGATTTGAGGCCCAAAAAGCCGGACATGTCCGGGAAAATCCGGACGTATGGTAACCCTATTCAAAGGTCCAACGGCATCTGAGCTTGCACAAGACCTTCTCTGTGCTTGTAGCGGTAGGGTTCACTGCACAATCAACTGCATCTACAGTCAGAACAATCCTCCCTGCACAGAACTGCCAATACAATGAAGACTGTGATAACCCACGCACTCAACAGAGATCATGTTGAACAAGATGATAATGATGTTGACTAGAAGTGTCACCAGAGTTATTACATTTCAATACCCTCTGTACAAATTTATTATTAAATTTTGTTTTACCCTTTACATTATCATTGTGATGCTTTGAGGTCATAAGGAAATCCAATTTTATGTCTTGAAATAATCCACAGTCATTAAACCAAGTGGTATTTTAACTAGTTGATGGTGTCATTGCTTATCCCTGTTTCTATGATTGACATCATACCTCACATGTCCTCTTCATACCTCATCTTAACATAGACATAATAAGCTTTCAAATGATGCAAAATGTGTTTCTGTAGAGAGGGTATATTAAGTCGACCAAATTGGTGGTGTCTGCTGCTCACCTAAACTAAATAGATAATTGTTAAGTCTGTCATGCAGCTGCCAGCACTCTCAGAGGAAAGTTTCTTCCTCACTAGTTGAGACTGCAAAGATGAGGGGGCTTTTCCAATGGGTCTATACACCATGCACCCTGCACCCTGTGTTTTAAAGTACATCAAGATATGGTCCACACATTTTTTGTTCTAACTCTAGTGCAGTCCTGATGGTTCTCCACATGATGCTCACGATCTCTTCTCCTTTGTTGTTTGTTTCTTCTATCATTAACCAAAGAATTTTACTGGCAAACACTTGTCAAGTTGTAGCTTTCTGGCAGAAGGCATGTATTTTTTATTTTTTTAAGACCATATCACATCATCTTCCCTCTCTTCCAGGTATAGAAGTACTCTTTTATAACAACATCCCCGTTATGAGAATCATCCAACCAGGTTTCATTTCTACCACTAGATCATAATCCCCCTTCACTTAGTTATACAGCAGAGTCTTCTTTCTTATGAACAGACACTGTAGTGAGAGGGGGAAAAATGGACAAGAGTATGCCACAGCTTACACCAACCTCATCAATAAATTGAATATAAAGGTCACTGCGTCCTCCAGCCTAGCTTGTAAGCAATCTATTTCCCACAGCAGCTGCGTCCATTCTACTGTACTGAAACATATGCTTATTTATTCTTTATTATAGTTTTCCAGGGTGGCATTGTGTCAGTGGGTAATTATGACCATAGCCAAGTTTATATTTTAGTGTGTTAGAACATCATTAGAAAAATATTCTAATGGAAAACATAGTCCAAGTTGACGCAATTGCAGGACAATGTCAGAATTGTAGCTAGGCTTCAGTATGTAATTGTAAAGAGATTTAAATAATATGAATTGTGAGTTAAATATGCAGTGGTGAGGGGCGTTTCTTGTGACCTCCGCTGGCAGCGTTTGTTTTTTTTTAAGTTAGGACAATGAATTGAAGACTGCACTGTAATATGAACTAAACACTACAGTAGATCAATAAAAGCACTTCAAACAGGATTTTAACCTAATAAATAGTTAATTATGCAAGGAGCTGCCAGCTTGACAATTTGATTATGCAGGTTATTCAGATCCCAAGAAACACATCCCATCTCTGGATTGAAGGCAACATTATTTTTCACATTGGGAAAAAAAATTAACTTTACTGAGTTATCCAAAACCTTAAGTGTTTAGTCACACTTACTTAGGTAGAAAATGTTACAACAGGGAGGGGCTTAATTACACAGCTTCTCAGTGACCATGATCCAGAGCAGGGGTCGGCAACCTTTCAGAAGTGGTGTGCCAAGTCTTCATTTATTCACTCTAGTTTAAGGTTTCGTGTGCCAGTAATACATTTTAACGTTTTTAGAAAAAATTTTTCTATAAGTCTATAATATATAACTAAACTATTGTTGTATGTAAAGAAAATAAGGTTTTTAAAATGTTTAAGAAACTTCATTTAAAATTAAATTAAAATGCAGAGCCCCCAAGACCAGTGGCCAGGACCCTGGCAGTGTGAGTGCCACTGAAAATCAGCTCGCGTGCCGCCTTCGGCACGCGTGCCATACGTTGCCTACCCCTGATCCAGAGGGATATATTTCCTGACTGCCTGAACTTATCCAATCATTTTTCCCTAAAAACAATTATGCTGCGGAGTATATCCATCAACCATATGGCACCAGCAGCTCCAAACTTTTTAATTAATGGGACTAAATTGATTACCGTTATCATATTGTCTTGTCCAATAGAGAATGGACAGTGGTGATTTTGGATGATTTTTAATGTAAGATACATTTTCAGGATACAAGTGAGAGTGAACAAAACCAAGGCATATATATCGTTAGACTAGTTTGATATACAGTACACACACGCACAAATATATCCACAAAAGGGCATGTTGGCTTCCTCCAGAGCCACTGACATCAACACCAAATCTCTCTCTCAGACTTATCCAAAACCCACTGATGCCAACAGAAAGACTCCCAATGATTTCAAGGGGCACTGGATCAGGTCCCATATAAGTATGTTACATTATGTGCACATGCAACATGAGGCTCCAGACTTACCCCTGCAACTAATCAGAATCCCGACAGAAAGTTATTCTACTGTCTTCCATTTCACATTTAATGCCTTAAAAACACCCCTTGGTGCAGAAAAGCCAGACTTAGGTAAGGGTTTTACAGGCTTTTTTGGTAAAGGATGTAGGGGAGAAGTGGATTTATTTAAAGTCAGCTAGTAGCAATAGTGTACTAAGCACTAAACACAGAAACATGTCCACGCACTGAATAAACTGGAAAATATAAAGCAGTCTTTTTCCCCCCACTATTTTAAAAAATGAAATCAAAGTTCCTGTAAAACAGTCCTTTTTTTACCATCCTACTTATCAGTTAAGTAACCTTTGTATGGGATTTCTTTTACTCACATGTCCTCTTCATGCCACACAATGTGTAAAATTACATTTTTGAAAGAAAAACGCACACAGTAAAACTTCAAAAATGAAAATTAGCTTCTGCTGTCCCCTAGTGGCATTGCATTTTGTTTCACAAATGTGATCAAAAGATTTTCTCAAATCAAATGTAGGTTCCATGGACATACATAGCATACATCAAAAGAAATTAACAGCCAGAGGGGTTAATTCCACGAAGAATGTCTCCACAAATATTTCATACAGTATTTGCTTAGACTGTTTGAACTAAAACCCACAGGAAACACAGGACTCTTCAGATCTTAAGATCCATATATTTCTGAAAGCCTCATGAAAACCCTTTTGTCACATTATAAAGGATATTTCCACAGTATTTTTCATTATTTTAAAAATCACTTATTGATTTGTCCAGACTTTAAAGGCATATCTACAAAATGCAACTAACCAAAACATCTTCTAGAAACATTAGATACAAAGAAGCACTCCCCATCCACTGAAACAATAAAACTGCTTTCAAGTTAATCAGACTGAAAAAAAGATATACCAATCTCACTATAAAGTAAAAGCATTCTTTTATATCTCCTGATTTTTATTTTTGGTTGTGGGAGGTGGTTTTATTTTACTATGGGTCAAAGATTCAGAGAGTTTTTTCTTCTTGACTTAAATATATTTATTTTTCTAACACAAAATAATTTGATTTCAAAAGTAAATAGTATCCTGAAAGCCAGTTTTAATTACAGCTGATACACAGGCTCCTAATTAGCTGAGATATTTAATTTAGCTTTCATTCCTTGCAATTATGCACTCTCATGGCCCATGAAACTTTCTAATTATCTCTAACCTCATTAATGAGTACTATTAAACTGCAGTTTAATTTTTATTAATTTTCTAAAGACGACATAGGCTTCTCACATATTAAACACCATCCTCTGAATACAGCCGAAGTCTACTACTCAACAGTTAGAGTTGGTTTTTAAAAAAAAAAAAAAAAAGTGTTTTTACAAATCAGTCTTATTTGAAATTCAAATTGCACAGTGTGTATCTGAAGTTAAAGCATATTCACAATTTTCTACATTTTTTTCCCAGTTTATTCCCAATATGTATGTTTCTCTAGGCTGTTATTTCTGGCTCAGTAAACATATCTTTTACAGGAGCCACGAGAAAAAATGGTTACCTATCTTCTCATAACTGTTGTTTTTTGAGATGTGATGTTCATGTCCATTCCAAGTAGGTATGCGTGCACCGCATGCACAGTCAGAAGGTTTTTCCCCTAGCGGTACCCACTGGGTCAGCTGTGAAGCCCCCTGGAGTCATGCCTTCATGGCGGTGTATATAGGTAAGGCTACGTTTATGTCATGGAGGTCATGGAAGTCACGGAATCCTTGACTTCCAGAAACCTCGGTGACATTCTCTGCTTCAGCCCCAGGGGCTGCAGGACTGGAGCTGGCAGCCAGCGGGGCCCTGGCAGGGTTCCAGCGACAGGCGACAGCAGCGACAGGCAACAGGGAGCCCCCTGCAAGGTTCCAGCAACAGGTGACAGACTCCTGAGGGGGCCCTCCTCATGGTTCCATCGATGGGTGACAGCCTCACATGGGGGAGGGGGATGCCTTGGGCGAACAGCTGGGGGTGTCCCATTTTCTCTTTGGGAAATATGGTCACCCTGCAGCTTCCAGCTGCCACAAGCGGAGGGGGAACCCCACAGCTCCTAGCCACCATGGTGGTGGTGGAAACCATGGAGCCGCAGCAGCAAAAGTCACAGACAGGTCACAGCTTCCATGAATTTTTGTTTATTGCCCATGACCTGTCCATGACTTTTACTAAAAGTAATCATGACAAAAACTTAGCCTTATATAAGGTCCCTGCTGACCCGCTGCCTCTTCAGTTCCTCTGTGCGGAAACTCCGACAGAGGGGAAGGCGGGTGGCTCTTGGAATGGACATGAGCAACACATCTCGAAAAACAACAGTTACGAAAGGTAGGTAACCGTTTTTCTTTTTCGAGTGACTGCTCATGTTGATTCCAAGTAGGCGACTCCCAAGCCTTACCTAGGAGGTGAGGTCGGAGTTCATGGAATTGCTGACTGAAGCACCACTCTGACAAATGCTGCATGGCCGAGGAGGCCTGCGCTCTTGTAGAATTTGCCGTTAGTGCAGAGGCAGGTATCTTTGCCAATTCATAACATGCTCAGATACAGGACATGATCCATAACGAAATTCTTTGAGAAGACACCAGGAGGCCCTTCATCCTGTCTGCTACTGCGACGAACAACTGGTTTGACTTACAAAACGGCTTTGTGCACTTGATATAAAAAGCCAATGCTCGCCGAACGTCTTTGCTCCCAACTGTTAGCGTGTGGCTTAGGGTAAAAAAGAGTGGGAGAAAAATGTCCTGATTCGCATGAAAGTGAGAGACAACCTTTGGGAGAAAGGCTGGGCGAGGCCTAAGCTGCACCTTGTCCTTACAAAAAATGGTGTATTGAGGGTCAGAAGTTAGGGCCTTAAGCTCAGACACTTTATTGCAACCAGGAATGCCACCTTCTATGACAGATAGAGTAATGAGCAAGTCACTAGGGACTCGAAGGGGGCCCCCCATTAGTCTTGAAAGAAACAGATTAAGGTCCCAAGCTGGGATCGGCTGCCTAACTTGCGGGTATAATCTGTCAAGACCTTTAAAAAACCAACCGATCATCAGGTTGGCGAAGACTGATAGGCCAGACACTCCTGGGTGGAGTGCCGAAATGGCGGCTAGGCGAACCCTTATTGACGAGACCGACAGACCCTGCTTCTTTAAGTGTAGCAGGCCGATAAATTGACACCAGCCAGGCCTGGAGAGATCTGAGCCTCAGCCTTGCATGTTGTACCATGTATGTACAAGTTACCAT
Organism: Terrapene triunguis; assembly: GCF_002925995.2. NCBI lineage: Eukaryota > Metazoa > Chordata > Testudines > Emydidae > Terrapene > Terrapene triunguis. The sequence goes on along the minus strand of NW_020664489.1, from coordinate 4,026,166 downwards.
AAGTCCAAGGAGCTTCAAGAAATTCCTTGCTGTAGAGGTGCAGTATTGCTTGAAGCCTTCTATGGGCAGGTCTACACTAACCCCCCCAAGTCGAACTAAGGTACGCAACGTAGCTGAAGTTCGAAGTACCTTAGTTCGATCCACACGCGGCAGGCAGGCTCCCCCGTCAACTCCGCGGTACTCCTCTCGCCAAGCAGGAGTACCGCAGTCGACGGCGAGCACTTCCGGGTTCGACTTATCGCGTCCAGACAAGACACGATAAGTCGAACCCAGAAGTTCGATCGCTCGCCTCCGAACTACCGGGTAAGTGTAGACCTACCCTATGATGTCGTGCATTGTCCAAAAACGAGACTCTGGCCTGACCCAAATCCAACACTGCCCCAATGAACTCTATTCTCTAAGTAGGGGATAGAGTTGATTTGTGTACATTCAGGAGAAGACCCAGCTTGTCAAAGGTGGATCTTATAATGCTGACATGTTGCTCCACTTGCGCCTTGGAGCAGCCCCTGACCAACCAGTCGTTAAGGTACGGGAAGACCTGTTCCTGCCTTCTTCTCAGGAAGGCGGCTACAATTGCCATGCACCTGGTAAAAACTCGAGCGGGTGCTGACAAACTAAAGGGGAGGACCGTAAACTCATAATGGTTGTGGTTCACTATGAACCTGAGAAAGCGTCTGTGGGCTGGAATTATAGATATGTGGAAGTACGCATCCTTTATGTCGAGGGCGGCGTACCAGTCTCCCAGATCCAGGGATGGGATGATGGCAGCCAAAGAGACCATGCGGAACCTCAGCTTCTTCGTGAATCCGTTGAGGCCTCGCAGGTTGAGGATGGGTCTGAGACCCCTTTGGCTTTGGGGATTAGGAAATATTGGGAGTAGAATCCCATGCCCCTTAGCTCCTGAGGAACCTCCTCCACTGCTCCCGTGGCAAGGAGCAATTGAACCTCCTGCATGAGGAGCAGAATTGGAGAGAATATCCCACTTCTACAGTGCTAAGGACCTAGAGAGCTTAGATTATCTGGGTCCAAGTACGATAGAAGTGGGACAAACTATTTAGAAAACAGGGTGAAGGATCCGGTGAGCGGACTGGTGCATCGCCCCCGGGCACACCTTCAAAAGGCTTGCTTAGAGCCTGAGGACTGCCTCGCTGATCCCTGGCCTTGATTGGGTGGTGGATGGGCAAGCTTACACCTACCATTCCTGCCCCGCTTCCTGGAGAAGTCCTGCCTAGGCTGGGGAGGGTAGAAACGCAGAGGGGGTTGGGGCTTAAAATGTTTCCGCTGGATGGCAGGGGTGTGCAGACCCAGCGATTTCAAGTTGCCTGCGAATCCTTTAGGCTATGGAGCTTGGAATCTGTCTGCTCCAAAAACAACCCCATGACTTGCCGTCAAAGGGCAAATCATGAATTGTTTGTTGGACCTCTGGGGGAAGGCCCGACACCTGGAGCCATGAGCTCCTCCTCATGGCTATGGTGGAGGATCCGGTTCACATGGCCAAGTCTGCCACGTCCAGGGAGGCCTGTAAAAAAGTCTGTGCCTCTGCCTTGTGCTCCTCGACAACGGCTACAGATTCCGCTCTAGAGTCGGACAGGATCAACTCCTTAAATTTCATCATGGAGTCCCATGAATTAAAATTTTATCTGCTGAGAATTGCTTGCTGGTTAACAATACGAAGCTGGAGCCCCCCAGTGGAGTACATCTTCCTGCCGAAGAGGTCCAGCTTCTTTGAGTGTTTAGATTTTGGAGTTGGGCCAGCCTGCCCATCTCTCTCATTCACTGCCGCTACGACCAGCAAACCCAGCTGTGGATGAGTGAATAAGTATTCATACCCCCTAGAGGGGACAAAATACTTTCTCTCTACCCCCTTAGCTGTAGGGGGAATGGAGGCAGGAGTCTGCCACAAGGTCTTTGTAGTGGCTTGAATAGTTTTAATGAGTGGTAATGCCACCCTGGAGGGCCCCTTGGGGTTAGTATGTCCACCATGGGGTCCTCAGACTCGACCAACTCCTCGGCCTGTAGCCCCATGTTATGAGCCACTCTGTGCAACAGCTCCTGGGGCACTCTATTATCAATGTGGGGGTAGCCCAGAGGATGAAGACCCCGCCACCGCCTCATCCATTGAGGATGACGATGTCGCCCAAGACAGTACCAGGCTTCTTGTCCCTCCGGCTTCCTGGAAGCGTCCTGCTCAGTGCCGTGCTGCTCGGCGCCAGTAGCAGCCTCAGAGCCGGTGGTGGAGCAGGGACCCGGACGGGGCTCTGCGCCATGGTCTGAAGCCTCGAGGTGGGGGACGGTCCTGGGTGGTAAAGGGGCACGTCCTTCTGAGATTACGGACTGGCTGCTCCTGGAGTAAGTGCCCTGAGCCTGGTGGCATGCCCATAGGGTTCAAAAAGGCCATTGCGCGGGCCCCTGCCATGGCACCATCCCCGCCTCCAACCTATTGCGATGACGCTCTGACTGCGCCTGGAGTAGTAGGACTCCACATCCAAGTCCATTGACTGGGACCCTGAGCACGGAGACCACAGCGATGCCAAGCAGGACGGTGCCGGAGAACAGTGCCGTGGAGAAGGCGAGCAGTGCTTCACCATTGCGGGCTTGCCTCTGAATGGCGCCATGCCTTGCCGTGCCAGAGGTCTATCTTGCCTGGTGGGGGACTGCGGTGCCATCATGGCAATCAAGTCCCTGGCCGCCTCAAATGTGTCCAGGGTGGAAGGGAGCTCCAGCTCCTCCACCTGGCACTCTCTAGCAGGAGAGTCCAACAGCACCAGACTTGACAGATCCCTCTGTGGGCCCGAAGTCAATGGTGCTGATTCCTGCGAGACCGGCACTGGGTGCCCCTGCGCAGGACACATACCGCTGGCGCTGTCAGATCCAGCTGCTCTCATCGTGGGTGAGCACCCTCTATTTGTCTTCTTGTCTGCTTAGGTGGCACCAGTGAGTGCAAGCGGTGCTGTGTGGCCACTGCAGGCTTCGGTGCTGGGGAGTGACCGTGCTAAGGGTCTCTATGCCTCGAGTCCTTCCTCGGTGCCGTAGCTTCTCTAACGGAGGCCAGAGCGCTCCGCATGGAGGTGCTTGGTGCTGAGTCCTGCTGGCCCGGAGCTGGCTGGGGACGGAGGGCTGCCTCCATAAGGAATTGTTTGAGCCTGAAGTCCCCTTCTTTCTTTGTTCTCGGGCGGAACCCTTTGCAGATCTTGCAACGATCTGTTTGATGCACCTCCCCCAGACACTTTAGGCAGGAGTCGTGGGGGTAGCCCATTGGCATGGGCTTGCAGCAGGTCCTGCACGGCTTAAACCCTTGGGATGGAGGCATGCCCTGAACTCCAAGAGGGGAAGGAATTGGGGTTGGGGAGAACCCTCCACTTCTATCTAACTAACACTAACTAATTAACTATTTACAGGTTAACATAGAGGTGGGCAAACTATGGTCCGCGGGCCACATCCAGCCCGCGGGACCCTCCTGCCCGGCCCCCTGAGCTCCTGGCCTGGGAGGCTAGCCCCCGGCCCCGCCCCTGCTGTTCCCCCTCCCCTGAAGCCTCAGCTCACTGTGCCACTGGTGCAATTTTCTGGGCGGCAGGGCTGCGAGCTCTTGCCAGGCAGTGCAGCTGCAGAGCCGTGGCCTGACCCGGTGCTCTGTGCTGCGCAGTGGCATGGCTGGCAGCCAGCCAGGTGGCACGGCTGCCTGTCCTGGTGTTCTGGGCGGCGCAGCTGTAGCACCGCCAGCCACCAGTGCTCCAGGCAGCGCGATAAGGGGGCAGGGAGCGGGGGGGGGGTGTTGGATAGAGGGCAGGGGAGTTCGGGGTGGTGGTCAGGGGACAGAGGTGTGGATAGGGGTCGGGGGGTCAGAGGGCGGAGAACAGGGGTGTTGAATGGGGGCAGGGGTCCCGGGGGGACAATCAGGAAGGAGGGGGGGTTGGATGGGGTGGCAGGAAGCAGTCAGGGGCAGGGGTTCCGGGGGGCGGTCAGGGAGAACGGGTGGTTGGAAGGGGCAGGGGTCCGGAGGGGGGGCAGTCAGGAATGAGAGGAGGGGTTGGATAGGGCAGCCGGGGCAGTGGGTCCGGGGGCAGTCAGGGGACAGGGAGGGGTGGATGGGGCAGGAGCCGCCAAGGGATAAGAAGCGGGCGGGGGGCGGAGACCAGGCCACGCCTGGCTGTTTGGGGAGGCACAGCCTCACCTAACCGGCTCTCCATACAATTTCAGAAACCCGACGTGGCCCTCAGGCCAAAAAGTTTGCCCGCCCCTTGGTTAACAGAAAGTCTAATCACTAGGAGAAACGCTTGCGGAGGCAAGAGACACACACAACTCCAACGACCATCACTGGCAGTAAGAAGGAACTGAAGAGGTGGCGGGTCAGCAGGGACCTATATACACCGCCATGAAGGCGTAGCTCCAGGGGCTCCACAGCTGACCCGACAGGTACCGCAAGGGGAAAAGCCTTCCAACGACTTTGCATGCAGCGCCCACCTACTTGGAATCGACATGCACTCAAAGAAGAACTTGGCAGACTCCCCCACAATGAAAACCTAATGCAGGGCAGCTTTACCATTAATCTGTGAATTAGATTAGGAATCAGCAAGCACCCGTAAACAGGGCTGTAGCCATGGGTGGGCCTGAGTGGGCTGCGGCCCACCCACTTAGCATCCAGGCCCACTGGATGCTGGAGCCCCCTGAATCCACAGGCTGGGACTCCCAACACCTGGTCAGTGTCCATCAGCATCCCTCTCCTGTGCACCGCATGCTGCTGTCCTGGTCTCCAGCCCCACCCAGCCCCGCCCACACGAGGCACACCTCCCGCCTGGGAGAGGGTGAGTCGTCCCTGTGTGCCCCAGGCAGCCTCATCTTCAGGGGCCTGCTGAGCAGTAAAGGCCGTCTGGAGATAGTAGGGGGAGGCAGGCCTCCTGCTCCCCCCCAGCCAGTGCCCACCCACCCAGTTTTCCTGTCCTAGCTACGCCACTGCCTGTAAAGCTTTTCCTACAGAAGGCAACTGCTCTCTTCAAATCACCACTCTGCCAGCAAAAATATCTGAAGACTGGGTCTTATCCTTCCCTTGAAACCTCAGCAAAGCCTTAAATACAGGCGATGGAAAAATTCATCTGAAAGGAGATCCCAACAAAGGTGTGGGGAAGTAAAGGGGTAGTCAGTCTGTATAGCAGAGAGAACAGCCTCTCAACAAAGAAACAGGCCCTCTATCCCCAACATTCAGCCAAGCTCTATTCACACTACCACTATCTGACCACAGAAAAAGTCTCATTTAAAAGAGGCTCTCTGAAAAGGCACCCTTTGTACACTGGAAAGTTCTCTCCGCAGTATTAGAGAATTAAATCCCATTTCCTTTACCCTTTTTAATAGTCGTGTTAATAACATTTACACTTGTACAGCTGTTTTAGTCTTCAGAGTACTTTAGAAGCATTCCCAATAGCACCTGGGAGAGACATGTCATCCCATCTTACAAGTGGGGAAAAATCGGGCACACAGAGCCTGACACATTTCAGACAAGTCCCTTAATACTGAGAAAACTCTCAGGAGTCCTGCTAGAAGCTGCAGTTACGCAATAATGCTGAATTTACTACATTTTTTTTCCATGACAATACTGTGATGCCACAAACACAGGATAATGACACCATAGCAGGCTCAAGTTCAAGGAGAGGAAGAACTGGGTTACAGCCATGCATCTATTTTATTCCCATGCTGAGACCCAACAACCACTAGATCCAACATGCAAATACAAGCTTTTGCAGCGCTGAGTTCCAAATTTATGTACACCCAGAGACAACAGTAGCAGCGGCATGTCTAAATGTAGGTAACATTTAATAGGTTTTTAAAGAATGCAAATGGTTCAGTTCATAACCAGCATTTCCAAAAGCAAGTAAAAACCCATCACCCCCTTCTAGAAGGGGGAAAAAGATGCAAACTAATAAGATAGTCTTTAGGTTTTTCATAGTGGGGGGAAAAAAATATCACGGATGCAGTGATTTTACCATTTGTCCGGGATGTGTCTTTGTATCTGTGATTTTAATAAACATACCTTTCAGTAATGGCTCCTGCCCTGTGGAGCTAGGTCTGGCTCCCCGCTCCCCATCATGATGGAGGGGCTGCTAGGCCAAACCTGAGCATTGCTACAACCCCACGCACCAGGTTACCGCACCCAGGAAGGGAAGCCAGGCAGGACAGGAGCTGCAGCTGCAGGGTGAGTGTGGGGCAGGCTTGTTCTCCATCCCCACCATCACCTCACTTGGGGCCCCTCCTCCTTGTTTGTCATGGCATTATTATTTTTTTAATATCAAAAATCAAACCCATGACTTTACTAAATTTAGCATGACTGTTCTGTGATTTTTGATAAAAAATGCCATGACAAATCTTCAGCACCAGTTATCATCTGAGATGTAATGTCCCCTTTGAAGTCTGTATATTTTTGAAGTTTTTATCTACCGAGTTTTCACACAAGTAGGTATTACTCATGTGATTCTTTCAAGAAATTGCTTTAGGGAGCAAATAATAAATTAAAGTTGTTCCTATCCCTAAGAGTATGATTATATTAAATGTTGAAAAATTAAAGTTTTTTAGAAAACAACCTACTTAATGACATCAGAATTTTCCAAATAAAAACAAGAAACATTGCATCATCCTTTTCAAATGAAGGTAATGCCATTGGAAGAAAATGGATTACCAGCACTAGAGATTAAAGTCTTATTTATCTATAGAACAGGCACAGCACAAATGAGCTTCCACTCTGCCTGGCAGGACCACTTCTAAGGACGAGAGGAGAATTCAGTCTCAACTATTTAACTATGCGTATTCATGCTAACGTTTATAAAGGTTTTTTTTTATATCTATGAAAAATTGATAAAGACAAACGCACTTCACGTAAGCTGCCAAACAGCCTTCAGGTGGTAATGGCTTTTAGTCCCTTCTGACGTGTACCTAGCTGATCAGGTTATTAGTTTTCTTCCTATCATCAACACACACAGCTATCGTGTTGCAAACACTCAAATGCAAATCATAATTAAACACGTACCTGGCTGTTCTTCCCACTCTATGAATGTACGTATTTGCATCCTCTGGGCAATCAAACTGAACGACCCAGTTCACTGCAGGGAAATCTGTGGAGAAAGAGATTAAAGTTTTAACACGTTGCAATATTTTATTTTGCAGTACTATTCCGAGAGAGCCATCATTCAGATCAATTTATAGACACTGCCTGTGAGCAATCTCTCTGAATTGAAAATTAATTGCATGTATCAGCATATCATAAACAGCTATCCCCTTTGTCAAAGTGAACTAAAATTAATGGCGTCTTCATTTCCTAAGTAATGACAGTGCACTGAATGGAACGTAATTTCACACCTGACAAGGACAGACAGATGCTCTGTGTCTTACAGATAATAAAATGCCCTGGTATTAAATGATTAAGTAAGTGAGTTGACCCACTTTTTATGTAGAATATCAATTTACTACACAATCAGAGCTTGAAATTAGCTGTGGTCAGCTGCTACTACCATATCTATCCAGGTATTAAAACATCATTATCTATTTCAATGACAGCAAGGAGGAGGTTGCTAGGTAAGACTGAACAGTCCATGTTGAAAGGCAGTCATAATTAAAAGGAAGAAAATTTCAAACTTAATGGGCATTCCAGGCTAACAGCAGCAAAACTCTGTTGTGCTGTGTAGAATCAATATTTACTATTTGATTATGACTATGGTCACAGGATATGCAACAATTATCCACACAACTGTTTCTAAACAGATGCAACCAAATACATTCCTTAGCAGTGAGAACCAAACAGTATGGAAGGTAGAGATGGAGTCCTATATGCTCGGTCTCCTCCTAATTTAGTATCAGAGGGGTAGCCGTGTTAGTCTGAATCTGTAAAAAGCAATAGAGGGTCCTGTGGCACCTTTAAGACTAACAGAAGTCTTCTGTTAGTCTTAAAGGTGCCACAGGACCCTCTATTGCTCCTAATTTAGAGCATTTCCCTCTTCTAATCTGTTGGAGACAAGATGATATTTTGGGCCAGTGAATTTTGCTGCTGAATGTTTGAACCCAACTTCCAATGCCAGACAAGTGCAAGTGGGAGTTCTTGAAAGCACTTAGAACAATTACACCTAATCACTTAAGTTATTAAGTATGAAAAAAATATATTGTAAGATACAAAATCGCCATGAGAAAACATAAGGGAAGAGCTAATACACTTTCCTTCTAACAAAAAACAGTCAAAGGAAAGCAAGACGTACACAAAACTACTTCCATCAACAGGAATTTTCTTGTTCTTGCCTCAGCTATTGTTTTACTTCTTTAGAAGCAACAAAGGAGAGTTGATTTTTTCCCACATTGACACATTTCAATTCAGAGGCAGGCATTACAAAAATCCCTCCAACTTCCTCTCATCAGCTACTAGTTGGCTGCTCACTTTATCTACTTTTTAGACTAACCCATGGGATGCAAGAGGCATCAGAGTATTTAAAGCCTTTGAAAGCTTCCTTCTGGCATTCAGGACATCCCATTCTTATTATCTATTTCGTAAACACAAGTTACTGAGTTCTGGAACAGCTGGACAGTCTATGGATTAGAGAGCCACACAGCTTCTATTCAACACATAACTAATTAACAGCATTACAAGATTGCTCGAAACAGATGTTTTACAAAGACAAATAGGAATAAACTAAGTACAGATTACCAAAGTGAGGCCCCGTTAAAGAGAAAGATTGCATTGAGGAGAAAGTATTTTAATTATTTTGCTTTTTGGATATAATGATTAGCTTTTAGATGAAGAGGCAACTAAATGTAAACTTCTTGTGTTTTAAAAATGCTTCTTAAAGCCTGGTTTCTTATATGATGCACTGCTAAGGTATGAACAGGCTTGAAACACCACTCTATGGATACACTATTGCACTGAAGGTTACCTACCCAACCCTCGAGCTGCAACATCTGTAGCAAAAAGCACTGCTGATTTCTTGCGAACAAAGTCACTGTAGACCTCCATTCTTTTCATCTGTTGCTGTTTGCCATGGAGAGCCAGTATAGGTATGCCAGGGCGGAGCCTACAGAACACTCTGAACAAATACTGAACCTGTTGGTCAATAAATCAAAGAAGTGAATGTGATATTTCACTGTGATGGTGGTAGTTATCTACTAAGAAGTAAATATATTCTTAGCATTTAAAGCAAAATAGCTTTCCTCCACCCCAGAGATGGGATGGGACCTGATTGTGAGTGGAGAGAGGTTATCACCCCTCCCCCCAGAAACTGAGACAGGAAGCGAATTGTGTAAGATGTTGCCATACTCCGCAGAGCAGGAAGCAACGCCTAGCGAGAGAGTGCCAGGTCCTGCAGAGAGCTGGGGGGGGTGAGCAGGAGAGATATGGTGTTGCACCTTGGCGAGTCAGAAGCGTATGGACTAAACTAGATCTCACCAGTAGTGCCGCTCTTACAGGCACTTCAGTGCACATGTACAGATACCAAGATTGCAATCAGGATAATCCACCGCAGCCTAATTTTAATATTTCCACCTAGTGCACTTTCTTTCACCAAGACATTTGTTGCCTGTTTATTATGGTGCACACCAATGTGTGATTTTTTTTTTCAAGTGCCAAGAATTTTTTTTAACTAGTAGTTAAGGAAACTACATACATTCCCTTACTCAATAATAGAAACAGTATTTCTATACAAAAATTAATCTATATCTTCTCTCCACACTGAAGTCAGCAATATGGCAACATGGATATTCAAACCTTCCTGTATCAGTGAGATAGCAGAAATGGATTTTTACAACCCATTTAAAAGACTTGAAAAACAAATACATCCATAAAGCCTTTCAAATAAGGTAATCTGTAAGGCTACTATTTAAGCAGTCAGAAATTATTAAATATCTATGGCATCATGGTGCAAACACTTAAACACCAGTACTTCAATGGACTGCTCGCGGGAGTAAAATTACTTTCAGAAGTAAGTGTTTGCAGGATCAAGTCAGATGACCATAAAGAAAGTCTTTCCATACTCTCAACTGCCCTCTCTTCCTTGATACCACACAATTATTCATATCTCCAGCTTTTAAAAAGTAACCTCTTTACACACTATGCAAATAAAGTACAAAATGTCCCACACCAGTTAAAAATACAACCAGCTCTTACTGGTAACTTTCACCATCTATTTTTTTAAAACACACATGTTAATTTTTGCACTCTCATTTTACCATTTAAGTCTCTCTTGCAGATTTCAAAGTCATTAGTTTGCCTCCCTCCCTCATACCTGATTATATCCAAAAAGAGTATCTATTAGAAGAGATAAATATGAGATGTACCTCTTTACAACTTGCATAAAACACAATGCTCTTCTTATTCAGGTGACTTCTCAGGAAGGAATACAACATGTTTATTTTTTGCTGCAGCCCACAAACAATATAATTCTGGTCCAAAGTTGCAGGGGTACTGAAAAACAAAGGTCAAGTTAGACACTTCTCATATCATTTACATAAGAAAAGCTGAAGAGCCACACACAGAGTACCTATAGACCTGCCACTTGGTTTTCATCAGCACTAAGTTAAATTTAAAAAGTTTCATTGCTTCCATATTAATTATGCTGAGAATTTCTTCCCTATTTTCAGAAGCATACCTGGAAGCGCCAATGAAAGGCTCATGCTTTTTGAAGACTTATGATTTTCTTACTAATAGTGTCACAATTTTTAAGTGACTTTTTAGATCCAGTTGACTATTAAGCCAAAAAATGCCTGTGTCTAAATAGTGACATTCAAACGGTCTTGACCTAAAATGCAAACCTTTCTTTTTAGTCCTATTAAAGCATCATTTGTGCTTAAGGCAAGGTCAAAGCAGAGTCTAAATGTACAAGAAAATACATTTTTAACTGACTGCACTAGTTACCTGACATGCAGAGTCTCTCTGTAAAAGTCTAAATTGTCATCTTAAATTATTTTCAAGTTCTTTAACAACAAAAGAGAATAGCCCATGAAAGATCAGATCTTAACATACTTTAAAATGCTGCCTTGATGCTCTCTACCTCCCACCCCAGATTGACCAAACTGAAATTAAATGTAACTTGAAGGTGCCATTTGTGAGGATGAAACTGCAATGCTCTGCTCTGATTTTTATTCAGCTAGTAGTGCTCTAAGTTATGCTACAGTAGTTGCCATTTTGTAAATCTCTTGCAGGAAATTGTTTTTCCTCTAACTGATGAAATACCGTGTGCCAAGATCATAATTCTAAAACAAAACAAATATTTTCCATTTCTTTTTTTGCTTCATCTTGTCGTCTAATTGCAGCTACTGAAATATTTCAAAAGCTCTCATGAGGCAGCATTATAATAAAGACATTCCCTTCTCAACAGGGAAATGCAATTGAGTGTACTAATAGCTACACTAGCCCTCAAGCTAAGGTAGCTATATATTTAGTTAGGTCTTTTTATCCTTTTCCACCAAGCAAAAAGGGGATTAACAATGTAAATTGTGTTTCTAATGTTTCCTATTATTCAGGATCCAATATTTTAGGTAATACTATCACAAGTGTATGTGAAACAATGGATTGAGAAGTTGGTTAGAGTATTGGAGTAGCGGACTCAGAGTCAGAACTTGGGTTCTGTTCTCCACTCTGCCAATGTGTGATCTTAGGAAAGACATTACTTCAATGTGCTTGGTTTTCCCCTCCATCTGTATGTTAAGCAGGCAAGTATTTTTATATCACACAGGGGAGCAGATAGATTTAATCATTCAAGCTGGTCAGAAATTTTTTGTTGGAAGACTTACCCATGAAAATGCCATTTCAACTAACCCAGATTTTTTTTCAAAACACTGTATTAATTTTGCTGCGAAAAGTTTTTCTTGGAAATTTTCAAAATTTCATTTCAGAACAAAGCTTTAGTTTCCAAATTAATTTGAAAGGTTATTTCATTTGTATTTTTACATTATTTCATGATGGCAGTGGTAATACTGCCTATGTCATATGTCAAGTCTCATCATAGGATGCACTACTGCTATTATAGACAGGTCATTATGACAAAACAGTCAAAAGTCTATTCATTTCTTTTTTATTTCATTTTTTTAAAACATTAAGGGCAGCTGCTACATAGAGATTGAAACATTTTATCTTATTTTCTAAATAAAAGTGTCTCCCATTTTTTGTTCTAATATAACAGTTTGGCACTGACATTATCAACACAAAAATAAGCAACACTCAGCGTACTAATTCTAAGAGCAGCAGTTTTCAATAACCTTGTTTTAGTTTGGAATAATTTTTCTAGGATATTGAAAAATAGCTGGTCCTCTAATTTGTATAGCGAGTGCTTATCTTATTGTCTAGATCCAGATGTCAAACTGTTTCATAACAACGACAGACTAATCTAGAAAACAAGATGTTCCAATCTGTACTGAGTACCAGCCACCCTTAATGTTTTTGCAAACATAAAACGAAAATATAAAAATGAAAAAATAAATTTAAAAATGAAGATTTTGATTTGTTTTTAAATCTAATTATTTTAGAATTTCCATTTCATGGAAAATTTGAAAATATTTGTTTTCATTCCAATTCAGAACAAAACCAAACATTCTGAAATTTCATAATTTCCCATGAAACAGGAATTCTGAATTTCTAACACTCCATTAAACATTCATGTTTGTAAAGTCATTTGAAATCCTCAGAGAAAAGAGCCTAAAGAAGTGCAAGGTTTTATTGTATTAAATACTATTATCTCCACTTGGGTTTGCTCAGCTTCCCCCCACCCTCCCCCCCGAATATAAATGCCACTGAAGACAACATGAACCCTTTTGCATCTAGTTATATCTAAAAAGTCAGATCAAGCTAAGGCACCTTGGTGAAAATTATAAGTGAACCATGACTGGCAACGCAATACACTTCAGCTGCTTACTTTCAAAATAAAACATCAAGAACCAGTGTTTGAGTGGAGCAGGAGGGGTTTAACATGGAAATATGACAACACCTCACTTCCCAGAGGTGCTGGAAAAGAAGTTAAGAAAAGTGCAGCTATCATCACTTTCTTTCTCCAGTACAAGCACCAAGACAAACCACAACCACTTACCTGAATTTTGCTTTTTCATGAACCCAAACATATTCTGGATCTTTTAAACTCAGTCGTGCAAGATCCTTCACTGATTTGGTTTGTGTTGCTGAAAAAAGCAATGTCTGGCGTTTCTTAGGAAGATTTTCTATAATCGCATTCATAGTATCAGCGAAGCCCATGTCCAAGATTCTATCAGCTTCATCAAGAACTAGAACGAGGAAACAGGTTTAGAAGAAGAACTGGATTTTTTAATTCTTTTCAATTCTAACCTTGAGATAAAAGAAAAATCTCAATTTGAAGTCTCTGTACCTGCAAAACTATGTTAACAGTAACAAAAAACACTTAGACCAGGAATTACATAAACTAGATCTTTCACTGATTTTTCTTTACATTATTTCATTCAATATAGAAATGCTACTATAAAAGTCCTCAACTTCTCCCATAATCCATGAACTACAGCTCTCAATTTCATAAGCAGAAGATCAGGGTTTCAAGCAATTAATCCACCACTTTACATGTGCATTGCTTCTCAACAAAGGAGGGCCCGTTACTGAAATAAAGAAAGCTGGACATAAAGGTGAAACTGAGGTTGAGTAGTCAGGGAAATCAATTCATCCCTGCCTCTAGCTGCCATAAACACATACAGAGTTGGGGGTCCAAAGGCTAAGGCAAGGGTCAATGCTAATTGCAGTTCTGTGATGGTCAGTCTCTTACTTGTCCACTATGAATTGTATTTACTATAGTGAACTTAATATTGGGTATTTTGTGAGTTATGTTACAGGTCAAGTAACTGACTGCAGAAAGAATAGGAGTACTTGTGGCACCGTAGAGACTAACAAATTTATTTGAGCATAAGCTTTCGTGGGCTACAGCCCACTTCATTGGATGCATGTAGTGGAAAATACAGTAGGAAGATTGATATAGATATATATTAAACACACACACACACACACACACACACAGAGAGAGAGAGAGAGAGAGCATGAAACAATGGGTGTTACCATACTCACTATAAGGAGAGTGATCAGTTAAGGTGAGCTTTCATCAGCAGAAGAGAAAAAGAACTGTTTGTAGTGCTAATGAAAATGGCCCATTTCCAGCAATTGACAAGGAGATATGGGGGGAGGGGGGGGAGAGAGAGAGAAGAAACACACACACACACACACACACAGCTCTCTCTGCTAGCAGGGTAACGAATTCTCCCCTGCCACCAACAGCTTCCAAAAGCAATCAAGAAAATAATTAAACTAAGTTCCCCAAGCCAGTGCTGCAGATCACATGTTAACCCTTAGAAGCAGGCAAACCTTCTAGTAAACTGAAATCAGGTGAATCCAGGTAAACGCTACAGTAGAAAAAGAAACAAAAGGCCAACAAAAAAAATATGAGAGAAGTTAATCTAGGTTGAATCTTGAAAAATAAGGTTTCTGGAGACTGACTAAAAGAGCATACCCAACTTAAACCGAATTGGGTGGGCCATTAGTCATCACTTCAGGTGACCAGGATAGCTATACCAAGAAATGCATCCGAAGAAGTGGGTTGTAGCCCACGAAAGCTTATGCTCTAATAAATCTGTTAGTCTCTAAGGTGCCACAAGTACTCCTGTTCTTTTTGCGGATACAGACTAACACGGCTGCTACTCTGAAAAATATACCAAGAAAGGAAAGGAAGAAGGGGCAGACATGTTTCTGGGATGGGTCAAAGATAGAAGTATAGGTCTGAAAACTACATCAAGAACAAAACGGTGCTGCAGGGGAGCTGGCTGAGGTCAATGTTGACCAAGAAAGACAGCTTAAGAGACTGGAAGACAACTGCTACTAATTATAGTAGGGCCCAGATTTTCCTGGATGTGAGATCTGACCGATTTCTTCAGCAAATAGTCACAATAATGAACAAACAACAGGTGATGTCATTTTAGATTTGGTATTGGTTAGTAGTGAAGACCTCATAGAAGAGCTGATTGTAGGGGACAACCTTGGTTCGAGTGATCATGAGCTAATTCAGTATAAAACTAAATGGAAGGATAAACAAAAATAGATCTGCAGCTAGGGTCCTTGATTTGAAAAGGGAAAACTTAAAAAAATTAAGAGAATTAGTTAGGGAAGTGGACTGGACTGAAGAACTCAAGAATCTGAACGTGGAGGAGACTTGGAATTACTGCAAGTCAAAGTTGCAGAAACTATCCGAAGCCTGCATCCCTAGCAAGGGAAAAAATTCACAGGGAAGAGTTTTAGACCAAACATCTCAAAGATTAAGAGAAAGCAGAAAGCCTACAAGGAATGGAAGATGGGATGGATCATCAAGGAAAGCTACCTCATGGAGGTCAGAAAGTGCAGGGATAAAGTGAGAACTGCTAAAAGCCAAGCAGAGTTGGACCTTGCAAAGGGAATTAAAACCAATAGTAAAAGGTTCTATAGCAAGAAAAAGAAAACAAGGAAAGAAGAAGTGGGACAGCTAAGCACTGAGGATGGGGTGGAAATTAAAAATAATCTAGGCATGGCCCAACACCTAAACAAATCATTAGCCTTATTAAAAACTGAGGCAAAGTAAGAGTCATGGGGTAGTGGCAGGATGGCTAATTGCAACAAGGATATGGAGGTAGAAATTACAACATCCGAGGTGGAAGTCAAACTCAGACAGCTTAATGAGACTAAATTGGGGGGCCCAAATAATCTCCATCTGAGCATATTAAATGAACTGGCATATGAAACTGCAAACCCAATAGCAAGGATTTTTAATGAATCTGAAAACTGGCGGGTTGTACCCTATGACTGCAGAATTGCTAATAGAGTTCCAACCTGATCTCCTTATTTGAGAAGATTTGGGAAATGCAGTAGATATAATCCTCCTGGATTTCAGTAAGGCATCTGATACAGTTCCACATGGGAAATTATTAGTTAAATTGGAGAAATGTTGATAAGAAATTGGTTAAAGGAGAGACTACACAGATGGCCAGAAAGGATTAAGCAGCTCACAGATTCAACCTTTAGAGCAGTGGTGGGCAACCTGCGGTTCCCATTGGTCGGGAACGACAAACCACAGCCACTGGGAGAGCTGCGGACGGCCGTGCCAGCGGATGGTCAATGTAAGCAAACTGTCTCGCAGCCTGCCAGCGGATTACCCTGATGGGATGCAGGTTGCCCACCACTACTTTTCTAACATGTCTCTAAAGCATGTAAATAGTAATTAGGGCCATTCTATGTTAGATAGGCTAGAACTCTGAAATGCAAACCTGTATTGTTAGAGAATTAGAGGTAATACTAATTATATGTGTTTACTTATATTTTGTTAGATGTTACCCATGTAAACAGTTTCTGTCTATTACTATAGCTATTGATTCAGAAATCAAAAGGGAATATTAACGTTTAGATAAATCTTGGGTGAAATAATATCATATCTCTTTAAAGTTTATCATAAACTGCTTAATGGATACATTACCTTATCTTAATCCACGTAGTATTTACTGGTGATGTTTAGGAAACAGAAGGTTACTTCAAAACCTACTGTTCTTCCAAGAACTCTGTGCTGCCCAGAAACTGTATAAAAACTCTTGGGACCTGATCTTTTCATCTCAGATCTGTTTGGTGCTTTATGCAGGGGAAGCTTGAGTCGTAAGATTGAAATCTCCAGTCCCTCCTGGATCACCCTGGATATGAATGCTGGACTATAACATATGGACTAATTCTGAAAAAACTCCTTGCAACTACAAAGCTCACCATCTCTACTATGAAACTGATCTCAGAACTGTACTCATGTCTGTATGTATACTGATCTTTTAACTAATACACTCTCTTTTCTTTTTTAATAAATTTTAGTTTAGTTAATAAGAATTGGCTGTAAGCGTGTATTTGGGTAAGATCTGAAATATTCATTAACTTGGAAGGTAATGTGCCCGATCCTTTGTGATTGGTAGAACTTTCTTATATGATTAAGATTTTCAGTAATCCTCATCATGTTTGACTGGGGTGTCTGGGTGGAAGCCCAAGGCTGGGTTGCTATAAGGGAACTGTGTTTTGGCTTCTGGGTAACCAGTAAGATATTGCAGAAGCTGTTTTGTGCTGGCTGGGTAAACCTAAGTATTGGAATATCCACCAGCTTTGGGGATTGTGACCCCGGTCACAGTGGCGTAGTCTGGCTAGGATACACATTACCACGGATTAATTGGGTTTTTGGATCAGAACCCCACGCTTGTCAAAAATTAATTTTGATATTGGAGCGTTTAAAGGGTAAAAATCAGTTACAATGAGTCACCCACGGTCATATGAAGATCTTGACAAAAAAAGCCTTGAAGAATTGTGCTCAGAGAGGGGGTTGTCTTTTAAGAAAAAGGCCCCAGAGCAAGAACCAAAAGAATCTGTTAATGGCCAGTGATCAGAGAGCAGGGTCTCCTTCACCTGCCCCAGATCCATTCCCTGCAGAAGCAATTAGAATGCAATTGGAAGTGAGCAAGCAAAAATTAGAGCATGAACAGAAGCCGATAGATCTTTGATTATAAGGAAAAGCAAAAAATAGCTGATCTGGAAAAAGAAGCCCATTTAAGGCATATGGACTGTCTGGCTGCTGAGGAGAAGGCTCACCAGATGCAACAGGAATCTGCCAGACTTCATATCGAAGTCTTGGAAGAGCAGAAAACGCTCCAACAGCCTGGAAATCCATCCCCTCATGACAACAAAAGCTGGGGAAGAATTTGTCCAATTTACAAAGATACTGAAGACAGAGAAATTTCTATCTACCTTTAAATGTCTATGTGAAATTCAGCATATCCCTGAGATACAGCATATGCCTGTCCTGCTGACCAGATTGACTGGGAAAGGTAGGCAAGTGTTAAATGAAATAGGTATGGATGAAGCTTTGAATTATGTAAAATATAAAAGATACTGTGTTAAAATGTTTCAAGGTTACCTCTGAAACTTAAAGGTTAAAGTTTAGAAATTTTAAAATGTCTAAAAATATTTCTTATGTGGAATGTGCTCCTAAACTGTTAGGTTTTGTCAGAAGTGGATTAATGGCGAGAAAGCTTTGGGGATTGTCTGCCCCACTCTTTGCAGTTTGCCCTAATTGAGTAACTTCAGTGTGCACCCCCCCCAGCACCCTGGTCAAAAACTGGTTAAAGGGAGACTACAAACAGGTCATATTAAAAAGTGAACTCTCAGGCTGGAAAGAGGTTACTGGTCGAGTTCCTCAGGGGTCAGTCTTAGGACCAATTTTATTTAACACGGTCATTCATGACCTTGGAAGAAAAAGTAGGAATATGCTCAAAAAATTTGTGGAGGTATTTCCAATACAGAGGAGGTCAGGAATATCATACAAGAAGATCTGACTGACGTTGAAAACTGAAGTAATAGACATGGATGCAATTTAATAGCGCAAAGGGCACGGTCATGAACTTAGGGACTAACAACAAGAATTTTTGTTATTAACTGGG
Organism: Terrapene triunguis; assembly: GCF_002925995.2. Taxonomy (NCBI): domain Eukaryota; kingdom Metazoa; phylum Chordata; order Testudines; family Emydidae; genus Terrapene; species Terrapene triunguis. Next base: position 4,007,722 of record NW_020664489.1, on the reverse strand, counting down.
GAGTTATCACTTGAAAGGAACAGAGGAGGAGAAAGACTTGGGTGTATTGACTGATCACAGGATGCCTATGAGCTGCTAATATGATGCAATCATGAAAAAGGCTAATGCAGTCCTAGGATGCATCAAGCAAGGTATTTCCAGTAGAGATATGGAAGTGTTAATACAATTATACAAGGCACTGGTGAGACCTCATTGGGAATACTGTGTGCAATTTTGATCTCCCATGTTTAAGAAATCTTAATTCAAACTGGAACAGATGCAAGGAAGGGTTACTAGGATGATCCAAGGAATAGAAAACCTACCTTATGAGAGGAGACTCAAAGAGCTTGGCTTGTTTAGCCTTACTAAAAGAAGACTGAGGGGAGATATGATTGGTTTCTATAAATACATCAGAGGGATAAATACCAGGGGAGAGGAGTTATTTAAATTTTAACACCAATGTTGACAAGAACAAATAAATATAAACTGGCCATCAAAATAAGCTTAGGCTTGAGATTAGATGAAGGTTTCTAACTATCAGAGGAGGGAAGCTCTGGAACTGCCTTCCAAGGCAGTGGGAATAAAAAAACCTAACTGGCTTCAAGACTGAGCTTGATAAGTTTATGGAGAGGATGGTATGAGGCGGCCACCTACAATGGCACGTAGCCAACCTGCGACTGCTAGTATCAAATATCTTCAATGGCCAGTAATGGAACACTAGCTGGGGATGGCTCTGAGTTACTACAGAGAATTCTTTCCCAGATGTCTGGCTGGTGGGTCTTGCCCACATGCTCAGGGTGTAACTGACTGCCATATTTGAGGTTGGGAAGGAATTTTCCCCTGGGTCATATGGGCAGAGACCCTGGGGGGTTTTTTGCCTCTCTCTGCAGCATGGGGCAGGGATCACTTATAGGGTTAAACTAGTGTAAATGGTGGATTCTCTGTAACTTGAAGTCTTTAAATCATGATTTGAGGACTTCAGTAACTCAGCCAGAGGTTATAGATCTATTAGAGGAGTGGGTGGGTGAGGTTCTGTGACCTGCAATATGCAGGAGGTCAGACTAGATGATCATGATGGTCCCTTCTGGCCTTAAAGTCTATGAGTCTAAGTACACCTCTACCTCGATATAACGCTGTCCTCAGGAGCCAAAAAATCTTACCGCGTTATATCAAACTTGCTTTGATCCGCCGGAATGTGCAGCCCCGCTCCCCCGGAGCACTGCTTTACCGCGTTATATCAGAATTCGTGTTATATCGGGTCACGTTATATCAGGGTAGAGGTGTACATCATAACAGTGGAACACATAATAAAGTTTTTTATTTATAGCTTTCAAACATTTTTAACTTACTCAACATTTGGAGATCAGATGCATGGAAATATGAAGTTTCATCCATATGCTGTAGAAGCCGACCCGGTGTGCATATAAGTATATTTATATGGTGGATTTTGTTAGCCTCTTGTTTCAGATCCTGAAATTTAATTAAACCAGTTTAGTTCTGATTACACACCTCTAAGCTGACTCTCCACCACGCATACTCAAGCCGTCTTAAACCGGCAATTACTAGGAGTAACCCTGTTTTCACTATTCTCCCCTAGCTCCAGAGACTTGAGTGCCATCTCTGCAGCACACGCAGATCTCTGATTTGAATAGAAAGTGTTTCGGAATAACTTTTAAAGTGAAAGGTAGTCCTGAAAGGTTTGGAAAGGGAGTGCTGTTCAGTCACCTTGCCTGGAAAGATGGAAGGCACAAGACTGAAACTTCAAAAAACACAAGCAATAGAGCAGAGAAAAATACTGGGAAACAGTGATGCAGAGGTTCCCAGTAATTCCTCTTCTACCATGACTCAGGGGTTCTCAATAACTGCTCATCTATCTGTCATCTCCCTGACAATTGTTCCTCTAAAGATAAATTTGGTCATTTGTACTCCCCATACAAAAAATTGAAAGTTTAAAGAACAAACCTTTCCACCAATGATAAGGCCAGCTGAAAATTCATGATTCTTCCCCACTTTACGCAGAACCTCAAAGGTCTGGTACGCCAGTTCCCTCGTAGGCGATATTATCAGAACTCCTAATCCATCCATCGATGTCCACTGCTGGCGATATAACCTTTCCAAAGCCTGAAAATTTACAGTTTCATTTCAAAACCTATAATTTCTATTGTATAATACGTAACCAAGGTAAGAAATAATTAAAAAGGCAGATAGTATAAACTCAGCGCTTATTTATATCAATATACACGTTACACTTGGAAGGGCTACAGTTTAATTATAATTCTATCCTAAATGGTACTACTGATATTATTTGCTAAAGCAAAGCTCCCAAATAATGGAATATGAGAAAGACTGGGCAGAACTGCACTGGGAGACAATTTGTAGATTAAAACAATTTCAATGTGTAATGAATCCAACACTTAACACCATCCAGTCAAGTATGTATAGTCTATATGAGAATGGGATTCAGGTACACAGTTGTGCAATACTAACCATTCTGCTCCTAAAATTGTGGGTACCAGAAATAAGGAGAGCAAGTAGAATAAAATTATTCAGCTGTAATATTTCTGGGTTACTCCTGGGGAAAACTCTGCGCCACTGTGCATGTGCAGAATTTATGTCCCCTGCAGATTTCTTTGTTTCCCCGCAGATAACGGACTTTCTGATGGGGAAGCAAAGGGAAGCCACAAAAGCAGTCATATGAACTTCCCCAACAGTATGTTTCGGTTGCCCAGGGCAGCCGGCAGAGAGGTAAATCACTGTGGGGCGGGACTGGGGAAGACAGGGCTGGTGGCTCCTCCCTGCACTGGGCTCAGCTGCTAGTCCCAGCTGGGCTGGGGAGGACGGGACTTCCTCTTCCCCTGCACAGCATCTGGAGCCAGATCAGACCCACACCCAGATTTCTCCCCCGGCTGTAGGAAGCTCTGCAAACTGCCCCTCCTCCCTGTGCTTCCTGCACCCATCACTCCTCAGCTGCAGGGGGAGGGATCCCTGTACAGGGAGCTGCTCCCCCATCCGTCCAACCCCTGTGCATCCAGACTCCCTCATACCCAGACCTTCCTGCCGAGCCTCACTCCCCCGCACCCAGAACCCCCCCAATGAGCCCCACTTTCCCTGCACCTGGACCAGTCCGACGAGCCACCTGTACCCAGATCCCCCACCCTACTGCGCCCCAACCAGCTGCACCTGGATCCCAACCTCACTGAGCCCCACTCCTCCAGCAGCTGGATACCTCCCCCCCCCCACCATCAGGCCCCCCGCTGAGTTCTATCACCCCCACACTCAGACCCCCCCCTGCTGAGCCCCAACCACCTTCACTTGGACCACCATGCAGAGTCCCATTACCTTTGCACCCAGAACCCCCCAACAAGCCCCTGTGCATCCAGATCCCCCACTGAGCCGCAAGCACCCAGACTGCCACACAGAGAACCTTCTCACCCCACACCTAGATTCCCCCCACACTAAGCCCCTCCACACTTGGATCCTGCCTTGCTGAGCCTGCCTGCCCACACCTGGCATGGAGGGACAGGGCTGTGGGGTGTTTCTGGGGCCGATCCAATCCTTGCACTGTGTCAAGGTTGGGTGCAGCCTCAACAGTGAATCCGTGTCCCCCGGGGAGGGGCGGGAGGGAGGAGCTGCACAGTGATCTCCCACCTCTGTGCAGCCAGTGGCCTGTGCTCCTCAATGCCATGCTGGAGCCGCCACATTTATTTGTCAAATAAAATTTGCAGAATTTTAAAATATTGTGCGCAGAATTTTTCATTTTTTGGCACAGAATTTTTCATTTTTGGTGCAGAATGCCCTCAGAAGTACTGGGCTCACACCTACAAGGCAGTACCACTGCTGAAACAGAGCATTCCAACTAAAGGTACTGCTGCCATGATGCAAGTCCACTTCTGCTATAACAGATTCACACACTGTCAAATTGTTGTGTTCAGCTGTACAACAAAAAGATTTCACCAGGGCTGATGTGATATCCCTGCTGATGGTGCTTTCCACAGCCACACAGGAGATCTAAACTTGTTTTCTAGCCTCCATTATATGACACTTAGTTCCAGTTATCACTAGGCCCCCTTCTCTACAAATCCCTTTAAATGCATGGACATAAAGATGCATGCAATTGTTTCAAGAGCTGTATATCTCAATTACAGATATAAATTAATTAAGCAACCTCATTTTCCTTCTTTGCTACTGTATGCAGAAGATTGTTCCCCCCACACACACCCCTTTCCAAAACCTATACATTTATTTCCTAATCGGCACGAATGAGATCTAGCATAAAGCACATTCTAGTTTCTGAGAGGTTGCCTAAATACCCATTTCTGTTCCCACTGTTTTGTCACTGACTTTAATGGAAGTGGATTGGGCCCTAAACTAATAATCTACACTGAATGCTAATCGCTAGTGTCATAATTTAAAACCAAATAAAGTCCCCCCTCACCCAACCTGATCACCATTTGATTGGTTCCTCAATTTAGATGCCAACTTGAAAAAATCCTTTCTATAATACTAAAGAAAATAAATGCAAAGCCTGACTTTCCAGGTGAACCAATAGTAACTTTTATCCTCTAACGATAATTTTTTGTGAGCCAATTTTCAGTCTAATTTACAAACCACTTTCATGAACTCTAGCCTAACCTACAATGAACAATGTATTACATATTTAGTGAAGATTAGTTGTAAACAGGTTCCTTGATCAATTTTACACTTATTCCATACAGACATTCAGTTTTAAATAATTTTAGCAGTCAACTATATAGGTAAAGGAGTATTAAGAAAAAAAAAATTTTAAATCAGTCTTAATAAAAATGTCAGAACAAGATATCAAAGTGTCAACACATTTCTAGAGACAAATATATACCCAGACCATCTTACAAAACCTCAGACAGCAATAGGTAAATTAGTCTGTCATAGCTTTATGTGAACAAATATTACAGTCAAATTATAAGTCTCCTCCTGGCTCCGATTAACCAAAGTATACTGTTTAATGTCCAATACCTCCACTTTACATAGCTCAAGCTTCCAGTGAGAAGGTAAATTACTTACTGGGATAATAAAAGCCAAGGTTTTGCCTGATCCAGTCTTTGCAGCTCCAAGTACATCTTTACCTTGCAAAGACAAACCTATGGTCTGCCTCTGTATCTCAGTTACCATGCGATACTGTGCTTCTTGCAAACCTAGTATTTGGGAGAGAGAAAAAAAAAAGATTCTTACATTTTGCCTTGGATAATGATACATTTTCCCATAAGGAAAAATACTGCCGGTGGCAACATTATCTTGGAACTTTGAATAGAAGACTAATTTTAATCATTTTTATTCATTGGCAGTTTAAGGAGTTTGTGTTTTTAAATATCAAATACTTTCCTAAGAACTGTTGGTGTACTTACCTTTCAATGTTTTCTTTGACAACGGGAAATCTGAAAATCTTTCAATTTCATTTGGGTTTATCTGAAACAAAAGGATTTAATCAATGCTAGAATATAAGAATACCATGGAATTTAAATCACATCGTTTTAGTTTGCTGGTAACATTGGTAGAATTTTTAGTGGGTTAATTCTAGGAGTACCTGGCAATCAACCTCAACCAGCTAACTGGAGGGAAATGGTCTACACATAGGCAAAGTTTGACTTCTACATTTGGGAGGCCGCTTCAGTCAGACCAATAGGACTGTGCATGGGGGGGTAAGTTCCACAACTGTCAAAGCTTGCAGTTTGGGGGGGGGCAACCCCCCTCCCCACAAACGACACCTATGCATCTACATTAGATTTATCTAACCCTGACAATTTTTCCTAATCTAGGAAAAGTAGAGCAAAATATGCACTTAACATAGCTCTATTATGTACAGTAGCAGTTCAATTTAGATCTTAAACGTAATCATCTAAGGTCTTCAGAGACATCCAATTGTAACAATATGCTGAGATACATAATCAAGGTTTAAGCATTCCATATGCTACTTGCCAAAAAGCCCAAGGCATGACATGCAATTAAATGTTCATACTAAATAGCTGATAAAACAGTATCAAACCTAAAAGCAGAATTTCTCTAGATTTTTCTGAAGCTGTCCCACCACTGGGGACCTTCTGCTTCTCCCCACCCACCTTCAGTGCCCCTGTGCTCCCTCCGCGCCCCCCTCCCTTCCCCACAAACACACACACACACACACACCCTGACTGATCCCTTCCTTGCCTGCCCCACCCCCAGAGGCCATAGTGCACGTTGGAAAACCCTGGCTCCTGGAGGAGGGGACCTGTCTGCATGGCGCAGCAGGTAGGAGCTCCGATTGGAGCTGGGGTATGTGCCGCGAGCAGACCTCCGGTACGGAACTCGAGCAAGGGTGCCCCTCCGCCCTCCCTAAATGGCAGCCCTGGCCAAGGCTCCCACGGCTTCCCCACAGCTGCTTGTGTCAGCCCCACACCTCTGCAGGGTGGGTGCAGCAACAGGGACAAGGGTCACGCACTGGTTGCACGGAGGTGGGAGATCACCCTGAAGCCCTCGCCTACCCTGAGACATGACCTCAGAGGTGAGGCTGCACCCAATCCTGACACAGTGCCAGGGCTGGGCCTCCCCAGAAACACCCAGGGGCTCTGCCCCTCTGCACTGAGGGAGAGGGACACAGTCTCACATGCACACCCAGCCCTGGCCCTTGATCCAGGTGTGGGGCAGACAGGCTCAGCCTGGCAGGATCCAAGTGTGGAGGGCTTAGTGTGGGGGATCCAGGTATGCAGTGAGAGGATCCAGTGTGGGGCAATCTGCGTGTGGGAGGCTCAGTGGGAGTTCCAGGTGTGTGTATGGAAGGAATCTGAATGCAGAGGGTCTCATGTGGGGGGTCCGGGTGCAGGGGTTTGGTGCTAGTCAGGGTGGGGGTCTGGATGCAGGGGGGAGAAGCTCAGCAGAGATCCAGATGCAGGGGGGTGGGGCTCGATGGGGGTAGGTCTGGATGCAGGGGGTCTCCAGATGCAGGGGTTGAGGTTTGGAGGGGTGGAGGTTAGGGTGCAGGGGGCACCCGGGTGCAGTGTGAGGATTGGCAGGGGGTGGGTCTGGATGCACAGGGGTTAGGCAGATAGGGCAGCAGCTCTCAGCACAATGAACCCTCCCCCCGCAGCTGAGGCGTGATGGGGGCAGGAAGTGGGGGGGGCGGAGCTTCCTGCAGATGGGGGAGGTTTCTGGGGGTGGATCTGACCCGGCCCTGACCACTCCTTGCAGGGGAAAAGGAAGTCCCGTCCTCCCCTGCCCCCAGCCCGGATTAGCAGCTGAGCCCTGCCCTCTCCCCGTAGTAATTTACCTCTCTGCCAGCTGCTTGGGGCTGATAGCCCCAAAACGATACACCCAAGCTACTGGGGAGAGGCACATGACCGTTCTTGCAACTTCCCTTTGCTTCCCCATCAGAAGTCATTTTTCTGCAGGGAAGCAAAGAAATCTGCGGGGGACATGAATTCTTTGAGCATGCAGTAGCAAAGAATTCCCCCAGGAGTAGTCTTGATATTCACAACTCTCCAGTAATTAATCCTAGCTATTAGAGAGGTAACTTCTCCCTCCGTAACCCTGGCCTACCATGACAGATATGCTTCATCAGAAAAATGAATAAGGCAGACTTGCAAGTTATGAAGACAGGACTTTCACAAGAGCTGAACTTACCCTACGGAACTGGGGCTTGTCTACACTATTGCTTATGTCGATGTAACTTACGTCGCTCAGGGTGTGAAAAACCCATCCCCGAGCGACGTAAATTATATCGACTTAGTGCGGTGTCTACACTGCACTATGTTGACGGGAGACGCACTCCCACCAACATAGCTTCCGTCTCTCGTTGAGGTGGAGTAATTACATTGACGGGAGAGTCCCGTCGACATAGGGCGGTAGTGAAGACAAGCCCTTACTCCCCACCAGATGTGACTGACACTGAAATAACCACTTTCAGAAATAAACATAAGTCTCCTCTAAAAGGCCTTGCTTTATTACAATAATTCCTTCACACACATATCCCCTCCCACAATCAAGATGTTGCTCTTGCAGGCTGCAAACAAGGAGGAATTGTTAAATATCTGACAGGTGATCAGGTACTACATGATGGGGGACTGGCAAACAGAGACAAAGTTCTGAATTCAGTTGTCCTGTCTTACATCACTTTAATTCTAAAATTTTCCCATTTAGGTACAATGAACTGAGACAACCTTCTTCACAAGGGCAGAAAACTGGACTTCCAAATTTTAATGCTGCTCTGAATCTACTCTTCCCCGACCCACTCCCTTCAACAGTAATTCCAATCAGCATTCTAACAGGACTGTGCTTACAGCTTTAATTTCAAAGAGGTTAATACCTCTTCATATTAAACCACACAAACCTGCAAAAACAGAACGAGAGTCACACAACTCCAAAAACATAGACTTTTACCATTTGAGCAGAAGGAAGATCTTTGTTAGTTGTCAGCTATACAACAGCCCTTTTCTTTCTAAAATGCAACCAGCTAAGGTGCTCTCACACACAGTGCCTAATTGTGCTACCACTAAAGTCAGTGGGGAAAAAGAACCTAGTGTTAAAATCAGAGCAGGATTGGGCCCAAATATAATCACAAAAAAACCCTAATACCGTTGCTTAGCTACAACCCTTTTTTCCCCTCCACATGTAGCCAGCATACAACAGTAATCGAAATATAATTCTATATAAAGTCTGAAGGTATAGTAACAGGTCATTTTTAAGCTAGAGGGAGACAAAGAAACTGAGGTAGTTTTAATTATGGTGAGTAACTTAAGCAATTTTATTTAACAATCTTCAGGCCAAATGACTTTTCCAGGATAAAGTTACAGGAGTTCTAATATGGAGTCGTACAATGGAAGCTTGCTGAATCCTTATCTATGGAGAGCTTACTGCCTCTCCATAATAACTAGGGCCCTACCAATTTCACAGCCATGAAAAAGGGGTCACAAACTGTGAAATAAGTCCTCGCCTGTGAAATCCGACCTCCCTATGCTGCTGGGAGTGCCGGGCTCCTGCCAGGTCTCAGGTCTTCCACCTCCATGGTTCCTGCTGGGGCTCGGGGTACCCGGGCTCAGGGCTTCCACCTCCACAGCTCCTGCGAGGACTCAGGGCTTTCACCTCTGCAGCTCCTGCTGGGGCTCAGGCTGCCCATTTTTTCCAGGAGCCCCAAATTGGCCAGGGCTCCTGGGCACAATTAATCCGCCACTGGCTGGGACTAGCAGCTAGGAGCCCCTGGCTGAGGTGCTCCCAGCAGCAAAAGGGAGATCGGATCCACCCCCGGGGAACCTCCTCCAGCTGCAGGAAGCTCTGGAGCTGCTGCCCAGCCTGGGAGCTTCCTGCAGCCCGGGGAGGTATCCGGAGGTGGGTCTTGATCTCCCCCGGAGGGGGGCCAATGCAGGAGAAGAGCAAGTCCTGTCCCTCCCTAGCCAGCTGGGGCTAGCAGCCCCTGGCTGGGGCACTCCCAGCATCATGGGGGAGATCAGACTCATCTCCACCTCCGGGAGCCTCCTCCAGCTGCAGGAAGATCCGCTCCTGCTGCCTTCAGAGCCCAACTCCAAAGGCAGCACAGAAGTGAGGGTGTCAATCCTGCAATGCCCCTAGAGCAGCCTTGCAACCCCCACACAATCCCCTTTTGGGTTGGAACCCCTACCATTACAACACCCTGAAATTTCAGGTGTAAACATCTAAAAATGTAATTGACTTTTCAAATCCTATGGCCGTGAAATTGACCAGAATGGACTGTGAATTTGGTAGGGCCCTAATAATAACAGAAAATTTATCACTGCTGTACTCAGTCTCAGTGTGCTCTATCACAAACGTGAAAAAACCCAATACAAGAATACACCACCAATTATAGGTTTTGCTCACAAGAGTGAAACAAGCCTAATCGAGGAAAGCATACACTCATGCCCACACAGTAGTCTCAAATAGATAGATTACTCTGCGCTTCACTCCACGAGTAGTGAAGGTTGACTGACATGTTCTATCCACTGGGTGGCTGCAATTCAGCAAAGGATGAAATAATATCATGTGTAAAGAACTGAGATCCTTCTGCATAAAAGGCACCATATGAACATAAAGTGTTATCAATAGTCACAGCCACACATCTAATAATCCAAGGACTAAACCTACTAACCAGAGTTTGGTTCAAATGATTCCTTTCCTGCTCAGTGAGGTCCAAGGGCTATGCTATGGTGGGAACGCCAATCCCCATGCCCTTTATTTTGACTACTGGTAGAGGAGAAGGGCTTCCGGCCCAGGTGTTGCCCCTGGGATGCTATTTGATACTCACACATTTTTCTGTTAGACTTGGCTACAAAGTGCCTGTTTAATTTGATGGTTTTCCAGTCTGCTGAGTGGAATGGAAACCTTCTTTTCTCTCTCTCTACTCTCCAATACACAAACTCACCCCTGCTGTCTAGTTAGAAGGACCCAATACCATTCTCTCCAACCATCCATCCGCATTCTCTCCCATCCCTATCAGCTGCTTCTTCCCTTCTCTCTGAGTTTTGTTTTTTAGGCTATGACTACATTACAGCTCTTAGAGCGGCACAGCTGTACCGCTGTAAGGTCTCCCATATAGCCGCTTTATGCTGGCGGCAGAAGGATCTCCCACCGGCATAATTAAACCACCCCCAACAAGCGGCAGAAGCTATGTCGGCGAGAGAGCATCTGCCGCCGACATAGCGCTGTTCACACCAGTGCTTTTGTCGGAGAAACTTATGTCAGTCAGGGGTGTGTTTTTTCATACCCCTGGCTGATAAAACTTTTACTGACAAAAGTGCTAGTGTAGACATATGGTGATTAAGGCTCTCGTCGTGACTGCGCAGCAGCGTCAGAGTAAAACTGAAGGGATCCCAGTTGCCCTCTGCCACTCCTGTTGGGGAAACCAGTGAGATAAGAATCACGTCAGTTTCACTCTACTGGTAGGGTCCTAATGGTTAAGGAAACCTTCCCACTTGCTAACGTGGAGTGGCATTTTACAAACCTCCATGTTGCACCATCCCCAGCAACAGAAAGATTACAACTAGTACAGAATGAAGCATTCCCTCTCCCCAATCACACACTCACTTCTTCCCCTCCTGCAATCTTCACGACCCCCCTCTCCGCTACAGGTAGCTCAGCTGGAGCCAGCTAATATCCCCATCATTTCTGGATACTGCTGCTCTAGTAGGCTGATGCCATCACATCTCCCACAGCAAATATCCCACAGTAATACCACAGCTAAGCTACACCCCAGTCGAGTCTGTCTCCCCCCCACACAAACTCCATGTGGTGCCACCTCAACCTGACTGATTCCAGATCAGGGCTTATCACCTCAGTGAATGTCTCCCTTGACCTCCAGAAAGGGCCATTCTAGCTGGGCAATGCCTCTCAGTGGGTAACCCCACACTCCAGTCAGCACCACTCTAGCCAGATAAATACACTCTTCTCCTAGTAGGTGCCCCTCACTTCTGAGATAACTACTCCAGCCAAGCCACACCTTCTCTGGAGGGCTCCTCTGGGCATCACCCACTGGGTGCACCCTTCACCTCCAGAGAGCAATGCTCTAGCCTAGCAATGCCCCTTTTCACCACCAGTGGCAGCCCCTACCCTGGCTAGCACCACCTCTCCCCAGGGCTAGACAGTGCCCCCTCCGCTGAGTGCCCCGCGTCTCAGGGCAACCCTGCAACCACCGGACAGTGTCCCTTCCCCCTACTGGGTGCCCTGCAGCCACCG